>NW_027273883.1:23610000-24052500 GCF_046630095.1 Trachinotus anak
ACAAACCAGTCTTGGTCTCTGTCATAAAAGGCAACAGGGTGGCCTAGTTCTTGAAGAGATGTGGACTCAGGCACCTTAGCTGACAAGTATCCACCCTGCTGAAGTGTCCTTGAGCAACACACAAGAGTTTCTGTTCTGTTCTCTGATTGACTCTGACCTGTAACTTCCCTGTGGAGGAGGACACACAAAACTGTTAATTACAGATTGCTGAAGATTGAGATCAATTAATTAATTGCAGATCAGTTCGTTAATTAATTCCATACATGTGCTATGCTAATCTCCTGGTTCTAGCTTCAAGTTTAGCATACAGACTTAACAGTGGTATCAATCCTCATATATGACTCTATGAGAAAGCCAATTCTTCTCCTTCCTTTATTGAGTTTCCTGTTGCTGCTATCAGCACAAGTGTCATTTGTTTCTTCTCATTTTCCTAAACAGAAACAGAGAGGAAGGATCATATGTAATGCTCATTTTCTCTTACATTGCTATCTCAGGTATGATCTGGGGTTTTCAGAGTTTTGCGACCAGGATTGTGCCAAAAGAAATATAGATATTTTGGTCCATAAATAAATTTGTCCAGATTTCTGTATGTATATGTTTCACTCACGTGGCATTAGGGAGTGAAAAAAACACGCTCACCTCACCTCCTTTTTGTCTTTTACTTATGTCTTACTTTACTTTTCTGGTTAAAAGATGAAGAGGCCAGGTCGGTATTTTATTTACGCAGCCAGTATCGATAAACATTCACCGCAGAGACTGGGGACTTTCATAACCTGAAAATCCTGGGCCACGCTGCTCTCTTGTTTCACAAAGGCGAATACTTACAGGTTTCTAGTGCATGTTAATAAATGTGTGAAATAAGTTGTAAAATAAAAGCTTTCCCACTTTAAGTCAAGTGGCCCATTAGTAAATGTCTTTGCTAGTCCCTGCAGACAGGATGAAATGGATCAACTGTTCCTGAGTGGAACACACCTCTCAAAACCCAATGATATTAAAGGGTTTCCATTAAACTGAAAGGAACCCTGCAGTGTGAAATGATTTTTCGTCTGATTTCTTATTACGTCCCCAGCTCACACACAGGGACAGCTTAGTGTGTGTGTACCTGGATGAGGTAGTGGGAGCAGAGGCTGAGGAGCTCCAGCAGCTGAAGGTGGCTGCCCGCAGACAGGACGTCCTGGATCACCGCTGGCTCCAGCAGAATCTGGGCAAAGGAGATAAACAAGGTCAAGGTTCCTTTTTATATTTGTATTTATTTACTTTTTCCGGGCACATTATTATGCATGTACGTTCAGCTACTATAGGTCATGTCAACCCTGTGCATACCTTGATCAGAACTATACCACATCAAGTCGACTTTATTTGATCTAGTTAAACACTGCAATTCCTGCTCTAACATTTGTTGAAAATCATGTTTTTCTCTAAAAAACTTGATTGGGTCGATCAACATTGTTTGCAGTACCAGATTATAGCAAGTCTGGCCCCAAGCAGGCACCGTAGTGTCACAGATCACGAGCACAATTCCTTTTGATATCGAAGAGTTTTAGTGACAGTAACTGAGGACGAGTGTTATATTTTTCCCTTATCATTCAGAAGCAAAACTGTATAACGAGTATGACAATGCTGACTCAGAGGACAATAGTTTGACACCAAAAGCAGTGGACAAAACTGTGCTGCAATGACCATGAGACAGTGAGTGTGAATTGTGATTATGGAGGCGACTAATTTCTGTTTGGGAAGTGCTTGTCATTAAGTAATTGTTGTAAGTGCAACACAGCACAACATGAAGCTTAGCAGAAGTTCAGTCAAGAAGGCTCCTGATCTCCTTGTGTGTGCCTCCTAAGTCACAAGCACCTCTACGCCCCAACACCTCATTCTCACCCTCATCCAGTCACAACCTGGCACACTGGCCTTCAGCCAATCACTCATAAGCTGTCAGAATGAAGTGTTTTCTCTGCTGTCGCTGCCGTCTCTTCTAATTAAAATGTATACACAAGGCACAAGTAAAAAAGAAAATGAAATCAACACCATTAAGGTTCAATATAAGATAAGATAAGATGAGAAATATTTTATTTATCCCTATAGGTAAATTCACAATTATCCAGTAGCTTATTCATGTATTTAGTTAAATTAAGATTGAGTGTGTGTCATTATCAACTGCTTTTGTATGAGTTGTTAAATAGTCTAATGGCAGTGGGAAATCTTGAGCAAACACTGTGTAATCTCTGCTAAACTCTCTTAAGTTTAACACCAAGCAGTGTACGACATACATCTAATGTCCACTTTTGTTTGTTGGGGTTATGGTTCATTTTAGTTTTGAATCACTGAAAATTCACTCTGTACTCCAGGTTATTTGAAAAAAAAAAAAAAAAAAAGATTTTGCAATAGAGACAGAGAAAGAGTGCCTGACAGACTGCACAGCAAACCAAAAGCTGCTCCATCAATGTGCTTGCTCCACCATTATCATCCTCTGAGCAAAGCAACATATTCCCACAATTATTACAGCATTGATTCAGCCAAAATGCTTCCTGTTGAGCTGAATGAACAGCAGCTGACATTATCTGCTGAAAGCTTCCTTCTGTTTCCTCCATTTTACCCTCCCATATGCAACATAAAGCTCTGTAACGCAGCCAAGTGATGTCGCTCAGCTCTCAGGAACGGAGCCAGGTAATATGAATTGTATAGAGGGGTAGACTGTCCACTGCTGACCACATGGAGTTAAATATTCCATTAATCAGTGGAGTAATAACCCAATCAAGCTAGACAGGCCTCATGTAACCTCTCACACAGAGGACTCACCTACTCCAAATGAAATTTAGTTTGGTTTTAAAAGGAAGCAACAAACCTTTGATAATCCAGTCAGCAGCCTGCCCTACATAGCCACAGAGCTGTGACTGCACCAGTAGTGAAAGTGAGAAAAATTACTTTGACTACTCATTATTTATGATTTTTGAAACTTGAAAAAAAAACAAAAAACACAGCTTGTGTTTTTCATCTCAGCGGAGCAGGTTAGAATACAAATGTCTTCCGGTGCATGTTTGTCCACTTACTGGTGTGAAAAACAATTTAGTCAGATTTTGTGCTGATTACATGCTTTGCTGCATAGAAATAAACTCGTCATTTGACCACATTAGCATTCATGTAAACAGTTCATTTGAAATCATCAGCCAATTTGTTTAGAATAATAAAATATTTTACACTGAACCACAGCCACTTAGAACAATTCCCAGCAAGCTTTGCTGACTGGTATTTTTTTTTTCTTTTCCCGTAATTAGCTGCATGTGTACATTCCCATTTATCTCAGTGTTGTTTCCTGCCAGGCATGGGCAGACGTCCAGTTAACAACTGGCACGATCTATAGGCTTACATAAGCCTTACATATCAAGATGGAAAGCAGCAATGACTGCTTCTTTGCCTTGGGATGCATTGGATTTGAATGAGAATAGAAATACTGACCTATCAAATCAAATTCTCTTACTTAAAGAGGAAAACTCAAATATATGGTCCTATTTTAAAGACCCTGTATTTTAAAAAGTTAGATTTCCATGTCTTTTTTGATTATAAGGCAGTTCTAGGTTCTATATTAATACTGTGAAAGTATCAAAGTGTGCAATCCACAGAGAAATTCACACAACCCATGTTCAAAAACTGTCTTAAAACAGGCCACCAGGACTTCTGTAACTTAATGATGTCACAACAAAATAGTCAACACCTTCAGCTGTGCCCCCAGCATGGCTGACCTAGATCCAGTGTCCAACTTTGCAGGATTTGATTTCACCAAGTGTTACCTGAACCTGAACCTGAAATCTGCTTTCTTTTTAACTGATCCCTCAGAAAACAGTCAGCCAATCAGAGCCTTTCTTCTGATTGGCTCACCCACCTGTTGTTACTAGCGCTCCAGAGAGAAGCCTGAGAGAGGAGGTGCAAAACTACATAGAGATGGTGTTTGGTACTTAAAACTATATCTTGTTATTAGATGAACATAAGCCAAGGGAAACGTAATCACAAACAACAAACCCTATATTTGTCTGTCCTTCTTTGACTCAATCAGTATCCTGGCAGGAAGCAGCAGCGACCCAAAATAATAACTGTAATAACTTTAAGTGAATGCTCCTCATGCCCTGCTCTCCTGTCCACCCCAGAGGCCCACTACAGCGAGAGCACTTCAACCTCACGCAGTCGAAGTCAGTTTTATAACACCACGGCTGGTGCGATGTGGGAGTACAGCAAGCTCTTGTGTAAACCAACATTTATTGCGCTCGCTACTTGCGAGCTTTTACCTGGAGGAGAAGACAAAATGAAAGAGGATGCTTGTACGGCAGAATCGTCTACCCGTGATCTGACCTATGTCGGCTCGCCCTACTTCACTCTAGTGCAGAAAAATAGAAGATTTATAGTCTGAGACATAGTATGTCTGTGGGTAATGAAAATAAAACACTGCAGGGTGTTGTGAGCTTAATTGATTGAGATGTGTGGTCTTGGCATGCAGTAAAAATTTTCTTCCAGTCTCAGAGCATCCTGTGGCAGTATGTTTCCTCACTCACCCTGCTGGCCTATGACATGTGGCTGAAGGATTTTTAGTAGGTCATTATTTACGGTGTGGGGATAAGCATATTGCCCTCATCTCATCTGCTATCATCTCCTCTGGGCAGACAGGAGCTGGGCCAACCAAAGCAGGGCGGCTTTCAAGCCTGCTGTTGACCTACTTACATTGCCTAACCGATTTACTCTTTGCTCATTTCCACAGTGGAAATAAAATTAGGAGTAATTACAAAGTTCCTGGCCCCTCAGTACACTGCATAATCCACTAGGCTGCTTATTGGACCGAGCATTGCTGGCATTGGAAAGGTCAAGGGAGTTATTTGAAATGATCACACACTTACTCTCTGTTGATGGGGTGAGAAGGCAAGGACAGTGACCTGACTCACATGACAGTTGCTGCTTTAGGAAATAATAAAGTAGGCTACTGTGCTCTTTACTTCTCCTTTCTTGAATTTTATTGTTTCTCATTCAGGTGCCAAAATAATCTTTGGAAGTGTGACCAGTTTATAGTAAAATCTGATACAGCACCTGCACACAGCTATAACACAGCATCCAAAGGCATGCTCGCAGTAGAAGCTTATGCTGCTGAGATTAAAGTGGTAATCTGCTAAATCCATGTATTGATTTATTTTTGTGACAAGGTAACAACTGCATCTAAGTACTTATTTTATTTATTTATTTATTTTGCTATTTTAGATTTGTATTCAACTATGAACACTGCATTCAGTAGACCACACACACCAATTTCCCCACTGTGGGACTAATGACGGAATATCTCATCTTAAATTTTAAAGAGAAATGTTGCACTTTTTTCACTTCTAGCAAAAGCTGTAGTTGTTGGTTACTTGCAAATAGAAGTTTTTACATGCAAACCATTTGGTCAGCTTTTAAATATGATGCATTAAACATCCAAACAATATACAGACGGGTGACAAATGAAAGGAAAAAAATCTGGAAAATGAGTGGAGAAACAGGATGACAATGCCCCCATCAATATGAAAATGATGTGAATCTTATGCTATGACCTTCACAGACACCAGATCATAGGTCTTAGACATGGCTCTCCACCACCATCATCAAAACATCAAATGAGGGAATTTTTTTTGGAGGAATGATGTTCATTCATTCAAGTAGAGACCTGTGGGATCAATGCCAGGATGCACTGAAGCTGTTCTGACAGCTCGTGCTGGCGCAGCACCTTACTGCACTTTATGTTGGCTTTTAATTTGTCACCTGTCTGTATGAAATAGTTAAAATTGCTCACCCACACACAGCAGCAACATTTAATTGCTGCCAATGCATAAATGCATCTGCAATAATCAGTGCTAGCAATTCAGTTTGGCACTTCATTAGCTGGTTTTTGTTAACTAGCATATGCTAATGGTGTTAGCTTGTGTTGATGTTATAGACAATTATGCTCTGCTATGTGCAAGTGTGTGGATGAGGAAGGTTGTTTGGTTTGTTTGGTGGGTTTGGCTTCATTATCTGCCAGTGCTGGCGACATCCTGGTTATTAGCTTAGTTTGTTAGTTTGCGTTGCCAGGCTTGCTTAGCTAAGCTGGTTAGCTTGCCATATTAGTTTGCTTAGCCACGTCAAAGTTGGTGGTAACGCGAAGCCTGTGTTCTTGATGATGTTCACATGAGGGTTCATTTGGAGGCCATGTGCTTCTAGTGTGTGTTATCCAGACAGTGTTAGCTTGCTCTGGAGGGTTGTGTTGAGAGATGGGAGGCACGTGTGCCCTACAATAGATATTAAGAGGGTGCCCACCTGATGACCCTGTAGCCTACACTAGCAGTGCACTCTGCGCTCAGCTTCTTATTGAAAACCTCATTTTTCTTTTGTAAGACAGGTCAAAGATTTATGTGTGGAAACATTTTTCATACCAAAGCAGTTGCTAATCAGTGCCCAGGGAGGATGGACTACTGAGCAGGCCACGGCATTCAAATGGTGCTGCCTTTCAAGCCAGCGGGGCCGGCCGCTGCAGTGTAACCTGAGTAGAAGCAATAAGGGTATAAGGGCTGACTAAGCAGCCAAGGACAGTTTAAATGAGCATCGGGTCAGGATTAGAGAATAGTGTTACCTGATATAGGGCTCAGTAGTACTGCAGGGCCTAATGACAGGTCAAAACATCATTTAACATTTGTACTGGACCTTCATCTACGTTCAAGCACATTTTACCATGTGTATTGATAGCCTATATCATTTTGCTGAATATACGTTTTTACATGCATATGTTTCTAATTTAACTTACAGAAATAATTTTGAATGTATGAACATCATTTTTAAGAGTGTATGTTTACTTTGTGCTACCGCTACTTTTACAAAAGTAAAGGATTTGAATCTTTCAACACTGCTCTGTGGTTTTTTTTTTTTCTCCTTTATCTTCGAACATCACTTCCCATCGATCATCTCCCAACAAACCAGAGTGAAAGAAAGATTTTCTCCAGATGACTTAAGTTTCTGTGGGAAATGCTCTTTTTTGTCTGTTCCTCTGTGCTGGCTGTTGCTCATGCTCACCTGTCCAGTGTAGGCAAAGTCTAAAGCGTGCTTTAGTCCAACGCTGGTCACCCCTTGCAGAGTCACTTCGTCTGCCTCACTCTCCACCATGCACAAGCTGAACATGGCCTGATGAGACATAGCCAAAATGTGGAGGTTAGCTGAGGGAGCACCACATCACAGATACTTCATCTCGTATTTTCAGCCTTTTGTTAAAAGAAATTAGACCAAGTAATGGCACATTTGATCAGAAAATGCCCAATAAGTATTGATATTGATGGTAAGAGCAGTTCAACTTTGTTCTTCCAGTCCCTCAGTGTTACTGCTGTAGGGCTGTTTATGTTTGACCAGTGTTGTATGTGTACGTGCTGAAAAAACAGCATCATAGTTAATCAAAACTTGCCAGACACAACATCCTAGAACCCTTCTGTATTGATTTATCTGCCTTGGCCCCCGAAGGTCAGCAGAAATAAATAGCACAATCAGTGGTTTCATTACACAGCCTCTCTGTCTTTCTCTCCTTCTGTCACACACATGTACACACACACACACACACACACACACACAGAGCAACGTGTGTGCACATCACACTCCATGTGAAATCAAAGCAGAGGATGCAGAGGATGCAGCGTCTGCGGTCTGACCCCGCTGTGTGTGAGTCCAGCTTGCTGCTCGCTAATCAAAGCTATTGACCGGTGTCACACCAGGAGGGGGTGTCAGAGCCATTGATCAGGGTCGACCAACAAAGCGCAGCAGTGTGGAGGGGAAGTGTGAGAGGAGGTTGATGGCCACGATGCAGAACACCTACACTACTTTGTGTTCTTATTTATGAGGGACAGCGAGGTTGTGACAGTTTCGTTTGTGTTTTTCTGGATTGTAGTGGGACAAACAGACACCATCAATTTCTTTTAAAAACTAATTGTAGCTGGGGAAGGCAATAACTTATCCCCCAGTGCCCTTGCCTCAGTATAATCATCTAGCTAACTTGCAATTTCACATATCTTTTTGATCACAGTAGCAGTGTGTAGCACAGTCACTCTGCAATATCTCTACTGAGAGACTGGTGTATAACTGCATTATAAGGTTCAAAGGCCCTCAGGCTGGCCAGTTAGCATAGCATCTCTTTCTTTCATGAAAATGACATTCATTGCTCCGAAACCGCTTCTAATTCTCTCTGATTCATGGGCACCAACCCCCTCCGATGGAAAATGTGATGTAGGAGACAGGGTCGACCTGAGGCCACGCTGAGTTTTAACCGAGGCCTGCTCATCTCTCCTCAGAGCTCAGCCTTGTTGATTCACCACTGCGCTAATTAAAAATCCACTGGTCCACTGAGCACAGGAGGTCCTGTGGCTAAACCTGGGGTGTGACTGTGGCTGCGCTGTGGTCAGTGTGTGCATGAGTGTAAAACAGAGAGTTGAATAGAGACATAGGCAGTAAATAAAAAGCAGAGTGTGTGTGAGGGAAAAGCCGCCGACACGTTGCATGTTGGCTTCTACTGTATGTTTGTGTGTGTTTGCATGTGGGTGAGGGGGGTCGTGAGAGGGCACTCTGAGAGCGTCTGCAGAGCTGTTCCCCTCCAGCATGAATGCTCCTGACCTTGGTGGAGGAGCTGTGGGGGCGCTGGTGGTGACGGATGGCCCCTCTGATTTGGGATATAGATCACAGACACATTGAGTCGCTCACTGCAGTCCTTTCACATGATGCTGCAGTGAGAGTGCAGTGCTGCAGTTAGCCTGGCCCGACACTAAAATTTATGTGTCTGCTTGGGGATGATCATACCAGAGAGGACTCGTGACTCCCTCACACACCCACTAAAATATTACAGTATTCACTGAGATTGTTTTTATGTCTGAGTGATATAGCAGAATTTCTCTAAGGGCCTGTGAATATATTTATAGACAGGTATTTCACAGAAACAATGACATCTTACATGGAAAACACTTACAATGCCCAAGGCACAGATGCTCTGGGTTTTTGACAAGTGCAGATACCAGTGGTTGTAGACTGAAGTTGCTAACTGCTGAAATTTTGTGCAAATATTCTTTTTCAAATTTGACCTTTATCATATCCTTTATCTTTATCATGAAATAAGCATTGTTTACAAGGAGCAGAATTCTGCTTTTGACAAGGTGGAAAAAACCCCCGTGAAAACACATTAGCACCATGGAATACATAATCTTTTGAAAGATACAATAGGTATATTGATAATATTTTATTATGTTTATGTGTGACTGGATGAAAATGCGGCCTTTTCTCTGTCAAACATTTTTTGAAAAATGGCTTTAACAAACATCCTCAGTGCATTTTAACCATGTAGATAAAGTTATCCTGAAGAACAATATGTTCTTATTTTAAAATAAACTAGATGAGTCCTAATCATATGATTGCACTGATTTGACATACAATAGGCGTGATGGGAAGCTCACTCATGGACATATAGTAAGTCTTACTTGATTTGTGTCTCAGCACTGTTGTGTTATATAATGTGCTCCACAGTATTTCGACAGTTTCACTAGTGACAGGGCACAATTAGTGTGTATAGTCATTGTAAAGTTGGAAGTCTAGTGCTAATCAATTCTGTGTTTGTTACCTGAAAATTAGTTCATGTATGGGGATACAGATAACTTTTAAGACAGGAGCCATCCATGCTTGTGTCAAATCACCAACAATCAAATCAAGTTATCCACGTCCACAGAACAGGAATCAGGTCTTCCCATAGACCAGTGGTTCTCAATCTTTTTCATGTGAAGGACGCCTAAACTGACACAAATTAGAGCATGGGCCCCCCATCTTATCAGATTTTGTCCCAGGGTCCCTCAGCTGATGTTTCATTACAGAATGTGTTTGAAACCCATGACCAAAATAGTCCTAGTCATAAACTCTGTCATTGCGTTACTTATGGATAGAATTATAGTGAAAAATACACCCCTGGGAACTGGGCCCACTGCTTGACCGATTCTGTATTGCATTACATAAAACATATAATATGCAAACCCATGGATTTGTTTAATCTAACATCAGTGTCGCAATTGTTCTAGCACCCTATTGTTTCTTACATATTGCAAAGAAAACCTAAGTTGAGCACTGAAAATAGCACATGTTTTTTTCCATGCAGTGTAAGAGGTGAGTGTGATACACCACCCTGTACATCAAATCCTCACACACTGATGTCGCCTCAGGGGTCGATTTTACAGTAGATCAAATTATCACATCAGGCTGTATGACAGAGCACAGAGGAGTGATCATATGGGCTAAACTAAATGCTGTAAGATCTATCATAGGAGAGCACCATCTTCATAAAGTAGTAAACGCAATAACAGAGCTCTGTGTAGTACAGGTTGTACATTCAGCGTAAAATGTTTCTTCCAGACAATAATAGCTTTTGATATGAGTTCTGTCCTGACTGCAGGGCTAGAGGACATTTCTCTGTATGACAAAGAAAACAGGGAGAGACTGAGTGTGTGTGTGTGTGTGTGTGTGTGTGTGTGTGGGCGCTCTCGCTGAGGGTGGTGTGTGATTGTGCTGGTGCGACTGATTTGGCCGTGTCTCCCTGAGCTGTCCAGATGTCTTAGTAATGTGACAGCAGCGGAAGAGGCAGGTGACACATTCAGGACAAGTCCCAGGTAAACAACTGACGCTTGGTCAGGTATTTCATTACAATCACTCATGTCCACTGGGCTAGATAACATGTTATAGTCACTACTATGTGTGCAGTGTGAAAGGAAGACGCACAGAGGGAGAGAGAAAACACAGTCGCTATTCATGACAGAAGGCACCTTCATCTCCTCAGTAAATGAACTAAATGAAACAAACCAGCGGAGTCAGATGATAATGTTGTTAAGGAACAGGGAGGTGCAATGAGTTTTCTTGCTCACTGTAACAGGCTGATCTAATAATTTTAGTGCTGGAACAACCGTGTTGCTCGGCTCAGCTGCAACTTGAAAGAGCGGCATTTAAAAACAGAGCCGACGAACAAAAGGAGAACAAAAGTAAGGAGGACGAACAAAAGGAGGAGAGGAGTGTGACTCGCCCACCCTCAACTCTCTGCAGAGAGAAGTAAAAATAACTTAGACACATACACAAACATTCACACAGGAGGAATAATCCTCGGGCAACTTGGACATATTTAATCTGCCTCTCGTTTTCAAGAGGGATTAATTTCTACTTCCTAATCTGCCCAGTGTCCCTAAATCAAATCTCATCGGTGCACTTTTCCCCATGTGGCCCGTCTCAGAAAATCTCCTGCTTGGCTGTCTGAGAGCGTGAATCTACCTAAACCTACCTGTGTGGCGTAACTACAATCAGACCGAAGCCTCGGCAAGAGACCACACGAAAGCAAACGCCGAGGCTGGATCCAGGTGGGCTTGTGAAGGATGAGTTGCTGTAGCACATTTAATTTGGACTGAAGCTGCCAGTGCTTAGTATCTTGTACCATCTGTGCATGTAAACCAAATGAAAAGACCTGAATTTATTTTTTAAAACTGCGTTTCTCTTAGGTGTTTTTTTCTTGGCAGCATGTTAGAGCCCCCGAAACAGCCTTTGGATCATTGTATACTGTATATGTATATGACCTCCAATTATAGCCCATGCTAATGAAGTTCTTTCAGCTGGATCACCAGCAGTGAGATTTTTTAATAATCTACTGGCCCTGAAGATGATTACATAACATGTTATTGTCACCTCTATCACATCAGCAGTGGGCTACACTGCCTGACTGATACCTGCTTTTTATAGAATGGCAAATATCAGCTTGATAAGAGTGCAATCCTCTCTCAGTCTAACCATTGTACATACAAAACAAAAGAAGGCGTTCGTGTTAGTGTGTGGCAAATTATAAACCAACATAAGCCTCCTGTTTAACTACAAATTCTCCTTTGCAAAAACATACAGACATTTTCAAGGTATGTAATATGGTCGAGGACTCACCCTGAAGTAATCGCTGCATGCTGCCAGGACCGCTTTGTGGGCGTGGAACTTCTGCTCACCGGCCACCAGGGTGACGTCACACAGCAGGCCGTCCTTCCTCTGCTGGTTGAGAGCGGAGAGGACCAAGTCCTGGTGGGACTTTGACTGGCAGAGCCTCTGTCCTGTCAGCATCTCCCTACTGCTACAGACACATACACACACAGAGGATACGTAAGTTAAGTGGAGTTGGGTTTGTGGATAAGTTAAGGCTGTATTATAATGTTAATCATATAGATAGAGAGATAGATAGACATATAAAATACTTTATTAATCCCTTGGAGAAATTCAGATTGTCCAGCAGCTCACTAATGTGTTCAGTTAATATTTAAGTCTGTGTCATGAGCCACTGCCTTCGGCTGAGGTGTTGAACAGTCTGATGGCAGTGGGAACAAAGGATTTCAGTCCTGCAGCGCAGCGAGGTGAGACGTTGGCTGCCGCACACACTGAAAACAACAGTACATCTTCTACTTGCACTAGTACCCCCATGACTTCTCTCACTGCTGCTAGTATTGCTGTAACTACTACTGTAAGTTAACCCTTTAACACAGACACATGGGACATTTCCTAATTACACTCTTGCAGTGAATTTGGACCTGAAGGTTACAGGAATTATTTTTTGGCATCGCTCTATATAGTGTTTGGTCAGTCCACCATTTTGGTCCAAACTGAAATAATCTCAGCAACAATTGGATGAATTGCCATGAAATATCCACGGTGCGCATAGCATCACCAGCAGGTCAAGGTTCACTTATCAAGTTTTGTACAGACATTAATTGATCCCAGAGGATCCGTTTTAATGACTTTGGTCTTAACATCTAGCACCACCAAATACCTGCAAAACTACTGACATTTCCATGAGCACTGAGTGTCCATTCTGTTTAGTGCTTATTAACAAAAGTTAATTAGCCTGCTAACATGCTAATATAAGATGGTGAACATGAAAAACATATCTGCTAACATCAGCATGTTAGCTTTGTCACTGAGCATGTTTGCATGCTAGCTTTAGCATTTAGCTCAAAGCTCCACCGTGCCTAAAGATAGACAGGGCTGTTAGCTATATACTCTTAGTATTAATACTTTAGTTGTAATATTGTCATTAATATTTTTAAAGATAAAGTAAATATATTTCACGTTCATGTTCATAAATGTTTCACTGTACTCGTAGTCTGTGAAAGGTAGCATCACATGGGGAGAACGTTGGGTGGTAAAATGTCATTTTCTGTTCTATGTACAACATGTAGAACAAAAAAATTTAAATTGTTTATTTTTCTTTCTTTTCAATTTCAAATTCCATCAGGAAGGAAATGAAATGCAATGTAGACTGGTGACAAGAAAATCACACAAAAGGCTTTGCCATGAATGACATTTCCATTATGCCCCCGCACTTACAAAGACCACTTTCTGCCTGTCCGTTTGTGTTTCACAGGTTTCAAGTCTGGTTCTTTACAGTGGATGAGACAAATACACCAACTACAGTATATGTTTGAAAGAGTGTGGCTGACTGACTGTGGACCCATGTGGCAGCAAATATACCCTGTTTTCCCACCCATCCGCAGTCCGCCTTTGCTTGTACCCATCCATCAGCAGCACACCACCCTGTCTGCCCGAATCCATCTCTGTCCACTTACAGTCCCAGCCGTCACTCTAAATGCAGCTGTCTGCCAGGAGGCATGCTCTGTCACCTTCATGGTGATGTGGTGTAAGACAGAGAAAATAATGGGTGCGTGTTGGTGTGTGTGTGCGCGCTATAGGCCAGCAGTAGGATGAATGATGAGTCAGGCTGTTTGTTTGATAGTTGGACTGTAGGGAGAGCCAAGGGAGAAAAGGACAAAATTGCCTGCTATATGAGATGGAGGGGAAAAGTACGGAGACAGAGTTGATGTGGAAACCTATGATGGCCTTGATGATGGTGAATATGTGAAAATATGAAGATGAAAATATTATCTGATCAGTCTGCAGCTTAAGACTATGATGAGTTGTGCACATTTAAAGGACTACTTCAGTGATGAAGGATTTCACTTACATAAAACTGGTGGATTCACAAGAGGCAGATTTTTGGTCAAAATTGAAGCAGCAGAAGTCGACATGTCCTGATTTTATGTCACTAGCATGGGTCGAACACTAAACATAACAGATCCTACATTTCCCATAATGCAACAAATAGCATCTTTTTGCTGTCTTTCAGAGTAATGTTGCCTCTTTGTACAACATGCAACCAATGTTCAGGCTCAAACCAAGATGACATCATTGTATGTTATTTTTCTCAATTTTGACAAGGGTCCTTGAGAGCCACAGAAAATATAGTATTATGTAACTGTTTTCACAGGAGGAACAGTACTCCCTGTGACTAGTTAACTGACATTGATGTGTAAAATTGGTGGAGTTTGTCTTTAAAATCACTATGTTAGTTGAGTCTTTTAGTAGTTTACATTATTGTCTGCGACAGTGTCCTAACACTGGACGCCAAAGTCCGAAATTTAAAAAATCATGCACATGGTGACATTAAAGGAGCTATCTTTTGCTATATAGCCAACATTAGCGTTAACAGTTGTTTACTTACCAGTCTAGAAGAAACATTGTGAGATCAGCATTAGACTTCATTCCTTTACTCGCCAAGAGCTGTCTCCAGAGATGGAAAGCAACCCCAATGTTATCTCTTGTCTCTATTACGTCTTATTTACTACTGGGGTTAGCATGCTAACCACCTAGCCCAGGTCCATCTCATCACTTTCCGATAGCAACTCACTGCATCCTCCAATCTGCCCTGAAGACATAGTGTTGCTCAAGCTGTCAGTGGCCGAGGCTCTTGTCAAGAGACAATCACCATGACAAACCACGTATGGATAAAACTTACAAATAGCCCCTTTAATTGGACAAAACATGGATTCTTCTCTATTAATGGCAGGCCAATTTTAAATTTGTCTGCCAATATTTTTCTTATTATTATTAACAAATCCCAAGTGAATACCAAAGCCAACCATAAATTTAATTGGAATGACTGATATGTGTTGACTCTGTAGCCAAAGCTCATTCTCAATAATTGGCTTGAGAATGAGAGTTTCAGTCAAGATGAACTGACCATTTCTGAGACAACATGTTACAAAATACAAATCAAAAATATAGAATTTACAATTTTTTCTTTTAAATGGATTTACCCTTGTCTAACCTTGACATCCAAATAAAAAGATAGGTCTGTTTTTAGAGAAAGCCAGCGGAGCCTCCACACTGTGAACACCTTTATTGAACACTGTATTGATCTTACATGGATCTCACTAAAGAATAATGCTCTCAGTCCCATAAGCAAGTGGCTACTTATCTATATTTGCTGAAATAGTCAGTAGATTGTTAGTGCAAGATGGGCTTTTTTTCTGTTTGTCCCACAAGCCTTAAGTACCAACATTGTTAACTTCAACAATTCTTATAGCTGCTGTTTCAAAGCCTTTTCATGTAAAGAACAGACACTGTGACAGCCACAGGCAGCCAGACTTCAGAGAAGAAAATAACCAGCTCAGCACTTCTCAAAACAAGCTTTGAGTCCAAATTACACCAAGTCCTTCTGGTGTAGCTACAACCTTGACATAATGTGCTACACACCTGAATCTGATATCCCACAGTCTCCTGTGAGAAAATACCCAGCAGCACAAGAGGGAAACAGAGGTCAGCAGAGATGCACTGAAATCCAAGCTGCTCAGGATACACTGATTGAAACACTACTCACTCACTGTACAATAAGTCATCCCAGGCCCTTTCATATGGCTATTTTATAGAAGGAGGCCTATATATGTATGTGGATCACCTTCAGTGGAGGCAGAGCTGAGTGTGCCAGTGGCTGCTCTTGAGTGTAGTCTGCAGCAAGATCTAGTTATCGATCCCTTCATGAGTGACCTTCAGATGCATGGCCACAGGCTACTGTAGGCTACTGATTGATGAGGCAGAGAAGGTGTTTATCCTGTAGTCCTGAGTCCAACCCTAACACAGGCCAACACATGCTGCGCACATTTCATAGCTTTGATTAAACAAACTTTAGATGATTTAGTTGTAAGAATGAAATGTACTGAAACCATATATGCAAACTACATCAGGAATGCAAATGCAAATCAAGACTAATAGGCCCTCTCTGGGGTTTAAAACACACACACACACACACAAATATATATATATATATATATAGAGAGAGAGAGAGGGAGAGAGAGAGAGAGATAAATATATATCTATATATCTATTTAATTTCTATTTGAAACTTCTGTTCGAGATACATTGAGTTCTCATCATTTTTGCCTCAGAAAAGATTAAACATAGCCTATCCGGAAGGTGGATATATTTAGGATCTGATAATCACAACAAGTGGGCCATTGTTCCCTGCAAACCAATGTAATCTCCTGACTGAAAACAACCACAGAGGTAAATGTTGTCTTTTACGCACAAGAGACAATTAGGATTTACGCACGAACAGCGCGCTGGGGACCGACCTGGGGAGGAGGAGGAAGGTTTGGGTTGCCAGTTAAGCAGACACCATTAGTGCAATAACTGTCACGGTCCAAAAGCTCCCAGCTGTCAAAAGGTCTCCTAGCAACAGGCCAGCGCCTCGGTCCACAAACTAAGGGGGACGGAGAGCAGAACAACCTCCCCCGGACGAGCAGAATAATCCTGTTGCATCCATCACGCAGCGCGCTCAGACGACCCACACCAAATTCTTTACCGAGCACCTTTCGGCTTTGCAGGAATTCACTGCATTCAGCTCCCTCTTATCTTAATGTGCCACAAGCTTACGCACCTCATATGAATGTGCTATGAGTCAGTCCCGTCCCCTTTGGCGTCTCCTCCGTTACAAATGTCATTTGATGTCCGAGGTCGATCTCTTTCGCATCCGCGGCGAGGGGGAGGAAGAGCGCAGCGGCGAGCAGATGCGCTCACTTCTCACGGACACTTTATTGCTTACACTGTAGCACCTAAATTGTTACATTATAACCCCGCCTCTCTACGGCGGTCACATGTATGTGGCCATAGAGGGGATACGGCGCCTCCAGGTGGACATTTGGAGCACGGCAAATTGTGGGAAAGCCTGTATTACTACATACAGTAAGATAGGTGCCTGTGGGGACACTAGGGGTCCTCTTGGGATTTCCAGGGGCAGCACAGCATGAGGAATAGTGCGCTTAGTTCATTAATGATTTCCCTATAATACGAACAATGTCGTGTTATACTGTGTTATTATTGTAGCCTATGTGTTCATCGGGGTTTTTGTATTTTCCTTAATACTTAAATGTTATTACAATACAATTAATCTGTGGGAAATATTTTGTGATGCCGAAAATATAGCCTACCGAATACTGTGGCAAAGGTTTTCAAGGCTGTATACTGTTATATTTGTTTATTCCCTAAAGGCATTGCTGGGTTTTAGTCCTTTAGAGTAATTTGATAAATACCGCTGGATGGAAGTCACACCATCTAGCGGCATGTGGTAAAACTACACCTGTATCCTCACTCCATTGTCTGTTCCTCTTTCCATGAAAAGCAATAGCACCTCCTGTTGATATGGATGTAAAAGGGCTACGGAGTTTAGCGAAAAGAATAATATTGTCTAAATTAATGTACAAATTGTCCATATTAAATAGATCTGGAAACAGGCTGATGTTGCACACTTTAGATAAGGAAATCCACACACCCCTCTCTTTACCTTCGGTCTGGTCTTGTCCCATCGTCTGTCCTCATCTGCACACATGCTGCTTTCAGGCACTCCCCGTCAATTCCCATCAATGGCATCCTACTGTTGAATTCAACAGTTTTTGACCTATTAAGTGTAACACTTGCGTACTCGTACAGTGGCTTTAGTTTATAGGTATATGAAACTTGACAACATTTTAGTTCAGTTAAATGAACATTTACATTCTTGACATCTCAAATGCGGTTTCTAGATCTTCTAATTATATGCTTAACAATGTAACGCAACACAGTTATGTTTAGACCTATTTCTCTGTTGTCTAAATATTCATTTTCTACAAATACACGAGTAAAGAGCTATCAAAAACAAATATACTTTCAACAGCAATCTGTTCACATCTGGTTATATGGATCTGTACTGAAATAATCAAATTTCCAACTGCATGTGAAGGCGGCTTCAGTTCAGAGCAGCCAGACAAGAACAGACAGAAGGACCGTGCCGGAGCTCATCGCAGGAAACACGCCACCAAAGTCCCCACAGATTTGCTCCGACGAGTATCCATGTAGTCAGCTGTTACATGAACTCCTGGGTAGTTGAGGGTAAGTGTTTGTGTTCGGGTTTTTTTTTTGTACCCCTCATAGTTTTCTAACTTTCTTGTTGCTACTGAAGTTGTTTCGGGCCCCGTCCCACGGCAGCGACCGAGGCAGGGATGTTTACTGTGCTCTCTCCCCGCAGTTGGTGGCTAATTCACGGGAAAACGGCTTTCCTGCCCGCGGTAAACTGGCATATTATTAAAAGTACTTAACTTTATGGATATATAAGTAACAAAGATGTAAAAATGGAGTTGTTAGTTATTTGTTTTACCAACCTGCACATGTGTGCTTGTTAAACTAATGAGGTGTTGTTGGTGGTACGTGTCAAATATTTGCTTTGCTGACTTTTATTGTCATTTTAATCATTGCTGCTATGCTAACCGAAAAGTTTATGCTACCAGCCTATTACACTGTGCTTACCCTGGTCATCCTATTATGTCAGTGCAACCAACTTAGAGTGTAACAACTTACTGTCTGAATTATGAAGATTGTTGAACTTTACATATATATAAATACATATTAATTAACTCTTACCACCTATGATATTAGCATAATCATCAGGAATTCAAGCAACTATATACACAACTTAAATGGTTATTCTTATAAGACCATGTCTATATGTAAATCATTTCAAATACTTCTTGTTATGATACACACGTACACGTTACAGTATACAGAATATAACCAGAGCTAATATTCAAAACAATCCTGTATGGGTCCCTCTGAAAAGTTGAACCTACTTTTGTATTCACTGGGAAAGTATAACACTCTGTGAGACATTCAAGATTTCTTAGTTGCATATGCAGGTGTGCATGTGAAGCTTTGAAACTTAAATGTGAAGTTTAATGTGCATCAACAAGCTGAGACTCATTCTACTGCGTCGGTCTGGATCTTTAGCACTCCCCACCCCATGTAAATACATGCCTTTTAATTCTTCACAGGGATTGACTGGATTTTGGTTCCTTAATTCCACCTGCCTGATGTGTCTCTTAATATTGGCTCCCAAACTGGAGCCTGGAGACCTCAAGGAACTCGTAGTGGTGCACAGAAAAAAAAGGAGTATTTAAATTTCATTCTTTAGGTGATAGTGCAATTAGAGGCTGCACGGTAGACTGTTTTGATCATAGGGCTTCAGTCTGTCTCTCCTCTGCAATTCTGTAGTAAATTCAGTAATAACCAGCTTCAAAAATCTTCTCAGATGGGGTTCCTGAAGACACATTTTCATGAAATGCAGGTTGTGGTCTAAAACACACCTCACTGTACTTGTTAAGCTGAAAGTATAAATTCAATTAAGTATAATTAGTTTCATTTCAGGGATGTGGAATTCCTATTTGTGACCCAGAGGCACAGGCTGACCGGGGGCTGATGGGAAATTTTACCTGCTGGAACACCAACAGGCTCCACTGAGATGTCCCCAGGAGAAGTGAAATGTGGATGACAGTGTGAGCCGGTGGAATTCAACGTTTGGGCCAAAATATCCTCACACTCAGCCAAAAAGAAATCTGTTCTAGTTTAAACAACAAAAAACATACACCCAAACACTCACTCCCAATCAGTCGTCACAATGCTGATGCCAGGACCACTGTGGGCTTGTCTGGCACTGATATGGGTGGGAAGCTGCAGTGCCCACAGCCTGTTTACCTGTGAGCCGATTAAGGTGCATCGGTGCTTGGGGATGCCCTACAACATGACCTTCTTTCCCAACATGATGGAGCACTATGATCAGGATATTGCAGCCAGTTATATGGAGGTGAGTACTCATAACATTACAAATAATTGTTTGTTCATATACCAATTTTGGACTTGTTGAGCATTAGCCAATTAAACTTGTCGACTGCCAGTAAAATTAGTTCTTTCCTGAAATCAGATTAATCAGACAGTCTGTATAATATGCAGTGACGTTTTCTTGTTCTATTCCTAATTTAAAGTATTGTATTACAGATTTATTTCTGCCTTTTAGTTTTAGTAGTGGGTGGAACACACAATACAAACCCATGCTGTGTGTGTGAATAGTATTTGGCGAAAAACCAAACATTGTTCAGACCCACAGAACTTAATTTAAAATTCTAGTGGAGACCCCTGGTTTTCGAAGAACATGTTTAATACGTCAGGCAGAATTTGGGTGAAATATTGAACACATTGATACAGAATATATCTGTGACATTTGGAATATAATGATTTTTCCAACCTGGAATCTCTTTAAAAGGGAAACTTTACATTACGAGATTTAACAGCTGCTGACCCACGTTAAAGGATCCCATTAGTCTGTGTATTCATGAGGAGTTGTAATTATATCAGCCTGTGACAGGAAAAAAGCTTCCTCTGCTTGTAAATACAAATTATAATTCAACTCACATTTTAAGTTAATGGATATCATCTCAAAATGATTGCCATTATTAGTGCTATTATTTGTGCAATTCATGGCTTCAGTCTATAAATGTCAGTGTCGGCCAGCCCTCAGAAGTGCATATTGATTGAACCGTAATTACCATTTTGTAATGGTCATCAACAGGCGCACACAAATTACCAGCCACAGTTTGTCCACAAATCATGCCTGATTGTTATAGAGCCCAGTCTAGTGAGTAAACAGTTGAAACTGAGTTGTTATGGACGCGATTACTGTAAATCTGTACATTCGGTTTGAATTATCAGCCATCATGCGTAATGGCTTTTATAAACATTGCCACATTGAAATTCAGAGGAGAATTACAGTGTGGAGGAAAGAATGTGTTGACATCAAATTTTCTTCAGAAGAAAAGTAGATTCAGAAAGAATGACTTTCTTATTTATGACAGCAACCTACTGTAAAGGCAGAAGTTACTGTGAGGGGCCACAGTAAGCAGCTGTCATGGGAAACACCTACCCAGAAATTTGAAGTTTAAACACTGTTTCCACAATGATTTCCAAAAGATATGCACTATAGCAGCAGTGTCATTGTAATTTATATTTTCTTACACAAAAAGTGAGGAGAATTTAGAATTCTGTTTTATTTAAATACTTGTTTTCATGCTAAACATAATTTCTTTGTGTAAAAATATTGCCTGATGTTACTTTAGTCACGTCAAGTCAAGTGCATTAATGCGAGCAGTGTTTGAGTCTTATAACCTATTCTCTGTTTCGTCTTGCTCCTAATACCTTTAGCGTTATGATGGCGACAAACATGTTTTTTCAAATACATGTGTAGTGTTGTCTTATGTATCTCTCCTCAACAGCGACTCTGTTTCTGTTGTAGTTACATCCTGTGTCTTAGCATTCCTGAAGGCCGGGGTTTGGGTTACACACGTTTGGTGTTAGAGCATTGACCATGAACAGTGATCTGTTGAAGGAGTCTTTTGTGTTGCATCTGGCAAAGGTATAGGCTTCTTATTTCACAGCAGCCGTGCCACGGGCAACTTCATCGACTTTGTTGTGAGAGGGCTTTGATTTCTGGAGGAAGGGGAGGGACACACCCAGTGCTACACAAAGCTGCATACCACAATGAGTATTCTCTCTGTTAATCACTCACTCATTTCCCCCCTGTACACGGTCTAACCTCCACGGTCCTGTCTCCCAGGTGATAGTCCTACATTTTATGGCCTAAATTCAACATAACATACTATACATAGCTCTCTCTGAAAGTGCGCAGTGATTTATCACAAAGCCCAGATGCTGTAATCAAGCAGACTTGTGCTTCGTACTGGGCTAAGTCCAGCATATCAGTAGGATTTTCCGGAGGAGGGTTAACCTTTTTCCGCCCTTGATCCCAGATTCCGACGTTGTTTGCCAGCTTTTGAAACAGAAAAGTTTGAAGTGTTAGAATACAAAGAGAATGGAAAGACTAATTGACGTAGTTTAACGGACAGGGCACACTTGAGGCTCTTAAAAAATCTGAGCATAAGTTTGAGACGTGAGAGTCAAGCCATTTTTCGAATCTTTTAATCCTTAAAGTACTTTGCAATGAAATTCTCTGCAGAGGATTTTGCCTTTAAGACTTGTACCACTGGCACTGGTTGAAGCTTTATGAAATGAGGGCAGTTTTTACAGTAACTCTGCTGTAAAGCAAATAAAGGTCAGATTGTTGAGCAATGGGGAGCTCACCGACAAGGAGTCCAGGACCTCCACAGGAGAGAAACAAGGACACTTACTGTCAGAGGGGGCAAGCCCTGGGCCCAGAGACATGGGCTTACTGCCAGACTGGATTTCAGGAGGAAAAAGAGAGGAAACATTGAATAGTGGACTGTGTGGACTAGAGTGTATGTGTGTGTTTTGTGTCCAAATATTGGCAGTAAAGACTGACATGAGTCCGTCTGCACATGAAGGTGTGAAGGTGGTTGATAGCTTCAAACCGTGAGTCCCAAAATGTTCACACAATTAGAAAAGAGCAGTTGTGAGTGAACAAAGTATCCTGGCTGATGTAGCCGGTTAATAATAAATAAACCTCTGCGAGTCTACAAAGTCTACAGTTACTTAAAATCCACAGACAGAGCAGCATGATCAAGACATGATCTGGACTTGTTTAACTGGAATCAAGTTGCCTTCAGTGTAAGCTGTGTATCCCACTGATGATCCACACACCCTGCAGACACACTAATACTGTGGCTCCTTAGCAGCCTAACCTATCAACAGCTCTGTGCATTCCAGCCTTCCCGGTCTGTTGTGTGTTTCCAAACGTCCGTACACTCATTTCCTGCCACCTATACTGCACCCCCTTCTCCTTCTCCTTCCCCTCTCACAAGCTCTTGACCACTGTGTTGAAACGGAAGAATATGGTTCCCAGCCAGTGAATGGGCCCTTTGTGTGGCGCTATAGAGCAATCCAACTCAACAAAATGAAGTTTATACTTTATGTAGAGCACTGGCTCCCAATGTTTTGAGTTGTAATTCCTTAATACAAAGCAATGTTGACATGTGATCGATCATTACCACTTCTATATGTCTATTGGTTATAACCAAGTCAACCAAAGTATGATTCATTTTTTTCCCTGTGTTATCCACTTTTATTTCACAAAGATTTTGATGTGGAATTAGCTTCTTTTTGAAAGGTAAAAAGTCCTCAAACTCACAAACTTAAAATATAGTGAACAAGCTGATGTTTTTTCTGATAAACTACAGCTGTTGATCACAATCTCTCTGACAAATCCATTTTCAACATTGTATAACTTTCCTCTGACTTCCCAGCCATTCATGCCCCTGGCAAACCTGCGATGCTCTCCAGACGTCCATCACTTCCTTTGCCAAGCCTTTATCCCAGCGTGCACTGAGGAGGATAACGTGATCTATCCGTGCCGAGAGCAATGTGAGGCTGTTCTGTCCGACTGTGAAGAGAATATTCGAATCTTTGGCATCACCTGGCCCCCTGAGCTACAGTGTGACAGGTAAGCCTTAATTACAGACTATCCACAAGAGCAATACTAGTTATTCCTGATCCATTCATCATCCTGTTACTATTTTTTTTATCTAGATTGGACTCATGTAGCTTGTCTGGAGGTTCAGTGCTTCCTGCAACCACACCAGCGATCTCCTCCTCCTCATCCAAGAGGGACCTGGGCTTCTGGTGTCCTCTGCAGTTAAAGACAAAGCCAGGCCAGGGATCATCGTTCCTGGGCGCCCAGGACTGTGCTCCGCCTTGCTCCAACATGTACTTCAAACCCCACGACATTGATTTTGCCAAGAGCTTCATCGGTGTGTGCTCTATCATCTGCTTGGGCGCCACGCTCTTCACTTTCCTCACTTTCCTCATCGACGTCAAACGTTTCCGCTACCCTGAGCGCCCCATAATCTTCTACGCCGTCTGCTACAGCTTTGTCTCGCTCATATACTTCATCGGGTTCCTGCTGGGGAACAATGCGGCCTGTACCAAGGCGAACAATCCTGCAGGTGTGGATACGGTGGTGCTCGGCTCTCAGAGCAAAGGGTGCACTTTGCTGTTTATGCTCCTCTACTTCTTCTCCATCGCCGGTATTGTGTGGTGGGTCATACTCACCATCACCTGGTTCCTGGCAGCTGGACCCAAGTGGAGCTGTGAGGCCATAGAGAAGAAAGCGGTAAGATTTTTAAGAAATTATGGTCATGTGTTTGAAGTGAATAGAAGAGAATACAGAAAAGAAAATGAATATAAAATGAGGAAACTCAGGTTTTTAGGTGGGAGGATAGTGCACCCTTGAAAACATTGTTCTTTGTCCCCTTTCTGCAGGTGTGGTTCCACTCTGCTGCTTGGGGGATCCCTGGGTCACTTACTGTCATGCTGCTTGCTCTGAACAAGGTTGAAGGGGACAGCATCAGTGGGGTTTGTTTCGTGGGACTCTATGACCTGGACGCCCTGCGCTACTTTGTTCTGGCTCCGCTGTGTGTGGGCGTCATAGTCGGCCTCTTCCTCATCCTGGCAGGCATCGTTTCTCTCAACCACGTCCGGCAGGTCATTCAGCACGATGAGCGTAACCAGGAGAAGCTGAAGAAGTTCATGATCCGCATCGGTGTGTTCAGCTGCCTGTATCTGGTCCCGCTGGTCACCCTGTTGGCCTGCTACACCTATGAACAGAGTCACCGCAGCACCTGGGAGAATACCTGGATCAACGACCGCTGTCAGGAGTACAGCATCCCCTGTTCCTACAAGGTACATAGTTTAGGCCAAAGGACGGGTTACAAGAGGCTTCCCAACTCACTACATTCATTTACATGGTTGATGGGATTGACTGAAGGTCAGTTACATGTTGTGGTTGACTAGATGAGAGCATAAGGCAGGTCAGCTGGTGTGTGAAAACAGGGCAAAGTCAAAGCACGTTCTAAACCTGCAAAAGAAAACTGGGCAGGAATGAAAAGACTTCAAATGTTTTGTGTGTCCTCTATTCAAAAAATAGATACAAAAAAATGAAACAACAATCAGCAGTTGAAAAATGTCAATAACAGTAGCACACACACAGACACCTGTGTTGAAAAGTCACTGGACCTTGGTGAACCCATACATATCCATTACAGAAAATAGCTCTGAAGCTAAGAGCACAGTTTCCCCACACACTGTTAATTACTTTAAAAATAAACTCACATTCCAGTCTGGCCAATCCTTGAATGGGCTGCTGTATTATGTGTAAAGTGTAACGTCCAATGTGAAATTTGACAGAACTAAATATAACTATTTAGGCTGATGTTTTAAAAAAGGCCTGACAGTCAGTGTCACTTTGTTTGGGATTTAACTAACAGAGCCGAAACAGACCAAGTACAGAGCGTTCAGAGCTGGAAAACTGTCACAGAAATGACTGTATATTACATTAGTATATATTTTCATATGTGAAAATGGCTGTCCATTGAGAAATCAGAGAGTAAAAATATTAACATAAAAATGATATTATTATTATATATTATAAAAATGATAGTGTAAAAAAAAACAAACTCATCTTTTGATCCTTTTCTGAGCTGAAAAGTTCAAAAAGCTTGGTTTTGTCTGCAGTAAAGAAAATTGGATTTGTTCATTCACACACTTGCTCTAAATCACAAGGATTGTGTTTCCACTTGAGTTGTCTCTTTGTTTCAGACAACAGAGCATGACCGCCCTGACCTGTCTCTGTTTTTGGTGAAATACTTGATGACACTGGTGGTTGGAATATCTGCAGTGTTCTGGGTCAGCAGCAAGAAGACGTGCTCTGAGTGGGCTTACTTCTTCAACAGGACCCGCAAGAGAGAGTAAGAGCCTTTCTCTTTTGTGCTACAATTCAAATTCATGTTTCAATGAGAAATAAGTATGTAGTTTCACTAAACATCTCGTGTTCTGTGACCGACAGTCCCATCAGCGAGAGCCGCCGGGTGCTCCAGGAGTCCTGTGAGTTCTTCCTCAAGCACAACAGCCGCGTCCAGCACAAGAAGAAGCACTACAAGCCCAGTTCCCACAAGCTCAAAGTCATCTCCAAGTCCATGGGCACAAGCACAGGAGCTGCTCCCACCAATCCCTCCATCGCAGTCACCACCAACAGTCAAGGAACCTCTGCACTGGGAAATCATGAGCACCATGTGCAAGGTTCTCTGTCTGAGACCTCAGCCAGGGAGCACCTGGACAGGGGCACCTCCAGCCGAAGCTCCAGAAGAGGGGAGAGGGACAGGGAGAGGGAAAGGGAGGGGGGAGAGAGACGCAGCAAAGGTGGAGGCTCCAGTAAGGTCAGCAGCCGTTCAGAGAGCATGCACCGAGTCCCAGATGGGAGGTGAGTGAGTCAGATCTGAGATAACCTTAGACAGAACTGTTAAACGTTTGACCTTTTCTTTACCTTTATGTTTCTGAAAAGCGCAGACGTAACACTTTTACTAGTAGCAGTTTTATTTTTTATTTTTCTGACATTTCTGTGCATCTATAACTATATCTATACAAGCAACCCACCAGTAACCTAGAATGTGTCCCGGCTGGTTTAGGATGACCCCGAGGAGCGAGCTGTCAGAGGTCAGGCAAGTTCCCAGTGGACAGCAACATCCAGCTTTAAACCTGTCGCACAGCAGCAGCATCATCCAAGACTCCACCCACCAGCTGGTGCACCAGGTGCCTGAGGAGAGCAAGGACAACAGCTGCTGAGATATCTGCCATTGAAGTTTATCTGTTGTTCCATCCATCCATCCATCCATCCATCCATCCATCCATGATATCTCTGAGAAAACAGTCACGTGATGCTGGTTGATGTACCCATTTGTGTCTTGTAACACATCATATATGCTCCATACATCAGATCATGATTGTACTGGTTACTTTATAGTCAATGAAAGTTCATTGTCAGCAACATGTAACAAACCTTGAGTATTTCAAATGTGGTAAGTTGGACCAGAATCTGAGTTTTAGCAGAAGGTCTAAAGGTGTTAGATTATTTAGTTTGGGTGACAGCTTTGTCTTTCAGCTTTACTGAGCTTTTAGCCTTACACCTGAATGTTACAGAGCAGTGCAGCTGTATCCCAACTATACAGCTGCCAGTTTAATGTTATAGCATGCATTAGGTCTACTGTGTTGGTAGGTGGGGGTATAGAATGCATACAAGTCAACAAAAGCAATATAAATGTAAATATTCTGTATTTTAGAAAGTCTTTCACTGGACGAGTCGCTACACTGAGAGCTTTGTTACAATGGTTAAGATACTGCCAAACATTCAACATCTTCCTGTGCTCAACTGTGTTTGAATGTCTTATTGTTGTTCCTGAAAATATGGTTTGTCTTGAAACTTCACCTTGTAACACACACTGTGCTACATTTTTTCTCTTTTGAAAAAAACACATACTCTTAAACTTGTTATAGTCGTTTTCTTAAAATATGTGCTTTTATTGTATGATTATTTTTTACTTGTTTCTGTTGTTTAAATGCTGATTCTGCAGAGGTTGGCCCCCGTGAGGGTTTTCAAACACGTGTCCTGTGAACTTGGATAAAGTATAGCTTTATAGTTTTCTAAAAGAATGTGCCTTCCTTTCAGAAGCTCCTCGTCTTCAAAGAACCTACAGATGTTTTGCATGTGTGATGTCTACCTGTGTTCTTGTTGCAGGCGTAAATTCTTAGATCTTCAAGCAAATTGAGGAAACAAATCCAACAGGCTTTGCACTACTTGACATTTGAAGCACAAACCACTAATTATTAAGTATGAATAATCATAAAGAAATAAAAAGGAGGATTTGGGGATCGTTCAGGGCTTATTTATAACATATGGGCCACGGGCCATATATCTGTCCTTCAAGAATTTCCAGAGCAATTTCTGTGGTTTATTTGAACATCTGTCATGCTGTACTATTTTGTAAGGGACTGATTCTTCCCTCAAGCTTCTTTACCTTTTACATTTGGGAGTCACATGGCAATACCAATAACACTAATTAAAAGGGAATCATTGTCAGTCTATTTCTACCGTATATTCTCATTCTGGCCTGTGGGCAGGGGTCTTTGCCTATGCTGTACCAAGGCTTAGTGTAGCCTATGAAATGCTCTACACAGTTCTGTGAGCTGTTTTTACTGTTTTTATGTAGCCTGTCTTTTCAGTCAAATTTTGTATTTGTACAATTTCATTTTGATAAAATATTGAATAATAAAAGATTGAAATTATGTGTCTGTCTTCGTCTGCAATTAACGGATTATACAAGATTTTATGTGTAGCCTTTATTATAACAACACCCATATTAAAAACTGAAGTGTCTGAAAGGGCAGTGTTTACTCAGTACTTGCACAGGGACGCGCTGTACTGGTGTATGAATCTCAGGGATGTTATGAGGTTTTTTGTTTTTTTCCCTGAGTAGCAGCTTCACTGGCTCCGTCCCTCTCGCTCTGCCCTCCTCTGGACTGAAGCTGGCTGGAGTCGCCTCAGACCTCGGAGAGCGCAGTCGCCCGCTGTCTGTTGAAGGATGTCTCCCTTTGTTGCCCGCCTGCTGCTTCTGGTCTGCTTGGCTTTACCTCTGTATGGCGTGGAAAAGGTGAGAAATAGAGGATACCGAAAGGATCCTGACGCCGACAAGGTAAGAGAGAGTAGATAAGATAAAACCCTGCAGCCGCTATGATCATGTCCATAAGTTACTGTGGCGGCAGATTCATGCTTTGCGACTTCTCATAACGAAAAACACCAAAAAAAGAAAAAAAAAAATACACTTTATATTGCACTTCCAGGACTTTCTTGCCATTTAGCCGCTTTGTTGTATTTTTAACGACTCTGTCAACACTCATAGGTCACTTTGCATGATATGTTCTTTAAACTCATCATTTTTTCTCTTGCCACGCACTGCTGTTTGCCAGAAGTGTATGTAAACGACTGAATCCCCCCCAAAAGAAAAAGAGTTATATGCTGATTCATCCACACGCTCCACTTGTGGTCACCACTTTGGCACAGTGACCTCCAAAGTGACCTGGTCCCGGCAGCAGATGAGATGTGTCGTTGTGCAGCTTTTGCGTGGTCAGCTGCTTCTCTATGATCCCAGGCCTGGCTGCTCCCCATCAGACTGAAGGGACAGAAAAAAAAACCCCGCACAGGAAGTTGCGGTCTGGCTCACTGTCTGCGTTTCTTTGTTATCTGTCCGCCTGTCTGAGTGTAAAATGTGAAAAGGTTTATGTGTGTTGGATTTGAGGTGAAAATTGTGATTGATATTTTAAGGCTGATATAATGTATTAAACTGTATTTAATATTCTCAAAAATCCCTAAACCGGGGTCCATCACCCCAAATTCTCTCGCTCCCATTAACCCTGATCTTACACTATTTTTGTGCAGAATTACATAACACCCTTGGCTGTGTAGGTAGGGAGTGAATGAACACAGTTGACACACATTTACTTTTCAACATTTACTCTCTTGGGAGTCAACTGAAAGTGAAACTTGTGTTTATTTTGCTGGGACTCTGTGGAACCCCCCCACCCCCCACCACCCCTCCAACGCAGGCTCCAGAAAGGCTGCATACCCCACACTGAGAACCACTGAGCTTAAGCAATTGCTCTTCATTATCCCCCAGTCTTATTCTGCAGTTGGGACCACGGTAGAAGGATGTAATGAATAGCATCTTATGTTACCATCTGTATCTAGTGCACTGGAAATGATGCAGAAAAGCCCAACTGCACTATGCACTCTGGAGAAGGAAGATCTTCTAATTTGAACAACATGGTAATCAGAAAATCCTGCTTTGGTTCCTCTTGAGATCCTCTGAATGTTAAAAATTCTCAAAGCCAAGCATTATATTCACGCTCTGCATGCTCGAGGAGCTCTGCGGACCCTGCCTTAGTTTTGACTAATGCATGAAATACTACTGATTCCTCAGCACTTCAGGGCAAATACAGCTTTTATGCTTCAGTTACAGTGATGGACTGTGTGCTACTAATATTTAGCGGGGCTGGAGTGTAATTCGTGCAGGCAGGCAGCACCACTATAGAAACAGCAGACTGGAAGCTAATATAAAAGTCATCTGTGTGGCTAAGTGGACAGAGGTTCTATTCACTAGTCTGCTTTGAAAGGGCTCCAAAAAAACCAGCCCATAATAAAACAGAGTCATTTCCTATCAACCAAGCAGGCTCATGGAGTATTTGTGACATTTCCACATTTTCCCACCTATTAGCCAAGATACTCAGAAGTTTAGTCCTTTTTTCTTAAGGATGAATTCCAGGTCTGTTACAGCACTCGCATACCAATACCACAGCCTACTGGGGTAATCACAGACTTCCCACTTTCCTATAGAGATGATGTCAGACCTCACATCTTCAGGTTGCTCCAGCAAAGCCGCTTAATGGCTAAAACAGACTCTCAACCATCTGTTCCACAGCAGCTGATGTTTAAATACTGTAATTCCCCCCACATTTAGCCAAATTTTCAGATTCACATGCTTTGAAATAGATTTTTTCTGCTTTACCCCAGAGACTCAAGACTCAGGATAAGATGTTTTAACCGGAGTAAAAGCTCTTTGTTCTCTCTTGCCTTGGGACTTTTTTTTTTTTTTTTTGCCTTAATGCCTTTTGGCCATGTGCCTCCAATAACTGCTCCACAGCTGCATGCTGAGCAAAAAGGGCAGCGATGACCAAACAAAAACTCAGACCCAAATGCTTTTGGCATCAGTGTTTGCTTAAGGGCGAGGACGCACTCCTACGTGTCAGTTTATGTCTGTCCCGACTAAATGAATGATTTTTATGAGGCTCACAAATCACCAACCAAAATGAACAAGTCAAGTATAACTAAAAACAGCTTTAACAGTTAACCTACAAGCTGCAGTCTGTTGGTCAAATTGTGTCTTTGAAGAACAAATTACACAACGCTATTTGGGTCTTCATTGTGTCTTTCTCTGTATGTGGTAGGTTTTGGCAGGCTCCCCTGTCTCTGTGTGTGTCTGTGTGTATTTGAGTCAGCTTGAGTAAGATGCAGCATCTGTTTAAACATAGCAGGAGATTTGGCAGAACAATGAATCACACCGAGAGACGTGTGGCCAGACACCTACTAATTTCGGCTGTCACCATGCCTTCACTTCCTCATTAACACACGAGCTGTCTTTCACTTGCTTCATGGCTTCATGGTTGCTGGTTCTATTGCTTTGCCTTGGTTTGGATCACATCTGTTTTTACACTTATTTCAGCCTGATGGCAGTGTATTTGTTTATATGACTTGTAAATGAGGTATAATCTGGTTTCTTGTGTGTGATGGTTGGATGGATGGCAGCATTTAGGTGTCTGTGGAGCATGCAGCCCAAACAGGGGTTTAACCCTCGGGGAGAAAAAAGAAAATCTGAAATAGGAAGTTTGATAACAACAGACGTTGCTGTACCAACTTCACCTTTACTTGTTCTTGTCCTTGTTTTTCCAGTATGGCAGCTGCATTCAGGGGCCAGCAGGCACCCCTGGCAGAGACGGTAACCCTGGGGCCAATGGCATTCCAGGGACGCCGGGCATCCCTGGCCGTGACGGGCTCAAAGGTGAGAAAGGCGAGTGCATTAGCGAGATCTTCGAGGAGCCCTGGAGGCCTAACTACAAGCAGTGTGCCTGGAACTCTCTGAATTATGGCATCGACCTGGGTAAAGTAGCTGTGAGTATTCTGGTGGAGAGAATGACATGTTTTTGACGAACGTGTTTGGGCGTGTGGGTGTTAAACAGGCTACCCAATGCATATCACTGGCACAGTTACTTTACGCTGTGTTGCAGGACTGTACGTTCACCAAGCTGCGTTCAGACAGCGCCCTCAGAGTCCTCTTCAGTGGTTCCCTCAGACTCAAGTGTAAGAACGCATGCTGCCAGAGGTGGTACTTCACCTTCAACGGAGCAGAGTGTACAGGACCCCTGCCCATAGAGTCAATCATCTACTTAGACCAGGGAAGCCCAGAGCTGAACTCAACCATCAACATCCACAGAACATCCTCAGGTATGACCGGAGTCAGAGGCTTTGTTGTGCAATAGTTTTCTTCCAGTGTGTTCCTGAGGTGTTGAATTCACTGTTTTACTAATTTACTTTACGTGTTTATTGTTTAAAATGTCACCGTTTCAAGCAATGGGTTTGGCAAATATGCTTTATTTGCTTTATCTTTAAGAGTGAGATGAGAAGATCAATACCATACTCATGTTTATACAGTAAATACCTTGCTAGAGCCAGCTAAATACGGAACTAGGATGCAGCAACAACGGCGGCCATTTTTAGACAGCATTCATTGTATTTTACTCAGTTATTAACATGAAAAGTGAAAGAAACAGTGTCAGGGATGAGAAAAGAGAGAGCTGAGAGAGAACTCTGGCTTCTTTCTCACCTCTGCACAGCTGAATAATCAGAGCGTAATGTGAGTGTGATCGTTGGTTTTTCGGTTTTGTAAAGTTACAGAGATCTCATATTGGAAAGGTGTACAGGGAGGAGGTTTCTGAAGCTATTAAAACTACAAGCTTTGTTTTATCCGGAGGGTTATGTGCAGTACGGAGTCTTGGCCGTCATGGGTCGTCTTTAGGAAGTTACTGCACCTGGCTTTAGTTATCTTTGTTACCTGCAGACAAACACCTGCTTTTTATTTATTCATTTATTTTATTCTTTGTGCTAAGCTAAGCTAACTTTGCTCCTGACTGTTTACTTCCAAGTGTACGGAGTAGTGTCAATCTTCTCTTCTTACTCTTGGCAAGAGAGCAAATAAGTGTTTTTACTGAAGTAACCAACTGTTACTTTAGGTGGTTGTTAGCTGCTGCGGACGCTGGAACAATTTGTCAACAATTTTCGAGCTTTAAAGAGAAGTTGCACTCTTCCAGTTGGGTTTTGGAAAGTTCACCACTGTGTCGGAAAACAAAACAATAAACGACTTCCATCTCTGGTTGTCTGGGTGTTCCCTGAAATTCATTTGCACCATCTCCTCTCTTTTCTCTCTCCAGTTGAAGGCCTGTGTGAGGGCGTCAAAGCAGGGTTGGTGGATGTGGCCGTGTGGGTGGGGACCTGCGCTGACTATCCCAGAGGTGATGCATCTACAGGCTGGAACTCAGTATCCAGGATTATCATTGAGGAGCTGCCTAAATAAAAAAAAAAAATCAGTCCTGGTACTATAAAAGTATGTTATCTGATCCTCCATAATGATCAGGTATGGTTTTTGCTGAGGCACCACAGCATCACTGATGTTAACTTGAATGTTTTTTTGTTTTGTTAAAGTACTATACTAGATGACAGGCCAGTAAACAAGAATACTGTCATTCTGTCTACCAGAAATAAACATTGTACTGTAGCTTCTCTGCTTGTGGGTGCTGTTAGAATTCAGGAACCTATGAACAGACATTGTGACAAGACATCGACGATACATAACTATGTACTCATGTGACCTTTTTCTATTCAGTATTACTATTAATAAAAACAATCTTTTTTTAAAGAATTTAACTATGATGTGCCTACTTATAATCACTACAATGTTTCAGAAGCTCTAAAATACCATGTACTTAGTTTACTATTGGATACAAAGCCATATATTTATATATATGAAACATGAGACAATGAGACAGTTGAGATAAAGCATAGTTTGGATTTTATAACGAAATGTTATAAAGCAATGCAATCACAGTTTGTTGCAAGAAAACAAAGATAATATCAACCAAGAATGAATTTTTGGAGACATATTGGTGTGTTTAGACAAAATATCACTTTCCATTTTTGCTATTCACATTAAGAAATCATTAAATAACTAATATTACACAGACATGCAACTAGAAACCTGAGGAGATCTCTATTTGCTGTTCATAATAAACTTTTACCATTTCAGCCTGTGTCCCTTCCTGCTGCGAGAAAACAGAAAATGTAAACGTAACTGCTGATACGAGCCTAAAAACAGACTTACTCATCAGTTTAACAGCAACATTAAACCCACTGTGGCGAACAGCCATGGTCAGAGTTTAGGATGAATCAGAGACAGACAATATCCTCATCACATTTCACTGACAATCCAGGATTTGTCTTGTAAGAAAGAAAATCCACTGTTGACTCAGTTCCTCAGTTTGGCAACTTTGTCATTCATTTTCAGAGCAAATGAATGCTTCTCACATCTCACATCAGCACATCTCCGTCTACTGTGGGAGCTCAGTTTCAGTCTGATGCTTTTCTCTCTGTATCTTTGCGTGTGTGTGTGTGAACTCAGGGTCTCTGCATCTGTCCATGCTCTCCTTTTAAGCCTCATTTATCTTGTCCCAGGAGGAAGTGAGACACATTCTCATACACTACAAAGGTGATGCAGCAGGCAGGAGTGACACGTATCAAATTGGGAATGACGCCTTTGTAGAAACCGATGGCGCCTTCGTTCCTGCAGAGAAAGTGACAGAATAATAACCCCTCATCACATTGGACACAACAGCCAAATTTAGAAACTGATACTAGGATGGCATGTTCGGTCCTTTGTCAGAAGATCGCAATCATACCTCCATGTCCGTCTTATGACATCAATAACTCCATTGTATCTATTGTGCTGGTCTTGCAGGCGAGCTCGCACCACCTGATATGGGTATGTTGTGGCCACAGCAAATATTTTGGATAATGCTGCCATTGTGATATATTCCAAAGCATTCTGTTTACACAGGCAGACAAGTGGAGAGAGAGTGAGGGAGGAAGAAATGAGCAGAACAGGAAAACTGATGAGTCACTTCTTCAACTGCTAGTTATCAACTGTTGGCTCGGTCTTTAACTTAAACAAGCTGTATGCCCGAGTCTTATTTCACCCTGAGCATGTTTCCAGTCTGTCTGTGGCTCACAGGCGGAATGACTCACCAGCTTTGATTCTGAAGGCACTTTCTTGTATTTGTTGTAGTCCCTCTTCAGCTCTTCATAGGCCATGAACTGCAGCGCTCCATGCGATGTGCCAAACAGACCAGGAACATAGCCCTTTGAAATGTACACACACTGTAAGTCAGTCTGTCCCGATACACTGAAAAAACCTACAGTCTGAATCAATAGAAAAGCCCACCACACTGTGGCTGTATCTCCATTTCTATCAAAAAATATTTTGTCAAGTTGACACTGAGTAATCTGGCATCCTGCCAGGCTTATAAGATTCACTTAAGGAGCTAAAATGCAATTTAAAAATCCTTAAAGTTATTACCATTATCAGGACTTGGTGCTCCACTACAACCAACACAGGGTGGCAACACCCTCTAGTGGTGAAACACTTAATCCAATACAGCCCAACGAGACTGAGGCAGTCTGGGCTGCAAATGTGATTATAGTAATGATCTATTACAACTTCTCCTCTCATGAGACTCCACAGAACAGTGCACCTTACTGTTTTCTTTAGCTGCCACCAGCTAAAATGAGTATTGATACTGATGATAATAATAATACATTTTGTTTATATAGCACTTTTCATACAGAGGATGCAGTGTTTTGACAAATATAGAGAAAGGGAGTTAATAGAGGGAAATCATTAAAAACTGATAAAAAAAAATTTAAATAATAAATAAACCACTCTAAGAGCTAATTACAAGCTAAATTGATCAGGCCATTTCTTGTATTTCTACATTACTCAGAAGTCCAAAGCTACAGTGCTGTCTAACCTTGTATAGTCCAGGCACTCCCTCATGGCGGTAGATCTTGACCAGAGCATCCACCATCCCCTTGTACTGTTTACTGGTCGGGTCAGCATTGTACTGCAGCACCAGCCGGGTCTTTGTCACCCAGATCGGGTTGGTTAGGGTGAGTGTTAGGATGCCTGGGTGAAGGTGAGTAGGAAACTGTTCCAGTGAAGCTTATAACATGTTAAAGACACTCTTTGAAGTACATGCAGTAACCATTAGATACACAAGACTGTTAACAAATACAACCAGCTACTTCAAACAGTAAATGAACTGTGGGGCTGCAAATTAAACTCTTGAACTCTTCAATCTGTCTTGCTGTAGTTGTACCATGGTGATGATGTGGTAAGATAGGAGATGTTTTAATGCTAATATCATGCAGTCCTTCAGCCTCCTACACAAACAGCTTTTCTGAAAAGCTATTATATAGTGTAGTGATACAGTGTACATTCAAATGCCACACTCACACCTAACATATCAACATGTATCAGTGTTACAGCATCTTTTTGGGAATCTTTCTCTCTGCCTTCACCAGTTTTGGCTGAAACACTTTGAGAGCACTAATTTTCAACTCCTAACTTAATTTGGCCAGCAGGAAATGGATCCATGTGACCCTGTAGGACTAAAATGAACAGAGGGTGATGAACTAATTTGTATCTGCCTCCTGTCGGCCGAGGCCGGTCCAGAGCAGTCTTATCTAGCTGCTGCTGTTGACTGTGGGCTGATTGTGTGAGTGTGTAAGCAGTGTGCGCATAAATGCAGCACTAACCTGCCTCAGCTGCAGACACCAGGTGTTCTGTGGCACTCAGTTCAGTTTGACGACCTTCCTTTGTGTACCCTTTGATTGCATTGTAGCTGCAAGGGAAGACAGTTTGGGGGATAAGACGTGTTACAGGTACAGATCATTTCAGATGTCAAAACAATTAATGAAAAGTCTCATGATGCAGACACAGGCTTATAGCTTATTGCTTACGTACAAAAAGAAGTAGAGACCCCAAGATGCTCCAGCACCCCAAATATTGGGTGTCACTCCTTGGTACAGTCCTCTCAGTCCCTCCTGCTGCCAGATACTTTTCATACAGTGCATTATGCCATTGTACTTAGGTCGTAACTCCAAGCCATCACTTACTGCAATACAAAGACATTTAAGACCCTTGTTAAACACTGTTTAAGCTTGGTATGTTATTACTAGTGTCAAATAATACATTATTTGGAACAAGCATGTCCAAGTACACTTAAGGATACTGTGTTCAATGTTAGCCTTTGAGATATGATACTGTTGTGCTGCTTGGATGATATATCTTCTCCAAATCTGACACCTAAAGACTTTGTAAAATGAGCAGCGCGGTGTCTGTGCAATGAAGAGGTTTTTTAACCATAGTTCTGCATACATTTATTTACAAAATACAGCTCTTCCCTGTCAGGCAACTGTGGGATTACAGACGACCTCATTACAATAGACAGTCACCATGAGATTAAACATTATTTCATACTGTACCTGCAAACCTGATCTTGACCAGGTCCAGTGGGTGAAGCACCACTGTTGACACCACTCCCCCACTGAGTCCTGCGACCAGGTTTCCGATCTTCACATGGCTAAAGACCTGCTGGACATGTCCGACTAAAGAGGCAGCAGAGACGGGTTTTCCGGGCAGTCCTGTCTCCGTGACGTTAACGGTGCCGTGATTGGGACCGGAGCTCATGTTTATGCGCCAATAAGTGAACTAGCTCCTGCCAGCTAGCTGAGTTTACAAGGCGAGGTAAAGCTGAAATCTCACTGTGTAGCACGCACACGATGACTCACCGACAATGCCACAAAAATAAAGCACGGGAGACAGTAGCTGCCAGCTCCTTGACGCGTCCTCATTGTCAGGGCATGTTAGCAACTGGACCACGTTTTTGACATGCGGCGGGAGCCCACGTCTGCGGGGACGTTACCAAAGTGTCAAGCTGCTGCACCTCGGCGCGACCTTGCTGCTAGTATTAAGGAAATGTTAAGCCACCATCATTAAGAATAATACTTCCGGTAAAAACCTTCAAAATAAAACCCCTTTCGACCAGCATTATTTCGGCATATTTTTTTTAGGTAAGCACATAAAGACAAGTCCAGGTTCTTAAGGTAAATGTGGTCCGGAGACATCTGAATGACCTACCTAGTTGGACGAATGTATTAGAAGTCAATCTATCGATTGAAAAGTTGCTTATAGGTACAGTATAATATACTCTGTGTTGCACATTTATGACAATGTACGTACCTATTTATTCATTTTTTATCTTGTCCACTTTTATCTTTATTATTTATTTTGCACTTCATTTATTTAAGCCTAGAGATTTTGTCCTCATAGCTTTTCTTATTTATACGATATTTTTAACTTTATTATTATTGTCATTATTATTATTCCATCCTGTATAGATTCATTCTCTCAAGTATTTGGTACGAAAGTAATTACTTTGAAGACCACATAGATGTGCTTCCGCTCTTCTTCATGCTAAATTTTGACAAGCGTCTCTTCACCTTATCAGTGACGCACCCTGGAGGACTGGACATCCCACAATGCATCGCGGTACTACTGTTTCTCGATTTCATCCACACATGGCTGCTGGACAAACCAGTGCCTGCTAATATTTTTGTTGTTTAAATTAACTCAACAGCTTTTTTGAAGTGTGTTTGGTCTTTTACTAAACTACCAAATGAAAGTTAAAGTCCTGTCGAGGAACCCGGATGACTATGTCCGGGAAACAAAGCTAGATATTCAGCGTGGTAAGTGATAAACTCTGAAGTTGGAGAGGCTAAACACTGTTTGCTAGCAGGTTGTTAGCTACTCTGTTTAACAAACAGCGGCTGTAACACACGGATGAACGAAGTCTACTGGATAATGACACTCAAAGCATCAAGTTTACGCTGTGACGTTAAACTATCTGTCGTTGTCTGTTAGCTGAGATATGGTTAGGAACATAGTATATAGTAAACATTTCAAATGATTAAACTAACTGTTGCAACATTAAAACCCATAAAGGTCACTGAATGAGAATTGTGAGTTAGCCTACAGCATGTGTGTAGATCATGTAAGACATATAAAATGAGTAAAAAGTAAATTAAATGCATGTATGAATTGCTACAAAGAAATATCTCCACAATCAAAATAAATACGATTTTTACAACTCTAAAACAGATTTTCACAACAGGGAATATCTAACTTCAAAACAGTGTGTGGAAGTCATCTTGATATGGAAAACTAACTATGGACATACAAAATTTAGTCCCCAGAAACTATGACCCAACACTGCACCCGTTTGAGGTGAGCAGAGAGTACACCCGGGCTCTGAATGCCACTAAGCTGGAGAGGGTGTTTGCCAAGCCTTTCCTGGCCTCCCTGGACGGACACAGGGATGGTGTGAACTGCATGGCCAAGCAAACCAAGAGCCTCTCCACCTTGTTGTCTGGTTCCTGTGATGGAGAGGTAACCATGTGCTGAAGTGTAGATTTGTCACTTTTGAGAATTCAATTTGTTGTGATTTGGAGTGTTGCATTGTAAACACAACACTGACTGGATGATCGATTTGATCCTCAGGTGAAAGTGTGGGATCTGACCAAACATGAATGTGTCCGCACGCTCCAAGCACATGAAGGGTTTGTTCGGGGAATGGTTGTCCGCTATTGTGGAACTTCCTTCTTTACGGTGACTGCTGCCCTCCACAACACCAGAGAAAAGCTCTCAGAATTACATTTTCTTTTTAACTTTTGTTTTACACCCTGGCTTGCTGTCTGTGACAGGTTGGTGATGACAAAACAATCAAGCAGTGGAAAATGGAGGCTCCAGGTTACAGAGAGGAAGAGGAGCCACTCAACACTATTTTAGGGAAGGTATGAGCAATGGGCATCTGATTATCGAGGACAGTTGTAGTTACATCATCATACATCAGTGAAGTCTAATTTTTACCTTGTTAAAAATGTTTGTCCCTTGTAGACTGTGTTCACAGGACTGGACCATCACCAGAACGAGGGTGTGTTTGCAACATGTGGCCAGCAGGTGGACATCTGGGATGAGCAGAGGAGTAGCCCAGTCCGCTCTTTCACCTGGGGCGTAGACAGCTTCAGCTCTGTCCGCTTCAACCCTGTGGAGGTAAGACACCATGCGTCCACCACCCTCAGGCAGGTCTCACACTGAAATAAAGAACAGGAGTTACCTATAACCATATCTCCATGTTCAAACTCACACCAATGTGTTTACCGTCAGACTTCAAATGGTTTGTGTCTTTCCTCAGACTGAACTTCTAGCAAGCTGTGCCTCCGACAGAAGTATAGTGCTGTATGACATGAGAGAATCTGCACCACTCAAAAAGGTGGGGGTCCATCTTTAAGTTGATTCATAAATGTTCTCTTCTCGCTCTCCTTTTCTTCACAAGGAAATGACGTGATGTAAAGCTACTGTATGTTTTGGGTTTTCTTATTAGGTTATCATGACAATGAGGAGCAACACATTATGCTGGAACCCTATGGAAGCATATTACTTCACATGCTCAAATGAGGACTACAAGTGAGTCTAAGAAGGAAATCACTGGATTGATTCCCATTAAAGTATTTTTATTGGAACAATATAATGTAGTTCTGTTTGAAAAGAGCCAAGATTTCACCTTAGGCAGACTTTCTACACAAGTTATTTTGTTTACGCTGGTTACATTAAGCATTTATATTCTAATCTTGTGATGTTTTTGAACTGTGTCATCAAAAGGGCTAATTTTTGTGTCTCATTAGCCTCTACACATATGACATGAGGCGCCTGGACCGGCCAATCACAGTGCACATGGACCATGTCTCTGCAGTGCTGGACGTTGACTACTCTCCCACTGGAAAAGAGTTTGTATCTGCCAGTTTTGACAAGACCATCCGCATCTTCCCCAAGGACGGTGGCCACAGCAGGTCAGTAACACCAGGCAAAGAAGACTGTAGTAGTCACTGCTTTATAGTTTCACTGTGACACTGTTACTGGTCTGAGGTCATGAACCATTTCTGTTCTGTTCAATAAGGCCCAGCCGAGTCAGCAGTGCAAGTTTTCTTTTTAATATAGCTGATGGTATTTATTTGTAATTTTGCTTCTGAGGACTATGAGGTAAATCTACTTAACTCTTTAATAACTCATAATCAGGACATGTTGATTAGATCATATCTTAATCTTAAGTGATTCACTAAGATTTGAACTGAAAGTATTACATGTTAATACTTACCACGCTGTCAAACATCAAAATTATGAAGGTCAAAAGTTTATTAACTATTGAGAACAAACTAAATGTGTTTTAGCTGATGGCACTAATCAGGGTTTTTCACTGATCTGATTCTGCATTAAATAACCAATTCAATTTTATTTTTAGTTTATTTGTATAGCACCAAATCAATAATTCAAGACACTGCACAGGGTAAGATCAGGATTTCACAATGTTATAGTGAGAAGCGCAGCAGTTCCCACAATGAGCAAGTGCTTGGCGACGGTAGAGAGGAAAAAATTCCTTTTAGCAGGAAGGAGCGTCTAACAGGACCACACTCAGGGGGGGCAGCCGTCTGTCTTGACTGGTTGGGTTGAGAGGGGTGGGGGCGGGGGTGCAGGTACGACCCAGGTGTAACTAATAACATTTAACAACTGCATTCAGTTTAGGTGAGCCAGTACCAGAGCCATGGTACTGTCCACAGTGGTTCACAGGAAAGACTAACTGGGGCCATAGTTACCCATCATTAGTTATTAGCAACGCCTGGGCTTTACCTGCCATCAGCTGTATACACTGTTGATTGTTATAGTGAAAATAATAATATTGATACCTATAGGTCTAATGGTATTATCAATAATAACAGAACCACCAATAATAATGAATATTTTATTAATACTAATAATAGAGAGTGAACCCTATTGGACCACAGCCTGTATATTTTGTATGTGATATGACTGTTTGTATGACCTTAATAGCAGAAGAGATTTTGACATGTTCCAGTTGGAAAAGCACACGTGTTAATAATACCATTAATGATGTTTGAATTCTTTTTTTAGGGTTATTGCGCATGCTGGCTCGCAGTAACACCGTCATGGCTTTCTCTGCCTCTTAAACAGAACTGAGCCATTGTTAATGTTATTCGTAACACCTGTGCTTTTCCTATCATGAGTACTCAGAATGTCTGCCATCTGTTGGTTGGCACAGCTGATAATAGTAGCTAGTTGCCAAAGCTAATGTGTTTGTGCTTGTTTTGATTGACCTTCTCAACCCAAAACACAAAACACATAACCATTGTTTGGTTGCTATGTGACGTAATTGTACATGGAGTAATTGTTTATACACTTCTCAAGCTCCAGAACAAACATCCACAGTTGTGTTACAGTGGCTGGGGCATGTTGTTGGACAGACTCACAGCATGGGTAGGTCAGGGCTTAGAGTGCTACATAAATATCAAGTGTTGTAGGAACAGTTGAAACTGGAACTTGACTGTAAGTATGAATATGTTTTTTTTTTTTTTTTTTTAGTAAATGGGGTAAAATAAAGAGAACGGCTGACAATGGCCTCTCTGTCTTACTTGGATTCCAAAAATCACAACCCACCACTGAAGTGACTGATAAAATCACATGAAGTCCAGAGGTTCAGATGACGGAGGCCTTTATTACTTTATTCTATTACAGAATAACGCCCTGACAGGGTGTGTAGAGAGATGTCTCCATTTGCATGCAGGTTTTCATATGTTTGTGGGTATGTGTGTGGTTTCTGGAAGGAGGAGAAATAAACAACCTAAGAATAATATAGCGCAAAGTATTACCTAAATAACGGCTGGATTAACTCATCTTAAATATGAACATGAAATTACACCAAATGTACTTTATTACACAATGTACACAACAGTAAAGCAAAGGCCTTCACACCTAAACTCAATTGGTCTCAGAAAATTCACGAAACTCAGAGAAAAGAAATAGTTCCAACTTCGATACCTGGAGGGTTGGAACGTACCACTCTGCGAGGGGTGGCGCAGAATAGTCCGACTGGTACTGGCCTTTTTAAAATAGGGTCCATAGACATTTTTCACAGCAGACGCTTTGACTTGGTGATGGTGGGTAAAGCACAGGTGTTGCTCATACCTGTAATGATGGCAGGTATGATGGGTAGCCCCAGTTACTAGCCTCACCACTGAGTGGACAGGTGGCTCTGGTACTGGCTCACCTGAATTGAATTCAGTCGTTAAATGTTATTAATTACACCTGGGCCGTACCTGCACCATGGAAAAGGTCTGTAATGTGTTTGTTAAAAAAACAAAAACAAACCTTAAGTAAACCTGGTCACTGAACAAGAAAACTGGCGTGTTAAAATACAGTACACCATGTTATAATAGTCAGTTTTTTTAACCTTGACCATGATTGTGCCATAACCTTAACCATGTGTTTATTACTGTAACTATGATGACAGAGGTCCTCTAACCATAACAAAGTAGTCAAACACGGGTCACCTGTATGTTTCCTGTTTCCTACCAACAGTCGGCGTCGGTTCTTTAAACCATGATTGCAGTTGTTTCCTAGCCTTAACAAAGTAGTAATTTTAACCAAACTGTGATCTTACCCTAAACCTTTATTAGTTATTGTGCCCAAACTTAACCAAACCTTTACCATAGCGCTGTCACATTTGAAAACAGTTAGATTTTTGCGGCAGTGTTTTATAACACCTTTAGAAAGCACAGAATAACGATGCTGTTCTGACGACCGGGGCATCAGATCAGAAAACATTTGTATATGTCCCTCTAGAAGACACGGACAAACAACTTATCTTGTCGTTTAATTCAGAGGATTTGATGGTTGTGGCTGGCTGGAGTACGTGATGACATAAGTTTTATTTCTAAGCAAACCAGTGCTTTGATGGCCTCAGTCTAACACACAGCATGATGAGTGCTGTAGTATCAGTATGGCTATTGGAAGCCCTGTGTATTATACCACTGAAGTCTATATGTGCTTGTTTTAGTCCTTTTCCTAACAGCTAACAGAGGTGTTGTATTTCCTGATTTTCTTTGTTATTTTTCTTTTTTGATTCTAGGGAAGTCTACCACACCAAACGCATGCAGCACGTTATCTGCATTAAGTGGTCGGCAGACAACAAGTACATCCTGAGCGGCTCTGACGAAATGAACATCCGGCTGTGGAAAGCCAACGCAGCTGAGAAACTAGGAGTGGTGAGTTTTCTCTTTATCATTCCTGCTTTCATGATTTCATACTAAAAGCAGCTTGCTCCTCATTGGTGGTTTCTTGATGATTCCTCATAACAATTTCTGCAACCAATCAATAGCTGTGTTTTCCTCTGCTGTCAGCCACACTGTACACTGTAGCTCTCTCCAGTGTATTACCTGATTTTGTTTTATGAGTTAGCTGCGTTTTTCGACACAGCCGTGGCCCCGTGCCCATCTCAGCAGGGTGAGAGTGGGTGACAATGCCAGGAGCTACTGCACTACTGTTGCCAAATGCCCTGATAGATGCTGACTTAGGGTAGAATCACTCTCAATAAGTACAATGTACCAATTGGCACAGCAGCTCTTGTGGCAGGTGGGAGTCCAAAAAACTCAAAGGCCTGTGCAGTTGTTTGACAAACCACTGACAAAAGGTTCAGATGAAAGACTGCATGCTTTTTCAGACACATCTCCACTGACTTTTAATATCTGTGTTAGTGAGTGCCCAATGTATTGTATTAGATAATATAGGCTGTGTGAGCAGAACTGATGGCCTTAATCATATATTATGCTCAACTGTCAAATAACGCTCCAGTTAAATGCTGGGAAGTGTTCCAGTGCCCCAAATCCCAGTTATGGCTCAGTAATAAAGATCAGTGGCATCTCGTGTGCCATCTCCAGCAGCCATCTTTCATTCCTAATCGGATTCACTCTTGCTTATTCTCTTAATGCAGCTTCAGAGTGGAAAATTGGCCCGCTTTTGGCACTTGTTTTACTGTCACTGTGTAAGAGAAGATTTATTCGCGAGCTTTGCACTTAAAGAGATCAGACAAGGGCTGCTCCTATCAGCAGTTTAAATCGGCCAATCACTTAAAGCGGGCTACTCTGAACATAATGAAGCATTAACAATCAAGTTGTACTGGGAGGGTCTTTAATTATCGAGAAATGCTGAAATGCTGAATCAAGGCTTCGTCCGTGTCTTAGGGCATCACAGTGAACTGATGGGGGACCTCTCTGTCAGCTGCTGCACATCACTCATTTCTTAAATCAAAACTTTGCACTTTGACTCCAGTGGACTAACATGTTGAATCAACCAGCTCTTATTTATTTTCAGTTGGTTTAAGTTGATTTAATCTGTTCTGTAAACACTGACTCATCAGTACCAGTTTATTTAAGGTGGAAAAGCCAACTGGACCTTTTTGAAACATTTAAATTGATTAACATTGACATGCTGTGCTCTCAGTATAGAAGAATAGATTAGAATAGAGGTTAAGAATACATGAATAAATGAAGGTTTTTCCAGACTGATAAAATAACTTATGAAGCAGGGATCAGGGAAGCATTTTGGTTTTATTATAAATGGGATCTTTATTTCATCTCTTCTTTACTGACACCAGAGAAAATGATGACATTGCTGAAACACAGAAGTCAGAGAGGGTAACACCCTGTTTACACAGGCAGTAGTGACAGCAGTGCAGCAACAACAGTTCACGTCTCCATCAGTGTCTACAGAGGACGCATTCAGCCACAGTGCTACTGTGTGGTCACCTGCAATGTGGCAGCATTCAGAGCCAGTACCCAGTCACTGTACTTACATGTGGAGACGCTGAATAAAATAGACCTGAAGTCTGAAGAAATACTGTAGGTTATGCTTCTGTGTGTCAAGAAAGAGTGAAACAGACGCCTGTGTTTACAGCTGCATTGATTCAAATAGAAGATGATTCAAACTCATAAAAAAAGCATCCTGTGTGAACAGGAGTGTGAGACAGATGATCCCACATCCTTAACACAAACCTGCAAAAAAGAGAAAAAGAATGTGAACAGAAGATTATGTCCCAAACCTAAACCATCATCTATAAAAACTGTGACCTATGGCACTTTACATACAGCTTTTCTGTGCAATAAGGGATTATTACTCATGTTTCAGCTGCTTTTACTTTTGGTTTTACCTTCAGATAAAATGGTTTGAGTAATCTAAGAAAACTGTTAACTGCTTGTTAACAACCTGATTTACTGTTTGCTTGTGATCCTTGTCCAAAGGGTCCAAGGGCAAAAAATCTATGGCATAATTCTGATCCTACAGAGCAAGCATCTGAAGTACATTTAAAGTAAAAGTGACAGCGATGCCTCCTCCTGATGTAGGCCGCCCTGTTTGTGGCTGCATGTTGCCTCACAGCCCTGCCTGCAGTCTGTCAGGTCTGCTTCACCTACAGCTGAATCACCTGCTCACGCTTACTTTTTTCTCTCATGCAGACCTGCACTGCAGAGGGGACATGTTGGTTCTGTTGCTGGATTATAGTTACTGCTGGCACCTTGTTGTAGCCCAGTCAACTTTGGATAGAAAAGATGACAGAGTAGATTCACCTGTTCACTTTTCCAGTGATTTCCACATGCTCTCATGCAGCAGCTTTAAACCTTTTTTGTCACCATGGTGTGTACGAGCACCTCTGAAAGTAACGCCTCTCTTGCATCACTGATTCTATAAGCTTCACTAAACAAAACAGAATCACAGTGAAATGTGTTCCTCTGCTGTCTCATATCCATTTGGTTGAGATTATACAAACACTGTGTTTAGCAGGCTAACTATGTGTGTATCCAGGGGAATTAGTTTAGTCCAACAGGATCAGCATCTAACAGATCCAACAAATTGAATCTGAAACAAATCATTGCTTTTAATTAGAATAAAAGCCTTTGAGGAGGCGGCCGCAGCCAAGACGAGTCCGAGTGGCTGGTGGTTTTTATGAGAGATGGAGAGGGAGGGAGTTTGTTGAGCTAGTGTCTTCACTTTTTAACAGACATTGATTCAGTTTTGAATGAGGACATTGTCAAGCTAAAGTTACTGCTTATTGTACTGGCCAACATTTTATGATGTGAAACGCCACACAGCAACTGTCAGTGTTTAACAAAACGCCACGTGAGCTGAAGGCAAACCACTTGTTTTTAAACATGTATGTGCTTAAGATGCAACAGTAAAATAATATAATTGGATGAATTACGTTGTCAGCAACAAACTCCATATTTACAGTTTTGTTCTGGAAATGCTCATCATTACAAGACATTTAAGAAAACATCTCAGATAACACTTATCTCACCATGGCAACTAAAGACGCTATAAATGATATAATTCACACTCATGCTACAGGTATAAAGACAACTTTACAAGTAATGTGCCTGTTTGTTTGTTTAGATATTAGCTTTTGCATTGCAGCAGCCACTCTTTCTGGGGTGTATACACTTTTGATCTTGAAAATACAATTATACATAATCACAGTACTCCTCACCACACAACAATACATATAACACAATACACAACACATAACAACGCACATAACATTAACAGCTGACTCAATTTAATAAAACAAACACAGATATGTAAATATCAGTGTGTGCCTGTGCTGAGGTCACTGACTCGTATTCAGGAGGATACAGTGCAGAGTCAGTACAGGTCATATTCTCTGGCCTGTTCTGGTCTTCAGCAGAAGCCTTAGACTGTTCACAGTTTGTCTTTTATTCGGATGTCTTTAACGATATGTCCATGACTGTTGTCTCAGAAACAATATTTTTGGAAATACACTTGTTTTTTTTTCTTGCCAAGAGTTATGAAAATATTGATACACTCTCATTTCTGCATGGAAAATATGAAGCTACAGCCAGCAGTCTGTTAGCTTAGCACAAGTACTTGAACCTGGGGGAAGCCACTAGCCTGTGGCTCTGTCCAAAAGTAATAAAAATCTGCCTGCTGGCACTTCTTAAACTCACTGATGCTTATATCTTGTTTGTTTAATCTGTACAAAATCAAAGTGTAAAAACAACAAGTTTGCAGCATAATGTGTGGTGTGAGCCAGGCTATTTCTTGGCCAGAGCCAGTGTGTGTCTCCCAAAAATGTAACTACACGCTGGGGCTGTGGAGATACCGAGTGGAGGCCACACGTACTGTGATTGGTCAGTTAGTGACTTTGATATGGAAGAGCAACGGTCATTGCTTCCTTTTAACAAACTAGTTGACAACACAGTCTCATCACAAGGTCCGTTTAGCTACATGATGTGATCATGTGATCAGCTGATGAAATTTTCCCACTTGTCAAGCAAGACCTTTAAATCTCAATTTTTAAGGCAGCGTGAATGAGAGTGCTGTAGTTTTTAATCCAAACCACAATCTTTTCAAATAGTTTTAGTTTTAGTTAGTATAGTTGTAGTTGCCTAAATCTAATCAAACCATAACAATGGCAGCTCAGAAAACTGTCACACACGTCATTATTGTAATTGCAGACAGGAGTGTCAGGAAAAAAATGTTCCTTATGGGTCACATTGGAACTATTTTGCTGTTTAGTGTGGAAATCGGGTGCTGAGAATAATGTCACTGGAACACTTCAGTTGTACCAGGATACTGTTTGCTCCACTCCTTGTCTCATTTATTTTCTCTTCACAACATTGTCTTTTTCTTCTCATCACTTTGTCTTGTTCTGTCTTTCGGTCCACTCTCCTCTTTTCCCTCTTTATTTTTCCATAATCCTCTTTTTCTTTATTTCACGTCATCTCATCTTCCTCTCTGGTGTCATGCAGCTGAGCCCCAGAGAGAGGGAGGCCACCAACTACAGTCAGAAGTTGAAGGAGAAGTTCCAGCACCACCCACAGATCCGGCGCATCGCTCACCACCGACATCTACCCAAGAACATCTACCACCAGACCAAAGAGCTGAGGATTATGAAAGAGGCTCGCCGTAGGAAGTACGTATTCATCGTTTTCCCCTTTCACCAGTACTTAGCTGTTGCTAGGGGCTGAGCCTGCTGCTTTAGCTATAGGAGATGGCATGAAGTTCCCTCTATGTCCATGTAGAGGTGATGTAGACTTGGGCAGCTGCCAGGATAGGTCTGACCTATGTAGTCACACCAGCCTCATGGAAAATCTCACAGATGGCACTGCCCCCCTATGACATGGTCTCAATAGGCCGTACATACGCATGTGCTGCTTGTATGGTGGATTGATTGTCCCAGTTTGCCGTGTCGTCCAGTGATACATAGCTCAGTCTGAGGCTCTTTTTTGTAATCACTGGCAGGATTGTGATATGTCAGATGTGCGTTTGGACCTGTGAATGATTTACCATCTATGCTTTATGCATTATTTTCAGGGTACATTAGTGCGGTGGGTGACGTAGATGTTAGGTCAATAGTCTCATATTCAGTCTGTTCCTCCCCTCCTCCTTTCTGTTTGCTGATCTCTCCCTCCCTCCCCCCACCTCCATCCTTTCCTGAATATTCTCACTAGCACATTGAGTAATTCATGGCTCTTCTTTGTTTTTTTAGGGAGAGGAATGTCCGCAAGCACAGCAGACCAGGAGCTGTTCCTGTGGTGTCCGAGAAGGAGAAGCATGTTGTCACTGTGGTGAAATAAACAGTGGACGCAGCAGGAGACGAGGTGGAGCCCAAAATCACACTCATATGGGACTTCAGACTGCTCTAACTCAAGAATAAAAATCGCTGCAACTTGTTAACTGTGGGAAGGACTTTCATTTAACAAGTTGTGCATCATCTAAAGTACAAGGACACAGACTGTAAATGCATACGAAAACAATAAATGTTGTAAAGCCTTCATTTTCTGCCACTAAGGAAAAGATCAACAGATGCTTTTTCACTCTCATGATTCCTTTTAGTCAGGGTTTGGATTAACTTCCAGTTTGAGTGACTGATCACATGTTTTTATTTTCCATCACAGGATCCAAGACCACAACAACTTAAGAAATAACAGACAGAGTAAACTGATCCAATGTTTACAGAATAGGCCTTTGACTTAGAATCTATTTCCATCGTATCTGCAGCAATTAATGTTCGTCATGTTTAATGTAGGTTTAGATATATTTTTTATGCATAAAGTTCAGGAAATGTGCTACAGTTCATTATTAAAACTAATGCTTAAAACAAACCAGGTTGTATAATGTGTTGTCCGATCACATCTAAAGGCAGAAGTGCATGAATGTGGGTTAAAAAGCCTGTTGTCATAACCTCCTCCTGCCTCTGTCCACGATCATTCTCCAACACATCTGAGTCTTTTGTAGTTTCACTGCAATAAATTGTACAAATGGGGCTAACGGCAACACAGTTTGCAACAGTCACCATGATGCAGTCTCTCATGGTGTTGCACACAAAAAGTGACAAAGCCCTTCTTACTTTCTGCTGCACACTCAGTTACAAGAATTGTCAATGTTAGACGATCCTTTGTGTTTCTTAAAGTGTACTGAGGCCTGAGGAAACACTTTGAAAATGTATATATTTCTGCAATAGGCTGATTTCAATTGTTTTTAAAATGCAGGGACAATTTTAAGATTTAGCTCCAGCCGTTGTGCATTAAATACTGAGGTTTTCAGAATAACCAGACGTTTTGGTTTCCTCTCAGTTTTGGAAGAGCTGATTCCCTACTCTCGATCTGTACACATTTGACCAACCCCGTTTGCTGATTTGTATTTATAATAAACCTCCAAACTAATGTTCTGCTGTGAAAATGTCATTTGGAAAGAATCACGATCTGAATCATTCAAACTTAGCACCATCTTCCCTCTTGTGGTTGAGAGTGTTGCAGCAGATCACGGCGCTGGTGCTAATTTACTTACAACCTTAATGAGGTAGAGGCTCTATCCTCTTAATATTGTCCTTCAAATCCTATCAACACTGCAGCCTGAGACAGAGCAAGCGCCGACTTTGGAAAGCTGGGGATCAAGTGGAAGGGCATATTGCTGTGACACAAGTTGGAGTTGAAGTCACCTCATGAGTGGTGAAAAGATGATGGTGTAATCAGAGACTGATGGATGATTAGAGCTGCTGAAAAAGTCTGTTTTAAATTCAGCCTTTCTGTCTTTTTCTGTGAGCCCATGACTCCGGTTATTTATTTGAAATAGGGCTGCAACTAATGAATATTTTCATTATAAATTAATCTACTAATTGTTTCCTCAATTAACTGATCAGTCTATAAAATGTAAAAATAGTCAGAGGTGTCTAGTTTCCAAAGCCCAGTGTGGTCCACAGTCATTAAACCCTAATCCTAAAATATTCATTTTTACTTTAAGAAAATCAGAAAATATTCACATAATAAAAGCTAGAGACAGTGAATTTGTGTACTTAAAAAAACTACTTCATAACTTTGGCAGTCAAGTAAAGATTAGTATTTTCCTCTCAGTGAAGAGCATCTCCCCCGCTGCCGGGCTTGTGTAACTGTTTGAGCTTCATTTTCCTCCATCATCACAGAGTTCCTCACATCAGCTGGAAACGCAGCCGGTGTGTTGTACAGTGCGAGCGCACAAAACGCGCGCTGAGGGGACCACGGCCGCACCTGCAGCTACAGTCACCGTCACTAGCCACACTCTGTATCGAGCTCATGATCTGGTTATGAAATATGCACGATGCTGTTCCTGCTCGCAGAGCTGCTCCTCCAGTCCGTGTTTTCGCGGCTGCTGTCTGCCTGCTGTCAATGAACACCCGGCGCGTCCTCTCGGCTTTATTCTCCTACGTGCTTCCATCGCTCCGCCTCTTCTTCCTATCTGGGCTTTTTCCCCCCTCCTCTCTCTCTCTCTCTCTCTCTCCCTCTCTCACTCTTTCTCTCTCTCACTCTCATTGCATCCATTTTTGTGCATTTAAGAAATCTCCAAGAATTACCAACCTGGAGGAAAGCGAGCCAACAGGAGCGACAGAGGAGGGTTAAGGACTGCAAACGAAAACAAACAGGGACGGAGCGGGCATCTTTTATTCCAACATGCGAGTGAAACCTTTCTGAAGAATGGCAGCGATGGGTTAGACAGGATTTAACATGACTGCAAAATAAAAGGCAAGAGTTGGTTTTTTTTTTTTTAATCCTCTGTGTTTTTCTACTTTTTATCCCTGGATGGATGGAGGCTTGTGTTTGGAGTACCTTGAAGGTTGTAGCCCGCAGCCTGTGCACTCATGCTTCTTTTAAGGGCATCTGTTTCTAAGCTTGAGTGTTTTCTATTTCAGAAAATGTCATGTGTAAATTTGGCGTCTCAGCCTGCAACAGCTTGGATGCTGCTGTTCGCAGGCAGCGCTCAGGCTGCAGCGTACATGATAACCCTGTCATGAGCCTTTAATAGCTGACGATGGAGCCTCTAATGAATATTTTTGACGCTTATTTCTGCAGCACGGTGTAATATGTGCATGACACCCCTAACCGAGGTGTCATGCCGTGTGTAAGCCACGGTGCCCCCAGCAAGCCCGAGCGCCAATTTGAATTTTGACCGCATGAAATGTAAGGGGGGGGGGGGGGGGGTATCGCCCAGAATGCCGCTGGTTGATGGTGCTTTTCTCGTTTTATAGCCACTGTGTGTAAAAGATGTCTGCTCCACACGGGCCCCGGGGCGGCCCTGGCCCTGCTGCTGCCACCGCTGCTGCTGCCTCAGCGGCCGGCGCCATGCCGGAGATGCCGGACCTCAGCCACCTCACCGAGGAGGAGAGAAAGATCATCCTCGGTGTCATGGACCGACAGAAGAAGGAGGAAGCGAAGGAACAGTCGATGTTAAAGTAAGAAAAAGGCGGAGATGGCGGGAGCTGCTGAAAAACGCCGGGTGTTTATGGGTCGTTATTACAGGGTGAATTTCTATAACCGTCTCTGTGTGATACTGGTGGGTCATGTTGCCTCCTGACATCCAAGCCAGAGCTTTAACAGTCGGCTCCTAGCCGACAGGACCAAGGTGAGATGACTGTTCCCCTCACCTGGTCATCATCTCTGGACTCCCCCTTAAGAAAATACTACAGTTTAATGGCTGAGTATGATTTTATAATGCGGCATACACTCCAGCCTCTGTCCCCCCGTACTTTGTTGTAGCTACAGCTGTACTATAATGGGCTGGGCTAGCAGCAGCGGGCGCCATTTTCACGTAAAAAGCACGCCAAATTGCTTAACCTTTCCCCACGAACGTCACCGAGATTACACAATATGACACTGGAAAGATCATTTAAGGTGTCCTCTGTGGCGGTGGCGCAAGCGGGGTGTGTGTGATTTCAACGTTAAAGTCTCGGTACATCCTGCCCCCCCCCCCCCGCTCCTCTTGTGTACAGATGTCGCTCGGAGCTGTTTCAGCACCACGGCGCTGTCCACTGTAGGGTTTTAGTTTTTAAGGTGGACCGGAGAGTTTCCGCCGTCATCCCTTTAACCTTTAACTGCATGAGCTATAACTCTGCTTTATGGGGGGGGGGGGGGGGGTGCTACACCCTGTCGACTTGCCCTCGTTATAAAAAACACGCTAAGTTGATGTATTGTTAATTTAAAAAATGGTTTGACCTTCTTTGGGAAGCCAGGCTAGTGAGGAGTGAGAGATTTCGGTGTGGTGGCCTTAAATGTTAAAATCCTGTTGATTTTCTTCTAGTTTTCCTTCTTCAATGAAAAGGATGCACATGTTTGCATGCTCACAAGCCAAGAGATATTGTGTTTTGACTATTTCATTTGAATGCAGCATAAATATTGGGCTACATTGCAGGTGATGTGTAAATACATCCATATTTCTGCAAGAGATGTGTGGCTGGTGTACTGGTGCTGCAGCCTCCCAGCATGTGCCAGTGCCTTTAGTGTGAGGCGTGTGTGCCACTATCACTGGGAGCTTTTTAGAGGCATTAGAGCTGTTGTTTTCCATCATCAGGTAAAGGCAGCATTCCTAATGGAGGGAAAGTTGTGCAATCCCTATGCTGCTGCATGATAAACATGACTCATGTACTCCAAGACACGGCTACCTCAGCCGCTGCGGTGCATGCTGTGTGATTCATCCAGGCCTTTTCTGCCTTCCCTTCCCTTACACTGCCCCCCACCCCCATCCCCTTCTCCCCAATAGCTGAGTGTTTTTCCTATTTCTCTTTCTCTGAGGTAAAGGGGATTGTCAGTTTTAGTCACTCTTAGTCTCACAGTGATGTCAAAGCCTTGTCATGACTGAGCATGGGCAGAAGAGGCTGTTCTGTGCTGGGGACATGACTGACTGACTGTCTCACCATAATGTTAAGTAACTCTGATTGCAGGCCACATAAGCTGACAACATACAAGACGCTGCCAGAACAAAGAGGCGTTTGTGTGGGTCACTGGCATCCTCATTTGCTTGAGATTTCCAGTATGGCCTCTCTCCTGCACACACTGGTTAACTGGGGTTTTAGCTCACCAGCGTGGCCATACATAACATCTGACAAAAGACGTGGGGTTAATACCAAGGGCTGGCTGCCACCATTTCACTGTTTGCTTCGACAGTCTGATTAGACCTCCTGACCCCTTTGTGGCCTAATAGTAAAGTCTCTTTCAGCTTTTCATACAGCAAAACCATATTGATTTGGTTTTAATGTGCTCTGTCTATACATACAAGGTGACTCATCATGAGTCATCAAAACAGTAAATCCCCACTTTCTTTACCTATGAATCACATAAGCATAACATATCCTGAAGCAGCATTAATTTGCTCAGCCCTGGCATAGGTACAACTGCAGCGGATTAACTTGTCATTGGATGTTTCGCAGCATTTCCAGCAGTGTCGGAAACAAACACCCACACTGCAACATCCAACCCTATAGCCTGTGCATCTGCGCTGTCACGGCCCAATCCCACAGCGGCTTGGAGGGCTGTTTGGGAAAGTGGCAGTTTGAACACCGAAGTGTGTAATCTAACAGAGGGAATCCTGGGAGGATGGAGGGATGGAGAAGAGAGAGGGAGAGAGAGAAGCCTCCAGCTGCAGGGCTTGCCAACTTGCTGTCATCTCACTGGAGGTGCTACAGAGAGCGTGGATGGAAATCCAGCGCTGCTGACTCGCATGTAATTAGCTACTCTCTCTTAGGCTGCTCATTCTTAGCAGGCTTGTGTATGTGTGTGTCTGCATGTAGAAAATGTGCCGCACCACTGAGAAGTCGATTTCTTGAAGTCCATGAGGCGGCGCTCATTCTTAGATTTCTCTCCTAGAAAGGAGCTCAGAGCCACAGCCAAAAAAAGTTCAGAATCTTAACATTTCTACTCACAAAAACAGGCTTCCCATGCACCAGTGAGTCCCTGAGCAGTACAGCAATGATGGTTATGGGACCCCACCCCCTCCCATCCAGACACTGTGTATCCTGCAGGCAAGCATCAGCTGCCTGCAATGGGGTGACCCACAGAATGCCTGGGGCTCCACTTCTCCTTTCTCCCTGCTCCAGTCCTCCAGGGCCGCTTGCTGGTTTTGCTTGGTGGTTAGGAAGGGAAAGTGTAGGAGGGTCAGGTGGGGGTAGCGATGTTCTCCAACCTAACTCTGACTTTTCACATTTCTTCCTAATATCGCTTTGTCGTTGTTTCTATTTCTCTTGCCCCAAATAGCAGTACCTGTATTACATGTGTATTATATATAGGTATGAGCTGATATCTGAGCGTAAAGACACACACAGAAAGCTGGTTAAACTGTGACCATTACAACACTAACAGACTGACATATTTTGCTTTCTTTGCACTTTAAAGACTACATAACTAGCATCCCAGTAAGTATCCCAGTCCCCCCTTCTTGCCTCTGACAGTGGATCAGGGGACTGTGTCATTCTCTCTGGGACCTTGTTTGACAGTGCTAATTATACTGGCTGTCTTGTATGTGGGACTTCCACTGAGATACAGTGAGTCCAGGGCTCTGAGGTGTCTGCTGGCATACAGAATGTATATTATATTCAGTGTAATTGTATCATGGCAGTGTGGTGATATTGTAAATGGACGATTGTTGAAGGGGTTGGCTGCATGTTGTGATAATTGCTGTTACCAAGAACAATAAACTGTAGAAATAGGGACAACTCCAGCACTTCAGTATTGCACTTGCATTGACTTGGGGGACTTGGGAGAGACAGATAAAAAAAGGTCATAATCAAATCATCAAAGCGTCAGAGGCTGAGGTGTCCTGACTTTTAGTCCATAATATAGGTCAAGCTCTAAAAACACTTTATCCTACAATTCCCACAATGCAACTTGAAAGCAGTTCTCTTTTAGACCCCACCATATCTGGTAAAACCTCATGACTTTTCAAACTTGCCACCCACAGTTTGTCATCACCTTCCTGTTAAACATCAACTTGTAGTCTATAGGACCAAGCTGAGGTAACTAACCCTGATGACATCATCAGGGTTATTTCTCAGGTTTTTGAAAACACCTTCCAGAGTCACAGGCTGAGAGACAAGTTCACTCATCTTGATATGTAACATTGGTGAAGCACCTCTTTAGTTTCAGCCATATTGCTCAGCCCTTATTTTCAATGTCATGCTGTCGTTATGTATACTGTTACACTGTAACAGTAATAATGGTACTACATATAATAGTACTTACACCTTAATTGTTTACACTATTACACTTTATGTGCACCAGGAGGTAACAGTGATGAGAGAGACATTCATTATTGGATCTGAACCTGAGTCTTATTTTAGAGATAATAATTTCAGATCAGCTGGTGTGTTCTGAGGTGTGTATGTTGGCTGATCCATTGTTTCTCGGTTGTTTCCATGAGTTGGAAAACAAGTGTCATGTTCCTGGTTAGAATGTAAAGCGGCTATGGCCAGAGGTATGGGGGTTGGTGTGTGTGTGTGTGTGTGTGTTTGTGTGTGTGTGTGTGTGTGTTCAACATGAAGAGCATTGACCTAGAATTAGCTTTGATTGATCACATCCCATTTCCTTTTTCTCTTACTCCCTCCCACCTCCCACCCCACAGCACACATGCACACTCACACACCTCGCCCCCCCCATCCTGGTCATTTATCTGATAGTGCTAGAGAGCTGAGTGTACCAGCTGGGGTCAGAGCTACAGAGAGGCCCTGTGTCCCTGGAGGCTGTAGAGTCTCTGCCCCTCTAAGAGAGTTGCAGTGGTGGTGTGCTGCATACACATGTTGCAGAGGTTAAAGCAGCTGATCATATCTATCACAACGCCCTCCCTTTAAAGTAAACTTGACAGTTATTTAGCACTGAACAGACAGAAGTAAGTGGCGGATTATCTGGTCTCCACAAGTGACCAGAAACCAAGAAAAACATTAACCAAACACAAATTCAGTGACCACAACCCAGCCAGTGAAACTTGTGGACACAGACCAAACCTGGCAACCCAGAGAAAACACACTGTGTCAGTTCTGCAAACAAGAGCTAGAGGCAGAGCAACACTTCCTGGTACACCGTGGTCTGTATAAAAAATGAAAAGCATTATTTTTTACCAAAATCAAATCAAATCAAATGCCAATAATAAAAACAAAGAAACAAACAATTATTTGGAAAAAACTGACACTGTCATGGAAGCAGCAGAATATAAGAAAACCATTGAAAGAATACTTAAAACTGCACTGAGCTCCTTCACAATGTGATTTTATCTGTGTTACATAACACAATGTAAAATATGTTGTTTAGTGTATGGTGTTACAGAGCATGTGTATTGTAGTAATATAGTGTTTTTCCTTTTACAGTCTAAATCATTATACCGGTACTTACATTATGGACCTTGTAAAACCTGCCGCTGTACTAAGTTCTGTTCGTGCCAATAAAGCAAATTTGAATTAACAAAAAACAGAGGCAGGGGGAGAGAGAAAAAGAGAGAGAGACCTATGGTTGTGAAATGAGGCGAGGTAATGCTCAGAATCTTCCCACTGGACAGTATACAGTATACTCTCTCTCTCTCTCTCTCTCTCACTCTCTCTCGCTGCCTTTCTCTCGTTCCCTTAGTTCACTCACCCATGCTCACTCGCCTTCCCATGCAAAGAGCAGATTCTGTCATGAGCGTTGTAGAGTCTCCCATCCCCCATCACTTTCCCCAAGGGAAAGAGAGAGAGAGAGAGAGAGAGAGAGAGAGAAGGAAGAGTGGATGCTGTCTTGACTCTATAAAGCAGAACGCACGCCAGATGAATACATCATCATGCTAATTAAAGTAACAATGTGTTTTGGTTATGGAAGGTTGGCATGCTGTCAAGTAGTTTGGCTTAGCTGGACAGGAAATCTGGTTAGAACACAAGTGCCATCATTAAAATGAAATATACAATAATGTATAAAATATTTTCAAGTTTCTGTGCTATCCCTCTACCTTTTTTTTTTTTTTTTTTTTACATTTCAGCCATTAACCTACTGTATCTGTCAAACTGCCTCTAGCCCTGTACTTGCATGTGCTCTTTTCTCTCTACATTTGCCTTTCATTGCCTTTCATCCTATATACAGTACCTTCCCAGTTGGCCAAAGTGTCTGAATTTAGACTACAGATTTTCCTCACAGTCACAAATTAACCCCTGAAAAATATACTTTGCCATATATACACTTTAATTGCTAATTGCACCACTGTGTCCATGACTTAGTTGTGAGACTGAACCAAAGCAGCTATGATGTGAGCAAAAAAACAAAAAACCAAACAATAGGCTGAAAGATGCTCTGTAGAGTGGAGACAAACTGCAGAGGTGGATGATAATTCTCTGTGGTCACTTTTGACCTATTGTTACCATATAAATGTTTATTAATGAGGCTTTAGACAGTTGGACCGTGTAGTTTGTCAAACTATTCTACTCAGTCAGAAGTAAACCGTTCATGTTTGGGACTATTTTCATCTGAGGATTAATATAAATTTGTGCAGTATTTAGAGCACATGTATGTGGCTTTACAACATGTCATTATGTCACCCAGTGGCTTGATGTGTTTGATGATGTACAGTAAGTGTATGGCCCACCAGAAAAGACCTTTGCTACACAGGCAATACTTGGTAGTAGGATCATTTCATTGTTGGCTTTAGTCTTTTCATAGGATGTGATGTTGAAGAAAAATACAGAATATTAACTTGTTTTATGGTCTGACTCACTTACAAGGTTTAGGCTGAGAAATGAAAGGAGAGGACACTTGAGGCTAAGCTATGAAGGGATAGGAAAGGAGAACAGAGGGCAGGGTGAGAGGAAAGTGTAGGACAGGCTAGCATAGGAGAGAAGAGAGGAAATGAGAAGGGACGAGGGGGCGAGAGGAGAAGAGAGGACAGGAAAGGAGAAGAGAACATCAGAGAGAAAATGAGAGGAGAGACAGTGACGTCTGAGATGCTATCAGGTCTCGTTGCTGATATGACAGCCTTAGTCCCCATTGACAGAGCAATCAGCCTTCCATCTCCCATAGCCTGCTATTCTCCTGTGTGGCACAGCACAGCATCGGGCTCTATTGTCTTTCAGGGCTTTGTTCTAAATAACATCTGCATTCGTCAGCATAGGTTTTATTCTCTTCTGAGCTCTTATCCCTCAAGCAAAGTTTGAAGGGATTTTCCTGCCCCTGGCTGCGCAATTTGAAATGCCCTTGGTGAAACCTGACAGTGGGAAAATGTTTTAGTATGAGAATGTGGTAACTGGCACAAGGGATGTTGTTTATTTATAGAACTGTATAATAGGCCTACAGTGTTACAACACAGCACAGGAAGATTACTTTTCACTACATTTGCTAACTAATTAGCTGACAGTATCCCGAGCTGTAATGTTTTGATAACTGACAGTATTTAAGCACTTAGTGTGTGAGTGGTAAAATCATAAGCTGATACCTAATATAATAAGGGCACCAGTTCAAATCCCAGGATCAGAATGCATTGTGTTTACCCAAGCTCACATGTGTAAATGTGTTTGAAGAACTTGATGTAATGTATCACTTTCTTCAGGATTGATAAGTGAATTAAAAAGTACTTGACTGCAACATTAGCAATATTAGCAACTAGTGATCCTGACTGAATTAGAACGGAACCCAACTACAGATCCACTACTAGCACATCTGGCCTGTTATTACATAAGCCTCCTAGCATGTGGTGAAAGAGGAACCTAAATGAGACCAACGCAGTGCAAGAGAAATTCAGACAGAGCTGAATAGGGGAAAGGGGAAAAACAAAAAATGAGATAAATCAATAAATTAAATGAAAAAGGTAGCCCCAGCTAACAAGAGCGAAGAGACTAGAAACGTGACAATGAAAGGCACCAAGGAGGGGCCACTTTATCACTTTTATTGCCCATCCCCCGTCCCCATTCACCCTGAGTAGAGTCAATGCAGAGGAAGATATACAGCATCTGACCCTGTAAGGGAAGCCCGTTGCTTCTGAGGAACATATGTGCCTGCTTTAGAATAGCTGGCAGCGCTGATGTTGAATGTGTCTCTCAAACCCTGGGGTAGTGTGACGATACAGTTGAAACAAATTCAGAACAACACACTAATGGGCTCTACGCTACAAACACTAATTGAGGAAGAAAGACAGGAAATATATCTGCTACTGAAACAGTTTCAAACTGGAGAGGGAAGGCTGTGGGACAGGTGCTTGTCAGTGTAGATAGTTACAAGGTGTAGTGCCTCTTCTCTCCCCTGTGACATTCCCTCAGGGTTTGTTTGATGATAGTTGAACTCTGAAAGGTCAGAGAAGAGACACTTCACTATGTAGAGGAGAGGTCTCACACCACATGCCCTAGAAAGCCCATATTCATTTAAACTGAACTACACCAGTTAGTTCTTATTGTGGATTAAGTCTAGTTTTATACGTTTTTGTCTAAGGGTCTGTGTATCCCTTCATACAGTGGCAGTTAATGCAACTAATGAATATTTACTGTTGAAGTCTGTAGGTGCTCTGTGAGAGAAACAGAGTGTACACACAGAGAGACATAGAGATACCTGGAAGTGAGAGACAGTTACGAGGCTGCTGAATGGCTGGTTACTAAAGGTGGAATGTGGCACTGGGTCATCTCAAGCTGTTTGCACTCAAAGAGTGTGAACCCTCATGCTGTTTGTTGGACTATTAATAGTGGAGACATTCAGCTTTCTGCAGTGGCCGGCAAGCAGCCAGGCATCTAAACAGGCAGCAAGGCCTGTGGTCATTTAGGCCAGGAAAGCCAGGCAGCAAGACAAAGAAGCTTACAGGACAAGCTCCAACCAACAATAAGACAGACCTCCATACAGAGGCAGAGTGGATTCAGTTACTTTTTAATCAGCAAGTGATGAATTCACTCTTAAAATGTTGTGTGTGTTGGTAAAGACGTTCTTTGATTTTATTCCTCTGATAAAAACAGTCTTAATCTCAATTGTTAGTCATCCTGGTTTTCTGATTTTGATTTACACACCTGTTGTAAAGTGGCTGTAATAAAGAGTTAGCCTATATATTACAGGGTTGTAACATAACAATAAGGTTGATCAAATTAAAGGAATCATTTTGTATTTTGGGAAATACATTTATTTGTTTTAATTTGATCTCTTTATTTATTTGAGAAGATTGATGGCATGCTTATGTCTGTGTGGTGAATTTGAAGACAACAGGTGGTTAGTTTAGCATGACTTCAAAATGGAAGCACACAGCTCGCCTAGCAGGGAGATACAGCTAGCCTGGACCTGCCTTTTGGCTCTACATATTTAGTGTAAGAAAGCAACTGATAGTATTTGCCAAAGTTTCTGCAAAACGTAACTTATTAATCCAGCCATTCATCCATTCTCTTTCTCTCGCTTGTCTGGGTTTGAATCACAGTGGTAGTAAGGCGAGGTAATCAATCAGCTAGTTCCCAAATGATTCATCTCTTTAACCGATTTATAAGAACAAATCTGCAATTCATTTCACTTCGGTCCCAACTCAAACGTTTAAGCAGTCTAACAGCAAAATGTTTTAGCTCTAAGCAAAGTCCACACCTGACAGGCTTCTCTGCAATCTAGCTGCTAACATCTAAAAACTGACGCAGCGGCTACACTAGCATATTCACGCATTAACACCTGAGCTGAAGTGAATGCTGCTGCTACTGGGGGAAGTTCTTTACAAGTTTTTTAGGACACAATTCCAGTAAAGTTAGACTCATCCCAGAATGCAAGCTCATATATTTCATATGGGCCACCTTAATAAGTCCTATTTTTGGTAAACTAAGACCCAAAATATGATAGTTATTATGTTGCAGATCCTTAAAAAGAGACACAAAATTTTTACGTTTGTATACTAGATATAGGCCTAAAACGTCTGACTACTCTCTGCTAATTGAAATCATGGTATTGCTGTTAACTCCATGTGGTTATTTAAAATGAAAGGAATAAAAAGCAAGCAAACAATAAAATGACTTGTTAATAGTCCTCAGCCCAGATGCTTTACTCAGTGTGTGAGCTGGTATATTTACTAGCGGTAGTTTACACAGGGCACACTAATCTCTCCTTGCCTGTGTGTGTGTTGGTGTGTGTGCCCATGTTGTGCTCATTCAAGACTCAGCTGGTCGGAGCAGGTGCAAGCCGGTGACTCAAACACGTGCGTGCTGCCTAGCCGGTCCTTCTAATACGCCTTTGTGTGACCAAAAACTCAAACCATCCAGTGCTTTCTATAAACAAATGCAGCCGCCCTGTATTCTTCTGCACACACACACACACACACACACACACACACTAGCTCAGACAGTGAAAATGTAATGATTGGTGCAGTGATTCTGTTCCTCAAAAATGAATTAATTATATGATACATTTTTGATTTGCTGTGAAACTGCTGACTTTTAATGGTTTCCTCTGCACATAATTTCAATTCCAACTCTTTTGCTCTCTTCTGCCATTATAATTCTTCCCCTGTGCCCCTAAAGCAGCTGTTTAACTGGTTATTGTTCTTAAAGGGCTAGCAGGGATCGAGGGTTGGATGTTCAGTAGCATTACAGTCCTTTACATGTACAGTAGATGCTGCTGTAGGTAGATTACAGAAGCAGCCGACTGACATAAATAAGGGAGGATAGAGAGTAGCCGTTTTCATGACGTCACTAATGCAGCCGTGGCCCTTATATAAGTCCACTGTTTGAACACCACACACAGGCACTACCATGTAACCTACACTAGGACATACTGTACAGCATATAGACCACTGCTCACACTGCCTACGGCTGAGGGTGGCTTTGTGGGAGCTTTAAATGCATTATTCCAGAGATTCAGTGTCTGTATGTGTTCACGGTTGCTCGGTTTGTGTAGTGTAGCGTGTACAACAGTAGCTACCATGAAAAAATAACAGTGAAGAGGCCTGTTTTTCATCCCCATCATCTAACACTGATCAGGAGGGTGACAGAGAGAGTCGATGTTGTGATCCCGGGATCGTGCTCTTCGACCGAAGTCTGATGGAGGATCTCCCACTAATCCCTTAATATCACTCGTCCCACTGAGATACTGCTGCCATCGCCATGGTGATACTGAGATGGCCTGGATGTGTAGTAGTGGAATAGGGAGGGAGCTGGGAGGGGGCTGGTGGAGGAGGGCTGTTGCACTGATACATAGAAATCCTCCTTTGTGAAATATCAACACAATCATTTGAACTAGTACCTCAAGGAAGGAAATGCAGGCATTTAAAGTCACCAGACATCAGGCCATGAGGAGGAGGGGCAGTTGGCAGTGTAGAACAAGTGGAAGCTGGTCGCCTTAACCTCGAGTGGGCGGCTTCTTGGATGGTTGGTTGGCTTGTTGGGTTTAAATCTGTGCAGAGAAGCGGCTAATGCAAGGGAATCCTTAGATTTAGGATTTTACAGCAGCCAAAGTCAAACTTATCTTTCTGCCAATGGACAGATGTTGAGAGCCATCAAGTTCAAGTTCATTTCAGTCGTACAGTGCTGCGGTCACATCTGTTTATTTGACTGAATGTGCCAATCTTTATGCCACAAAACCCTCATAGTATTTGGCCTTTGCAGTGTATGGTGACTTCACAAGGTAATGGATACAATTCCAGGGTGTGTAACATCATATGGCATCTACAGCAATATTTTTGCAAAGTGATGGGTGTAACCTGCCTGCAGCGAGGTGATATCAGATTGCCCCTGTGCTTGTCGGCCTGTGTACACTGTATGCAGTTTAGTTAAGCGAGCTAATGGTGACGTGGTGTAGTGATGAATTGGGACAGGAAGGAGTAGAGCAGGCCTGACCAACAATAGGCAGGGTATCTATTACCTCTCTATTGTTAGCCATGGCCAGGCTATTATTATAGCCCTGAGTGAGACAGACAGCTGACTGCAGTTTCAGTACAGCCCACCCATTGCTCTCAGCCAGGGACAACAACATCATCATGGTTTTTTACGTCTTTGAGCATGGCCCTGTTGGGAGTTTAGTTGAGGGTTAGGTTTGGTGAGTAACAGAGAACTGGAGTATGATCATGATCATCACTACAACTCCTATAATTTATTTATTTATTTATTTTTTGCTCTTAGCATCAAGATTAAACACAAGATGTTCCAGTTATAGGAAAGTCCTTCACCAGGGAAACCTGGAGGAAAGGCTGAAACTAGGTTTTCGCTAACTATGAGACTGGAAATAATATGGCAGTAGTGAGACTGGACAGAATTAGTGCTCGAGGAGTGGTTTGATGGCTCATCCCGTATAGTATAGGGTTAGGGGAGGACATTGAGCTACATTCAGCAGCCACTGTCTGGCTATTGGAGCTAGAGATTGGGCCAATGCAGAGGGCGGTGACCTAACCGTGGTGGGGTTAGGGCTGAGTTTCTAAAGTATTCCCAATGAAGCTGTTCAGCCGTGTATGGGAGGAGTTGTGACGTTAGCATGGGACAGTGTCAGCTGCCAAGAAAATGCTGATCACAGCCAGAATAAAATATATCTGTGTCAGGATGAATAAAGTGGGCTGACAGGAGAAGCAACCAGCATTCACATACAAATTAAGACATGTTCGTGCACACACCATTACCCCAACAAAAAAACACATATGTGCAAGAATACAAACATAGTGTATCTCTACATCTGACTCATTTAGTTGATATGTGTTCTACTGTACAATAAACTGTCATAAAAATGAATATTGTACATATGTTTCTTGTGAGCCTTTTGCATGGAAATACACTTGTGAATGTGTGGGCTGCTGGGTGATTAGCTGACTCTTTGCCACTTGGAAATCTCTCAGGAGAGGAGATATGGAGCAGCTCAATTGAATCCTGGCAGGTAATCTAAGGAAACAGATGGATTTTAGTTATATTTGGCAGCAGATTAGCCACTTCCCCGTTGCTCAGAGAAATCTGCTGTTGCCAACTCCTGTTTGACAATCTGAATATTAGTCCTTGGTCAGGAGGTCTGGCTTGTGCGCTGTTAGATTGCCTATTCTGATGAGCGTGCCCTGCGGATTCAATCCTATCTGTGCTTTCTAAGGCCCAGCTGTGGTAACTGGCCAACCCTTCCACACCGAGGTGCTTGCCCTGTTGCCGTCCCTCCTGCCCTTCCTATCATGCCGTGCCAGCGCAAAGTGCCAGAGGAAGTTATCACCACTCTATCCCCTACCCCTAATCCTGTTTTAGGTGGAGAGAAAGTGTTAAGTAGCACTTCTCCTGGCATTTATTGAGGTAGAATGAACAGGTGTCACAAGACCTAATCGTCTGTCTTTTAAAAAGCTGCTATTTTTAGTGCATACTCTCATTTTCTTGGAGATTTGCTGGTAATGTACAGTAGGGGTGGTACAATGGGGGATTTCTGTTTTATGTATCCTGAGGGATTTAGCTGACACGGTCATACACTGTGTATGTTGATTTTCCTTATGTGGCTGACTGGAGTACAGTCACACAATTCAAAGGGGGTGTTGGGGTAATATAATGTGGCTGGAGTGTGTTTCTACATTGGGATATTTCACTACAAATATGCACAATACGGGTGTTTTTATCCGTTGTAGACACTACATTAGTTTTCTTTGCTGTGGTTTGATCGTATGTAATCTGGTTTGATTGTAAACAACCAATAGAAAACACATGCGTCAAATATTCCTGGATATTACTCATTGTACAAATTGTACATCATACTAATCTCTCCTCTTTCCATTTCTATTACTAAAAAGCTCTTACACCTGTTTTTAAATACTGTAATTGATTCAGAGTATCTCACGTCACCTGCTCAGCTGTGCCACATGTGAGCTGTCACACACTGAAATGATTTAGGTGCAAAAGAACCATGTCTAAACTTTGCCTAGCGTTATTCCAGTGTTGGTCTCTGATGTGCTCAAACACCTGTAAATAGTGTGTTCTCTGGCCACTTAGGGATTTATACATATGAGTTACTACTAAATACTCAACCCTATTAGAAATGTTTTCAACAAATTTGATTTCATTGAAAAAGTCCTTTGCTAAAACGTGTTCTTTTATTGTAATCAAAAATCTCATGTATAATCTTATCTGTAAACATTTCTGATGTTGCTGAGAAAGAAAATGGTAATAAAAATTATATGCAGTTCTTTTGTTCAACATTTTAGACAGACAATAGACATTCAAAAAATTCAGTTTTGTAGGTGAGGTGAGGCTGCGGTGAAGGAATTTCACATAACCTCAGTAAATCCTGCTTACAGCCCTGTTTGTATCTATCCATCTATACATAGATACATTTTCATAATACAATACAGTGCACTTTCTAATTAACTAAAATGCATTATTAACATTTTATTAACATTAATATTCACTTCATTTTTTTACCTGGCTCAGTTCTCAGTTCTCAGATCAGTGTCATCCACACATTCATGATGTAAATTTCTTATTTTTAACAGAGCTGTATTGGGACGTATCTTTGTAAATAAAACAGCTTTAACATGGGTTTGGTTATTACCCTCCACCCTGGATGAGGCTGGGGTCAGTGAGCTTTGTCAGTAGTTAGCAGGTAATGCTAGCGTTACCTCATGTAGAGCTCCTCTCGGTAACTTGACTGTTTCATTTCTGATAAATGAGCTGAGGTCTGTGTGGTGTGTGCGCCACCAGTATATTCTATGATGCTGCTTTATTTTGTGTGGTTTGAGGAGTGAAAGTGGGATTCAGACAGCACTGAAATAGAACACAATAGAAACCAACACTTTTAACAGTGGGACAAGCAGGGAGGGGAGGGGCAGATCGCACATGGACGAAGGCACAGATGCACAGAGTGAGAGAGAAACACACCACACAAATCCAGTCAGGTCCAAGTCATTACACCCCCGAGACTGAAACAAGTCTGAGACCTTTAATAAAAGGTTTGGAGTCTGACACTGAACTAGTACTACAGCCCTACATACTAAAGTAGGTAAGGCTTTTTACCATGGCTCCACAAATTTTTTCCTATGCAACACACCATCATATACTGTATGCTGCACTCATACCGTTTGTATCTTACTGTAATGGTCAAGACAAGAACAGGATTCAGCAGTGCCACAGCCGCCAAGTGAGAGTTTTCCCTGTTGCCTCTGAGTGATTTCAGACAGACATTAACCTCATCTCCTGGCAGCACTGACTGGCTGCAATGGTGTTAATGATGTATGTAGTTGGTATTTACCCACTGAGCCAGATTACTCCCTTATGATCCAATTATCACTCGGTCTGTAGTAGACTCAGAGGGCCTGCAGGGTCACTGCTTAGCCATGAGATCGTCTATGACAGATTTTCTACTCCAGTGTTGATGCCAAGACAAGGCTATCGGTTCAAAAACTGTCGAGCGCTGTGTGATGTCACTACCCTACTCTAAAACCATTTGAGGAAGCATTTTCATTGGTGCGTCTCCACTGAGTTGTGCTCTGGGTGAGTCTGGCCTGTACTCTGCAAGAAACTTAAGACTGTTAAGAATCTTGAAAAGACGTTTTAATTACTTTGATCTTTACAGTAGGAGTTAATTCTCCACCTTCACATTAAAGTCACTGATGCATGTAGATCTAAACATACAGTGGAGACAGCTTTGTAGCACTCTGCACTCACAGAGGGTGCCTCTCACCTCTCACCATATCCCTTCTTAGCACTTCCATCAACATCTGGTGGACTTCTGAGAAGGAAACATAAAGGTCCTAAACGGCAAAGGCAAGACTGGAGCAAGAGAGACTGACTGGGCCGGCTTGGTGCGCTTTGGGGAGCAGGTTGGTGTAATTGGAGAGAAATTATGCCTTGGGCGGCATGTGTGGAAGCACAGTGCAGTGTGACAGAGCATACTGTGTGTAGGTCCACTGTTAGCGCCCAAAACGAATAGAAGTAGACTGTTGTTGTTGGTCTAAGCTCAGCAAATTGTATCATTTTCTGCTGCTGGCACCTAAATATCTTTTTTGGATAATTTCAAAGGATGAGGCTGGTGATTTATATTCCTCATATAAAGTAGTCCTGTCCATCCAAAAACACATCAGTGAGGCACATTGTTGCACTGTTCCTTTATTATAATGAAAATGAGCACTGTGGTTAATTTTGACTTAAAGCCTCAAGGCCGCTGTAAATGTTCAAATGTAATTTGTGGCTTAAAACAGTCCAGCAAATGCACCTTTCTATACAGAGGCAGGTGTACATCATGGCAGCAGAGTTTATAGGTGGTTCAGCCATTAATTTGAGTGACTGAACCAAAGCAGTTAAGTTGTGGGACATGAAACCGAAACAATGAGCTAAATTAAACAATGGTAAAAAGAACTGGATGGTAATTTTTTGTTTGAAAAAAAAAACACATAATCTCTTGGTTTTATCAAAAGATATATGTTGCATTCACTAAGTCTGGTCTGACATCGTTTGTGACATTATTTTGTGTAGCATATTTATGGACTGAACGGATGAATAACAGGAGTTGGAGTTGTCCAACTCTTCTGACATGTTCCTTTGTATATGTGGTTATTAGTTGGTGTATGAGAGGGATTCATACAGTGAGCTGGGTATGTGTGTGTGTTTTGTGATAACTGAAGTGCTTGTAAACTTCCATTTAATCCAGGCATTTTGAAAAGAAAGATTTATTCTGATTCTAAAAATGTCTCTTAAAGTGCACAGTGACATTTATTTTCACCCGAGCTTCTGTAATTTGTCAGCTGATTGACAGTCTGTGCCTGAGTGTTTTGGCTGCAGTATTAATGAATTGTTGTGCCCCTGTGCCAGCCCTTTGCCTGCCATCCTCCAACGACTGACTCTAAGTAGGTTCTGTTTCTGCTGCCCATCAGAAGTTGTTAGATGCACATTAGCTGTTGCTGGACCTGCCGTGGTGCATGTGACATGTTGCCAACCTTGCTCTAGTTGTGGGGGAATGTGATGATTCAGGGCTCATTGTACAGCTGTCACATCAGTGTATTTATCTTAACACAACTGTGACAAAAGAGTAGCAGCTTATGGGTGTAAGAGAGATTGCACAGTTTAGAGGGAGGCATGTTTAAGGAATCCTACAGTGCCCTTTCCTTTCCTTTCCTTTCCTTTCCTTTCCTTTCCTTTCCTTTCCTTTCCTTTCCTTTTAACAAAGATATCTTCAGAGGGCTCAGATTAATTAAATCTCTGGGATCTTACTGAAATGTTCAGGTCCTTGTGACAGCCGGCTGTGTAATCGTGCTGCTTCCTGTACGGGAGGAGCTGCACTGTGCACTACTAACTGTAGTGCACAGTGCAGAACAAGCAATGCTGTCCTTTTCCCTTTATTTCCTAATGATGATGTTTGGTATTTGTATAGCAAGAGTCTGCTCATTTCTTCGTCTCCTGGCTATTGCTGCTCCCAGCAAGCTTCCCAGTTTTTGTGGGGTGACTGGTGTTACTGGTGTGATCCAGGAAAGTCCTTTCTGATGTCATGTATAAATCCTTTGTGGACTGCTTATTTTTAGCTGATGTTGTGTCACACACAATAAATTAAGACAAAGCAAACCCTCAGACAGTAAAACCTGTTGTTACATGTTCAGTTACTGTAAGGATTTCTTTGTTATGTTGTTCCTTCATATTTGTAGTAGAGCTGTACCTAGCAGTTATTGTCATGATTGATTAATCCGCTGATTTCTTCTAGATAAATGTATTAATCAGTTTGTTGGGAATTTTGAAAAATGCACACAAATTCCCAGAGGTGACAAATTACTAATTTTGTCCAAAACCCAAATATATTAAATTCACATTGACATAAATTGGTGCTAGCAAATATTCAGCAAGTCTGCTTGAAAAGTGACTAATGATTAATCAGTTACCAAAATAATAGTTGGTTGGTTGACTAACTGATTTTTCTGTACATAAAATCACACCCTGCTCCCTCAACTTATGTGTCCCAGCCTCTAGGACCCAGTGTGCTGCTATGTACCCTGCTGGCCTTAGGCACGTGCAAATGAACAGAATGGGCTCTAGAGGATCTTTGGATGACTAAAATACCAAAAAGCTGCTGAACATCACTTTTAAAACTTCTTAAACTTTCAGAAATATCAGTCTAGTTTAACTTATTTTCTCTCCCTTATCTCTCTTCTTGAATCTGTTGCAATTATCAGTTGAGTCAATTTCAAAAGACACCGTAAAGTAGCACAAGAATGAAATCAAAATGGCATAAAAAATAACTTTTGTTCTCTCACAGAACTGCAGGAATCTACTTCTTAGAAGTTTATGCAGCACATCTGTCCACTAGAGAGCAGTGCAGTATCAGTGTCTGTCAGACCTGGCTGCTTCTCCACACAAAGCCAGTGAGTCAGAGTATGTGGAACAAAATAACAACAGAGACCAAAAATAACAGCAGCATGTGGCTCATTAAGACTTAGAACTGCCAGTCTCGCATTAAAAAGAGAGAATCATTCACTGAGACATGGAGATGCTCTACACAAATGGATCCCTAATACTTTACGAGAGTGTGTTTTGTATTTTGTGTGTGTTGTTGGTTTATAGGAAGTAGAGTGCAGGTTAAGGAGATGGAAAACAGAAACTGTATCTGCCCTGCAGGCCTCCTCAGCAGGCAGGATACTGAATACGTCACTTGTGACATTTTACACTCGCTCATTTTACTGCCCCATGTCAAATAATACACTGTGCGCTCCCTCACTCACGCAAACACACACTCACTCACATATGCACACGTATGAGTACAGTACACACATGGACACGGACGGATACTCACACACACAATCTGTCCAGCAGCCGTCCAGGCAGGCAGCAGGCAGCAGGCAGCGGGCTCCATCAGATAAATATGAGGCTTGTAATGCGACCACAGAGACGGTGCTGATGGGATCAATAAAGAACGCCGCTGCAGGTCATCAGGAGAACACAGCGAGAGGATAAATATGGACTGGCTCATCGGAAAACAGAGCAGCGAGACTGATGGGTACACAGGACTATATCTTCTCTCGTGTGTTCTCTCACCCATCTGACACAGATCAGACAGACAGATTTGTTGCTCTGCTGTGCTCTACCTCTAGCTAAAGTAGACTGTTGGGAGGCTTCATTGTGCATGAGAAGTGTTTTAGCCTCAGCGCTTGTTTGGGAGTTGAATGGCAACCACTTAGTGTGCACAGTGGGATTAGTCTGAAGTATTGGATTTTTACTTGGTGGAATATTGTTTTCGGTGAACTTTTTAAAATTCATTTTCCAATGGGTTTTGTAAATGAATTCCTATTATTCATTGTATTGGATAAGTTTGTAACGGGTTTTTAGTGGAGAATTTTAGGATCACCTGACCTGAAAGCTGTTTAAAAGGCTTTTCAGTTCTGGAGTAAAAGAACTTTTAATTTAATTTCCTGCTTTTTTTCTCATATGTGAGGATTTGCTGCCTCTATATGTTTCATGTTATCATAATTTGAATATCTTTAGGTTATGGACTGTTAGCTGGACAAATATGAGAACGTCACCTTGGGTCCTGGGAAGTGGTGATGGTCCTTTTTCTTAGCAATTAATTTAAAGGAATTTATAAATTAACTTATAATGAAAATAACCTTCAGTTGCAACAAAAAAAAGTTAGTATCAGATCACTCTAAGGAATCAGAGAAAATTCAATCAACACGTTCATTTTCACACAGCTATATAAAGCTGTCTATGTACTTATCATAAGTGGTGATGAGGTGTGAGAAGTTCTGATGTGTGATTTTTGGCTGCAACTTGTCTCTGTTTAGCTTAAAACGGCTGAATTGGCAGCACCAGTGTTAGATGGTAGACAGATGCTAGACAGTCATGTGGCTGCTGTGTGTGTGTGTGTATGCATGTGTGTTTCAATGTTGGCTTTGCTGCCTCGGTTTTTCTTGATACATGATACACATGATAAATGAGTAATGTAAAGACTATGCAGGTTTAGTGACAGTGTAGAGTATATGACACTTGTATATTACACTTTGGTAAATCCTGCTCTTGTTTTGCATCTGAGCCAGTGCGGTCACTTGCTACTTAAAGGAGCTATTTCGAGCTATGCTATTGCTACAAAGCCAGCATTGAACTTAACAGCTGTTTACTCACCGCTCTAGAAGAAACATTGCGAGTTTAGCATCAAACTTCATTAATTAGTTAGTAATTAATAAGAGAGCTGTCTCCAGAGGTGGAGAGCAATGCCCACTCTTGTCCCTATCACACCTTGTCTTCTCCTGAAGTTAGCACGCTATCCACCTGGACCCGGTCTGTCTCTTCACTTTGTGATACTGCAGACTCCAAGCTACCCTGAAAACATAGCACTGTTCAGAGGGTGTATTGTCTTGTAAACCAATGGTGTTTCAGCATTTGCCATGTTCAGCAGTGGAAAACTTACAAATAGCCCCTTTGATAAATGTTGTTGTAAGAAACAGCCATAGCAGTTTATTATATTTTAGCCTTTTGCTACCGATTTACTCAGTTTCATTCAGTTACATACAAAATATAGAGTTTATCAATTAAATGTAAACATTATGCTATAGCATCTGCTGTTGTACAGGCTGTTGTAGTAAAAATGTTATTTGTTGATTAAAATATATGTCCAATTTTGACAAACCTCATGGTTAATGAACTACATATCGAAACAATCGATTTCTCTTGTGGAATGGCTCATTAAACATGTTTTCAATTTTAAGACATCAGTGAATAGTTATATAGCATGTATTTTGTGTTCTATTTACTTTTCAAAAGCAGCCATGCTTAAGGCCCCACACACACAACAGTCTGTCTCTGTATGTATTTTATACAAGTTCTAAAACCACTTCCAATTTGCAGTCCTGCTTTTACGTTTACATTGCTATATTGCAACTAGCTAATTTATTTGATGTGTTGTTGGTTATGATATCAGTCGTTATAGAATCTAATCAAGCATGTGTTGATGACTCGGCTCAGTAGGAGTTCATGCAGATTGAGCTGCTGCTGCCATCCTCACTGTGTGAAGCAGCTTGGTGTGTGGTTCAAGGCGGTACTCAAATGTCCCTCAGCTGGGCTGCTCTGCTGTCTGGTTCTGCTGAACCTGTGTAGATGCTCTTGTTTGCTTCTGGGAACTCATGGGCTTGTGGTGGTGGGGGCCGCAATCAATTATGGATTTGTGGTGCCGATAAAAAAACCAAACTTGCAGTAGTGAGGTGGAAGAACACTTTGGAGTCACCCTTTTGTTGCAGCAGGCCAAAGTGCTATAAAAAGTAATGTTTATCCATGGTAGTGCGGCGTATGAGAGGGTGTTACTCACATGAAGCAGTCATTTCTAAGTTTAAGTTGGTCCAAATCAAACTTTATGTCATTTAAAGTCACTCTGAATGTTCATTTTTTTCCATGTTGTTTGCCTCACCTCCGTTATCATCAGTGCATTGTCATCTTCTTCTGATCATCGTCTATAATATCTGAAATATCATTCATATTATACTTTAAGCATGATTTATGTCATACACATCTTTAGTTGTGTTAGTATTTTGTGTCTTTTAGATTGTTTTTCTCATCTCTTTGTGTTGTGTATGCACTGAGCTGTGCACACTTTTTTATTTTTTTATGTTTTAGGATCAAAGAAGAACCAAAGCCTCAGCCGGCACAGTAAGTAAACTGCATTACCCAGAGTGCTCTAGGCTTTGACACTTCTTCCTGTCAGTCGGTGCTGTGTGCTTCATGTGGCTTTCTCCTCTTTGTCTTTGAGGAAAACGAAAGAAACGTCACTAATGTCATGGAAAGCTGCTGTGGTAGCATGACGACTGCACAGCGGCATTTTAGTTTTATAAGCTTTGAATGAGTAGCATTGATTACATTGTTGAATTTTGTGCTGGACACTAAACAGCCGACTTCCATGACATCAATGACCACAGCTTTTCCTTCCAACCAGCTTTGTTATAGCCAGGCCCCCAAACCCATTTCCCTTGTCCCTGGTCTCTAACTGGCTGCCCATTCTCATCCAATGTGTCATCTGCAATCTGATTGGCTTGTGCAGCCTCGTAATCCAACCACAAGTGTGGACTATATGCACCTATGATGCTCTACTGAACTGTAGCTGCATTTTGACTAAATCTACCTGCGGGGCTAACCAGTCTGACAACCTGACCCCTACTGCACCACCAAGCTGGAATAAATGACACGCCTGTTACCCTCGGCTGAGCATTTGATGCAGCTCTCATTTCCATTGGCTGTAGAGCTTTCCTGCTTCTTCTCTCCTACTGTAAGGCTGTCTGTATCATCTTTTTCTCTTCTTTTGTCTTTCTCGCTGTATTTCTGACACTGTGTCTGGTTGTTAATGTTCCACCAATTGCCGCTCTGCCCATGTCCTGGCCTTTTCCTCTCTGCGCTGGTTGTAGTGAATGTCCCTGCTATTGTTCACTTCTTAGAAACTGACCTGCTTCCTAAAAAAAAACCAAAAAAAACCCTTTTCAGGACAGATTGTTTTCTCTCATGATGACTCATTGCGATGTTTCAGTCACACTTTGCTTATTTGAACAGGTGGTTTCCCTTTAGTGGGATCACTGAGCTGGTAAATAACGTTCTTCAGCCCCAGCAAAAGTCCCAAAATGACAAGGAGCCAGAGCCAGACGCGTAAGTAATAGAACAGACCCCTTTTAATCTCCTCCCAGCAGGCACAAACATGCACTGGTGACCCCAACAGCTGGATGTTTGACCCCAGTGATTGTTAGAATATTTTATACAATTTCTCAGGATGTTTGTTTAAGTATAAGAGAGAGTGATGGTGTGGGAGTGATGTGCCAGGGAGGGTTCTACTATTATAGATAACATAATGCTCTCTGGGGTGGAACAAGAGGACAATAGATACTGTTATACAGTATGTTTATGTGTTCCACTGGCCTGATCAGGACCATCATGGTACAGCATATGTCATGGTCCTGATCAGGGCTATTTATTCATATTTTAACGTTGAATTATTGCCATTTTTTATACTGTGATTAAAACAGCCAAAAGGACAGTGTTTTGGTTAATGTTGAATAAGATCATGTCATTGATAAGACAGTGTACTTATGGTACAGGTTTAATGCAAATTAATTTGAAAATGGACAAAGAGTTACATGATGCTACAACAATCTATCTCCACTGGTCTAACAGCTGCTAGCTCTGCCACACCTTGTGGAACCATGTGACCAATTACACAAGATTATGTCTAATCAGTGACTAATTTACATCTGCAACCTCAGGTTAAAGTAATTAATTCTAGAGAAGCAGCTGTGCTCTACCCATGTTGAGACTGGTTATGCGTGGAGTAAAGCTATTTTTGTTTTTGGTCTGGTCTAAAAAAATTTTGCCTAAAACAACCCCAGAACTTCACAGTGTTTTAATTGTGGCAATCAGTGCCACCATCTGATAATGACATAATTAGAGTGTTGCCACCAGTGTTGCATAGGAGACAGAGTTTTAGATGAGTGAATCCTTAAATATATGGCCGATTTATTTTTATTTTTCACCAGTGGAGGGAGTCTGAGGCTGTAGTCAGTCTTCCATATTTTGTAGTGGGGAACATGTGTAGTGAATAAGTTATTAAGATATTGAGCTGTCAGACGATACTGGTGCTCTTTATTCTTCTACCACTGTTTGAGTATTAGAATTATGTGAAAAATGTATGCTTTATATTATACCTATATATATATATATATATATATATATATATATATACCTCCTGGGGTGGTGTGACTTCATCAAGCTCGGGTCCTCTACTAGAGACCTGGGAGTTTGAGGTTTCTGTGCAGTGTCTTAGCTGAAAATTTCCCATAGTCCAACAAAAAAGTCATGTCCATAGCAGGTGCACTACTTTTTGCTAAAAATGCATCTATGAAGTTTTTTAATTTGTCATAGCCTGAGAAGCACAGATGTAAGTCATCACATCGATAATGACTCCGATCCTTTGAGTGTCTCAGTAGGCCATGCACAGGGATGGGAACCGAGAACCCCGAGTTATCGATGACGTGTATCGATACCTGCACGGTTTCAGAGGCGGACAGGCCTGTGCGCTCACTGCGCAAGTTGCGTAAGCCTCCGTGAATAACGCAAAGTCCCCGGATCTCCCTCATGTTTAATGTTTACAACCTGAGAGGGATGGAGCGGAGCTGCCCTCCTGGTCTCAAAGAGAGCACCAGGTGAACTTCTCATGAAAGTAGGCTAAAAGAGTTTTGTGCCTGACAAAAATGAAAGTGAGCAACAAATTGATTATGTTTGATAAACGTCAACAGTAGCGTGTTTTCCAGCAGCAACTGAGGGCAGCAGTCCGGACAGAAATTATTATCCTGTCTCTCAGTCAAGGTTTAGTTACAACTCTGGACTAATGTAAGGTGGATTGACATTGACTATTGATTATATGTTGAATTTAAAATGTTGATTAGTTGGGCATACTGAGCAATATGGATGCACGTCTCTTCAGTAAATCATAATATTTTATATAGGCCATATCATCTTATATATGAACACTTCTAATAGTCTGTAGGCTTAAGTTTACATTGCATAGCCAAAGCGAAGTCAGGTGTGACTGTGTGGTAAAAACATGCGTGGGCCTACTTTTTTCACTGAGAGAAGGAGAAAAGGTTTGCTCCCACTGCCAAAACACATCATCATCATCCAGCTCTGCAGTGCTGCAGAGCATTTAGCCTGTTTTACCTTCATTCACACTCTGATATACCATGTATGGTTCAGTGTTCATGCTCTCATCAACCTTGTTTCCAGGAAGCGGTTTTTAGCACAAAAAAAAAAACAACAAGAAAAAAACAAAACACTATATGCTATATGCTACAGGCCAAAGTGAAGCTAGCATATAGCTTAGGCAAATAGTAGAGCAGCTAGCAAGTTAAGGATGTGACATTTCTTTTTTTAAAGTTAGTGGAAATCAAACCAGAGCAGAAAAGAGAATGAATATTGGACTTATAATTATAATAAGTTATAATATAAAATAAATGGTAATGTTGTCCTGTATCTGCTAAATGTGTCACTAGCCAGTTGTGTGTTAATGTGTTAGCCATACCACCTTTGTGAGGTGATATGTCCAGGTAGTGGGTTTGTCAGCTTGTTGTGCAGTTCTCCTCCTGCCTAGTGGCCAGTAAATCAATTAATGACACATTAGTCAAGAGCTGAGAACTTTGTTATATGACGACTTAAAGCAGAACCACAACCTGAATTTTATCACTTGAAGTTGTTTCAGACTGGATGAAACTGTGATCTTACCGTACCTTTTAACGGATGCTACGAATACACAGATATATGAGCCAGTTAATACACTGCAATGTCTGACAATCGTGGTTGCAGTGCAAACCGTATACATATCAGGGATGATACAGGAATAAATATTCAGCTCAGTCTGTGGCAGAAGTAGAATCCAGACTCTTGTAGACAGCTTGTAGTTCAGCCTCGCTGTCATATGTCCAAGAGGGAGGCTCATGTTACGGGCTGTGTGTAGCAGCTCTGGTGCGGCCCAGAGGTAAGAGAGCTCCGATACGCTTGCATGGGATGGGACAATGAGCAGCGTATGATTACTCGTCAGCAGTGTCACCTACATTTGACCGTGTTTGACCGAAGAAGTAAACCCTTTGGAATGGGCACTGTGTACCAGCTGCCTGCTGCCACTTGACTCTACCCTCACTCCACATTAATTCTTTGTTTTCTTCTTCATGCTCTACTTGATAACTCATTTGCTCTATTTAAATTCTCTGCATCTCCCTTTTCTCATTCCTTGTGAACGCTCTCCTTTTCATGAATTCTTTAGTCTTTAATTATTCTGTCTGTTCTTGCTCCCTGATATCTGTCTCGTAGAATCAACACAGTCAACAAAGCCTAAAGTCACAATTGTAAAACTGTTTTTTATAACCTCTCTTTGGCCCCCCAAGAGGTGAGAGAGCGTTACAAGAGGTGACCTGATACAGTGGAGTGGAGAGGTAATCATTGGTTATCTTTAACAGCTCTTTTCAGTGACCTTGTCTGTCGACACAGCAGTGGCCCTTAGCCCATGTAGTGGCCCAGGATTGAGCGCATGTCTCTGTAAACGTGTGAGTGTAAGCAGAGATTAAATGAGAATGAAACATGATTATTTGTAGTCTTATTTCCTTGATCCTCAGGGACAGTGGCTTTACCTCTTGTATCACAGACTTCATCACTCTGTTATCAGGCCCTCTGTCAGTAAATGAGATTTGGTGGGATGTGTTAAACAAGGCTACATACTAATCTCTGCTTGGTAAACACACAAAGGCTGTGACACAATTAGCCCTTTAATCCCTCAGTGGGTACAACAAGGGGCACGCCATTGGCACTCTATCTAATGTTTCGATTGCACGGAGACTTGCTCACGCAATCCACACACAGGCAGTCTTCAGGTGGTGTGTTGCTGTTACTTTTGGGCTCTAAAGGTCTGGTTGTGGGTAAAGGAAGCGCGTTTATCTCAAATGCAGAGCTGTATGTGGTAAAAGGATAGCGCTGCTCAATAATTCACAAGTGCTAATGAATGTTGCAGGGGATATGTGGGGCGAAACCAATTCTAATCGCCATATTATGAAGTCAGCCCAGTGTTTAGTTTCCAAGGAGACGCTCAATTGACATGTGTCATACAAAATGCATGCCAAGAGTCCATGCAGGTTTTTTTCAGTAGCCTCTCAGGACTTGTTAGGAGTTAAGGATCCACTGCATAAGATCAGGTGTAATGTATCAGTAGGAGGCCATCTATAGGACACTAACAATAGCACAATAGATGCTGCACTGGTAAAGGCGAACAGGGTGGTGGGATCTACTGTGTGTGCCCACCAATGATTTCCTACAAGTAATACAGCGAAATACCAATTGTGTGTATTGGTAATATCATTATGTAACATTATGGCTCAAGGGTGCTATCTGTCTCGCCTTACGACTGTTCTGTTATAGAAACACAGGTGCAAATGATTCATTAAACGCAGGGGAACCTGAGAAAGTGGAATTAAGTGATGTTCTTAAACTTGCAAAGCAAATTTGATACCCCCACCCGCCCCCCCTGTTTTGGGAGAGGTGCGGTATCAAAGGAGGAACTTAGCTTTGAATCTTCTGAGGTCATGGTATCTGCTTTTCCTTTTAAAATCTCACACACTGCACACGTCTGAGGTGATATCAGTTAGTCAGCCAATAGTCGGAGCTTTTGTGGAAGTGTGATTTTCAGGAAAGGACTAAGCAAATGATTCAGAGTGGTGGCAATGAGGATAATTATGATGCAGCCATAAATTAACATTTGTCAATTTACAAATTGACAAATATTAATTTATCCTCTATGTTAAGACTGATTACAGTGTGTAGTTGCTCCTCTAAAACAAAAGTAAAACCCAACACTTTTTAGATTACAACATAATATAATATAATATACTTGGTCCTTTTGTCAGTGTTATTCTGATAAACTGACTGTCAATGGATGCGCTGTGGAATGCAGTATACTTGTCCCTGTACAAATAAGGCAAAGGCAAATAAATGAAACACAAACTTTTTTTTTTACAGGTCAAACCTTATCTGCTTTTTCTAACATCTGTCCCTCCCTTTCGCTTACAGGAAGTTGCACCAGCAGTTTGAATCATATAAGGACCAGGTTAAGAAGATGGGGGACGAGTCGAAGCAGACGCAGGATCAGAAGAGCGAAGCCCCAACCTGCGGGATATGCCACAAAACCAAGTTTGCCGATGGCTGTGGCCACCTCTGTTCATATTGCCAAACAAAATTCTGTGCTCGGTGCGGAGGACGAGTGTCTCTGCGGTCAAATAAGGTAACGCTGGCTCACATGCTCGGTACTATCCATTTATGAGGACACATACACACATACAGATGTCCCACCCTCAGGCAAATTTCTCCCTACGCTACTATTTGAAATCCAAGGTTATGAAACATTGCAGTGAAATCATAATCTGGGAATTGAGCCAGCAGTGTCTCTAATGGCAACTAATGTTTTTCAGATTATCAACATCAGCTCCAGTCAGAGACTTTCTGCATGCCTTTGCTCTAATTCTGTTCACTCTGATGTGTTGATTCACAGCTGTAGATTTTTTGTTCATGTCTACTGTAACTTACAGTTGTTCAGTCTCACCACTGGAGGGAACTCTTCCTCCTTTTCTTTCCCTGTAAAGGAACCTAATGGCTGCTTTTGTATAATGTGGCACTCCAGTGCCTAACTAACCTCTGTCAAATCCTCTCCTCAGACTAAGCCAGAGCTTTTAGTGTTAGACTGCTTAAATTTGAATCATGAGCTTGAGTGTTTTTATGTGATGCCATCCAATCCTCTGCTGTTGGAGTATGTGAAAATGCTACCGGGACCTACTAATGCCACTCACAATCTCTCTCTCCCTATCTTTCCTGCTCTTGCCCCTCTCCCTCCCTCTGTCTCCCTCTTCTCTTTCTGCTGCATTCCTGCTCTCATGGAATTGCAACAGGAGGACAAAGTGGTTAGCAAATCCTTTTCTGCGTTTCTTGGGCCTGTATCTGAACACAAGCATTGTTCATGAAATGCTATGATATATGTATCTACACATACAGCAGCCAATAATGACATGAAAAAATCAAGAGAAGTCCTGAAAAGCCTGCCTGTGAGTCTATCATAAACATTAAGGTTATTCAAAGAAAAGAAAAGCTGATATAATGCTTTTCAAACAGAGATACAAAGATTGCTAAAGGACAAAAAACAGTAAGGGTTGGTATTAAAGGGGATAAAGCTTAAACATGTCTCAAGGAAAAAAAAAATAGTCCCATGTTAATGAAGCACTCCACTGATTTTAGATATGACGTTTACTCATAGTTGTATCACTGTATCAATTTCTGGGGCTTAAGTAGGAGTTCTTCAAAGCTGGAAAAAATAACCCTGACGATGTCATCCAGGTAATTTGGGTTTGGGCTTGTGACTTAAATATTTTTAACAGACAACCTGTATTACTGCATTGAATGACATGGGTGCTCACCATGCAGGGAGGGTGGAGTGAAAGAAGCTATCGTGTTGCACTGCGGAAGCTGTAACATCCAGCATTCTGGACATTAGCCTCCTGCTGCACAGTTTTGGCAGTTTTTTGTAATATGTCTCTTCTGTGTCCTTGAACTTTATGCAGGAGAAATACTAATTTAGTGGGGTACCCTTTTTAGCACAATACTGGCATTCAAATTAGACCTTACTTTAAAAATATAGGTGGTAATGTGCCCGTAGAGCTCAATTGTACAAATATTGTAGATTAATATTGTTTTGCAATAACCATAACTCAAACAAGCAGATGGAGGAAGTAGCTTACCTAACCAGACTTTATTGAATAAATTAAATCACACATCCTATTCAACCTATCCAAATCCAATGCTAACATGTGATGTGTAGAGCAATATAGATCAGACAGGGAAAGCTACAATGACTGACCTGGTGACAGTATTGAATCCCCTTGGGGGGTTATCTATATCTGTGCAACTAACTAAACAACTTTAGCATCACAAAGACAACTAGATGCACATATCTGAGGGGTCATATCATCGTCATTGTCCATGTATAACATAGGTTTTCCACAGTTGTCTCTGCTGTAGTCTGCTCATGTTTAGTTGTTGTCTGTCAAACAGTAACTGCTGGTATGTACCTTCCTCCAGTTTATAACCCAGGCTGGAGGAAGGTACATACCAGCAGATTCCCTTAAAACAACAGAGCAGCAGAAACACTGGGAGAGACCTCTGTTCTGTTGCTCCCTCCAGTTGTACAGGCTGCCATTGTTCCCCAGTAGATAATAGCTAGGAGATCGGTTACTGTGTTGTACAGATGGTGTTGAGTAATAACAGTGGCAGCAGGCTGGCGATGGATGGTGATGGAGCATTGGCAGAGAGGCCGTGGGATGTGCCTCTGAGGCCCGGTGTCCCAGCCTCCTGGCACTCAAGGTCGATTCTCCATACAGAACATAGACACTGATGTTAATGTAGTGTTGTTCAAAAAGGACTTTAATTAACACATTTTGTCACGTGAAAACACTCCAGTTGTGTATACTGAGTTGCGGCTGCAAACCTCAAAGGAATATGCAGGAGTAAACATTTGATCCCAGACTATGTGGCTCAGAATACTTAAAATATTTTTGCAGATACACCTTCAGAACGAGTTGAAAATCCAAGAATTTCTAGTACATACATACTGTAGACTTGTATTCAGTGTGGGAGCGGAGTAAGTGTTTAAGGCAGCATGTAGAAGTTCAGATGACAGGGTCAGTCTGAGGAGTGGTGAGCCAGCATGGGAATGAGCAGGAGGAGGTGGTGGGGGTATGAAGGGTGTAGGGGAGGTCGGTTAATTCACTACTCATAGACTGGTCATACACATATGACAGTACACTGCCATATACACAGTGTGTTCTCTGTTTGTCTGGTAATAGAGTCCAGTTTCTCAGGGCTGACAGGGGCTGGTAGGAGCCAGCAGGGGTCAGCAGGGGCCAGTGTAGGCAGGGATTGGGTTTTAGCTCAGACGAGATGAAAAGATTATTTTACAGTTGTGTGAGGAGCTGAAGCTCAGGTGAACCAGGTGAACATCGGTGACTAGTTCACAATTGGCCTGATGTCAGCATAGGTGACTTGGGTTGGTTGTCATCTGCATTTTAGATTAATGCATCACTGAATCGTTTATCTGGACATCCTGTCAAAGAGTAGACTTTATGCTGATGGTAGAACTGTGGAAGTAAGTGGGTTGTTTCAGGGCTGTGGATGTTGATTTATGCTAACTGCACATAATTAGCCAATACAGAAGACTATACAGAGTTGATTTGTGATACAGCATACATAGTAGCCCACCAGGACTATTGTGATATTGATTGCTTATTGTTTATGTGATCACTCTTGTAGCAGAAGCTTTGATTACCCTGCCCCCACATTTTCGATGTGCCTGACCAGCTTGTGTGAAAGCTTGTGTGTCAGTGAAAAGAGGTGGTGGTGGTGAAATCTGTTCTTTTTCCATCCGTCTACTCTTTCCCTCTCTCACAGATGGTGACAGCAGTGGCGAGAGAGATCTTGTTCTGTGAAACGCCATTGAATATTTACAAGTCTCTCTGTCTGGGGCAGCTTGCAGAGCTATGGTACACTGGAATATGATATAGACTGAGAGTTAAACAGCTGGTAAAGGGATGTAAGTTTTGAAAGATTGAGGGCTCTGCTCAGTAACCCTGTTTAGCTGAACCCACTACACTCTTGATACAGTCACATTAATCATTGTGTCTTATCACAACAAGCTGAATAATAGATAGAAAAACACTGATAAAATATCTGTAGATAAGAATCACTACTCATTAATCGTGCCAGGTAGCTTAGCCTCTATTGTAGGTACTTGAAGTACAGAGTGACTTCTTGGGGCTGACAATATAAAATGTCTCTGATATAGATAAAGTGTGTGTCAGTGTTGTGAAGTCTTCAGAGTCCCTGCTTGTAGCAGTGGAGCTCCCCACCATTTCCTCTGATGTGGCTTCAAAAGGGCCTCAGGAATCAACAGTCTCCAGGGAGGAAGCCATTTGTGATTAAAGCATCTCTTCAACACGTTACATGTGTTTCTTGGCCCCTCAATATTTCTGTATGCTATAAAACAGCGGGGGAAGGACTGCGGTATTTTATAGGGACCTCTTTCAATTTGAAACAACATTTTAGTGAATAGCATGTTGTTGCAGTAAATAAAGAACATTGATGAGTCCCTTAACTGCAACACAAAAATCATTAGCATGATTAGAAGACACCGTATGGACTATTTTCATTCCACATACTATAACCTGTTGGACAGTGTTTGGCAAATTTTCACTTATTATTGGTTGTTTTGGGAATAGAAACTCCTAATTATTGAAATGTGTTAAACACATCTGAATGACCAGCTAACCCTTACTAACTGTGTACTAGCAGTGTTAACGTGAAGAACTGTGAACTGTATGTGATGTTACATTGTCTTTGTAGTGATGTAGAAATGCCCATTTTCATGAAAATGAAATGCAAAAATGACCATTCTAACTGAACTCATATTGCAATATCTGCCAAAACAAAATCTGCATATCATTCAGTCTGTAATTAAGATTTTTATGTTTACACAACTCTACACTTTCAAATTGGTTGTGCAATGACTTTTACAGGGTGCTATTGCCACATTTCCCTCATACTAGACAAAATGCTGCATGTCTGTCCCATGGAAAAGATGGTGGGTATAGGTTTGCTGATAATTGATCATTGATAACTGATAATTTGGGAGCATTGTTTGGTTTGACAATACACCCACCTTCATAAATCCCTTAATTGATATGGTTATTATGTGACCGACTATGTTTGTGTTTGTTAGAGATTTAAAATCTAAAACATCCTTAGAAAAATAACCTGATTTTGTCTCCACTGCTTAATACAAATCTTCTAACATGTAAACATTTCAAGTCGTTTTAATCCACATCTACAAGACAGTTATTCCCACAGCACCCGGACGCAGCGCAGTTTCCTGGCCCATGGTTTCATGGTCCCGCAGTTGTTTGGCAACATAAAGAGAAATCAGGATGATGGCGATGACACGATCTGTCAGTGTTCTGTGTGGTATTGAGGATATGGTCACAGATTAGAGTTAGTCGGACATGACAAAGTGTGCTTGTTAACGCTAACACAGGGGGAGCAGTGCCAATCAGCGTAACCGCGTTTCTCCACCGTCCTATTGGTCGGCGGGAGCCGAGCTGGGAAGCGCCGCATATGTAATGAGCTCTCATCAACTCCAGCACAGCTCCGACTCTGTTACAGATGAACTAACACAGCGGCGGTGGGAAACAACGTGATTTGACGCGTTATTGCTCACATGTTTTCTCCCCGTAGACCTACTGACATTGAGTCTGGGATTGTTTTCACGGTTTCGTGGCTCCACTGTAACGATTCAAGACTGGATTGTGTCATGTAAAAAAAATGAATTTGCGTCTTTGGATTCTGTAATAGCTCTGTGGACAGAAACAGAGAGGAAGGCTGTGTTGGTGCTGCTGGATCGGATGCGGTCAGTTGAGTCTCCGGTGTAACCTTCACGGTGCCGAAAGGCTGCCGCTGTCCGGCAGGCAGCCTGCTGTCTGGACTCGGAGCTGTCCGCGGTGCTGAAGGTCGGAGCAGTTTCTTCGTATTGAGGAGCAGGAGCTGCGGACGGTCGTCACTACATTATCAGGACTTAGTGACGGCGATCTTTCTGCACAGAGCCACCGTTTCCCCTCGGCGGCACCATGGGTAAGCAGAGTGACTGCAGCGCGTTTTTCACCGGTCATCTTGTTTGTCAGAAATGGGACCATTTCGGCTCTCTCGGGGAAAATGTAGCCTACTGCTGCATTTCTTTTCAGAAAACCCGTCCTTTGAAAGAAGGAACATTTCTGTCGCTTTAATGTTTCCAATGCAGTATTTTACCGACATTTATTTTTGCTTCCAAAAATGAGTGAGTGCGAGTCCTGTCTGTCCAAACATTTACAGTGTTTATATACTGTAGGTCTGAGTGGGGCTGGGGGGGGGGGGGCGACTGACAGACATCAGCCATTTCCATGTACTACCACATTTCGGATCTCTACAGTATTCCCTCCCTCTCCCTCTGTCTCTGAACTTCAAACAGGGAACATAAATATTCATCAAGTCTATTATTATTACTGGCGCGCACACTAAAATTAGAAGCTCATTAAAATGTAATTGACCACGTGCAGCCAGTGCTGGGGCATGTGAATGTAGGCCTCCCCTTTATTCTCATTGGCCGCTTAATGAATCCCACCAAAATGCCCTGTGAACTTTTCATTCTGGAGAACTGCATCAAAAGCTTAATTCCATCTACAGCCTTCACGGAATTCATTTATATTATTTATTTGGTTCATGAATACCACATCATGTTTTCTATGATTAAGAAAACAAGGTTAGAGGAATATGAATGTTAGTTTCACCTGTCTTCATATACATTGTTCAATGCCCCACACGTGCATTGTAATTTCTGTCTTTGCAGCCCTTCACACTGTGTAGCCCCCGGCTGTGAGAAATAATTCGCTCTGGAGTTTAGTAGATAGTGTCCTTATTGATGGCTGTGTGCTCCTCCTGGACTCAGTCCAGACTAGGATGTTCCGAGGAACACTTCACTCCCTGAACAATGAGTCTTTAATGAGTGGTTCAGTTCACCTCAGTTCAGGTGAAGGAGAGAAACACCAAGGCAATATGATATCTATGACAGTTCATTTACTGCCACATCAATATTGCAGCATGTGCCATCTCTAGGCTTTACTTCAGCTCTTTTTGTGAAGATTATTTTTCTGGCATCTTTGCTGTTATTAGACAGCTCATATGAAATGAAGTATGAGATATGAAATGTGTTTCTTAGATAGAAGCAAAGTACAGAGGTCATGGTTACATTGGGTGCAAGATATCCACGTGATTTGTTTTAAGTCCAATAAAATTAATGCGGCAGCAATGATAATCACAACAACGGCCCTCTCTAAATTTTAAAGGGCCTCCTGTGAAATCAAGAGAAGTAATTTAGCAATTATATAACATATACTGATATGAATGAATGGATGTAAAATAAATGAATGCAAAAATGTCATTGACTTAATTTAACATCAGAGCTGGCTTTCCATTTGAGCACGCTGTGATATGCCTGGAAGGATACTGCTGATTCACTCTGGAGCTCTGTTAAGTAATGCTGTAGTGCAGTTTAATGGCCACAAGAGAGAGCTCAGTGCTTTCTCTTACTGCAAATCCAGCTGGTATGTGTGAGTATGACTCCTCCAGGAAATTTTTGAATGGAGCAGACAAAAAGGGAACATGTAAAGTACATTGCTGAAGGATACATATTATTTTCTATACAGTTATGTGTTATAGTTAGTATATGTAGGAGCATTGCATCATCTTTATGTAGCAGGTGATATGGCCCATATCATAAATGTTTCCCATCAAAGATAGTCTGTCCTTCAGTGACATCCTTGGCCAGTAGATTCCTTGCTGTTCTCACCCTCCTAAACACACACACATTTTTTGGAAGATCATATTTGCTGGTATCACTGAAAGCACCCTCGGCCTGAAGAGAAAGTATTAGAAAGGAAATTATTTATTGATCCCATGGTGCTGGGTGTTTGTTTCCCTTAATTCAGTGCCGCTGTAAACAGCCCATAGCACATTTAATAGAGTATATATCTTCCAGGTGTTTGCAGCGCATGATAGAGTTTTTAGCTTTCTATTTTTAGATGCAGGTTCAATGACTATGATATGTGCAAGCACAAGGAGAAATGGCCCTGCCCGAGGGCTGCAGCCCCCACCCCACTTCCTGCGCTCAGCTGTGAAGAGTTAAGCCAAAGGGTGTGTGTGTGTGTGTGTGTGTGTGTGTGTGTGTGTGTGTGTGTGAGTGTGTTTGTGTGTGTGTGGAGAGTCTTGAGCAGAATGGCTACAGTAAAAGTGAACATACCTCTGACTGTTACAGCACTTGACCTGTGTGTGTATCACTGTGCATACATGCATCTGTTGTGGAGTCAATGGGGTCTATTAGGGAATGAGGGGTATTAGAGTTTCCTGTTCGTGTGGGCTGAGCTCACACTGTACCATGTCTCTGCCAATGTGACTGAAGACAGAAAAAAGTGTAATGAATGAAACATGTTTCTATTACTGTCACATATCTTGTACTGGGATGTAGCAAGAGTGGATTTTTCCTTAAATTGAGGTTATTTCTATGAGCTGAGAGACTAGAGAATAAAGTCATTTAGAATAGAGTCATACAGTGCTAAATCTTGTTTCAACCTAGATGTTGTTTCAGTCCATTTCGCATCCTTATCTTAAGCTACTTTTTTCCAACTACAAAAAACCTTACAGCTCATATTCCACACACCTCTTTACAAGCTGATAAAACTCTTTAACCTCTTGGGCTCGTGCAGGCCTTTAAAACCCCCTGGATAATCTCTAAAGTGCACTGTCATCAAGCTCTAAACAAGGCTCTTTTTATTTTGCAGTTCATGTAATGTTTTGGACATATGAGCATTCAGCTCAGCACTGACATTTTCCTTACTTTTGCTCTTCTTGCCTGATATACTGTATAAACATCCATTCTCATCCTGACTCTGCTCCAAATGTGCAAATCAAATCCAAGTATTGATGTCTGAGACTCAGTGTGCTTAACATTTAGTGGACCCATGCATGTTTTTGTTGGCCTGTTTTTTTTGGAATACTAATATGCTATTAGATATTCACCGATGAGATAAAAGCTGAGGGCTGAGAACATGGTTAATTATTATTGGCAGACCAGAGTGGTGCACGGCAACTGACTCTATTGCAGTTTGGTGGGGTAAATATTTAGGTCACAGGCTGCAGTCTTCTGGAAGGAAATGAGGTGTCTGAGAGAGAGGGGAAGATTTCAGTAAATAACCACAGGTGAAGCATAATCTGTTTTATAGTTATGACTATGGTTACAGAGCTCAGACTCTGAAATGCATGTTACATTACATTATTAGGATACGTAATGTGTCAAGATAACATTCCTCCTTCATGTGAAAATAAAATAGGCTATGTTGACCTAAATTAATTAGATTATAGAAATAAATTAAATAAATGAATTGAGATTTTTGGATTTGGAGTTGCTTGTTTGTGCCCATCCACCACAACCGCAACCGACCACCCTACTTTTTTGCTCTGCACCTTGGTGTTCACGCCATCTCTTGTCTCATGTTTGCACCCATCATTGTTACTGTATGATGTCCAGTTCATCTGCACTGCGCCATGTTAGTTTTTTTTGTTTCTTTGAGCAAATCTCTTTGCTGCTATGCTGCATCGCTTAATTTGAACAGTCTTGGCCAGGAATCTGTTGCTACATCTGTTTTGTAATTGGCACAAGATGGATGATGGACATGACAAACTAAGCCACTTTTACAATAGTTCATATTGGGTATTGTTCACATAGTTTTTCCCCTGTTTGAGGTGGGGTACCTCTGGGGCCTCTGCATCACAAAGCCAACAGAATTAAGATATTTCTAATTGCCCTCTCCATGTGATAATTACATTTTAAATAAATTCCTCTACTTATTTTCATTTTTAAAGATTTTTTTTTTTTGCAGTATTAGCCTTTATTAGATAATGGAAGTGGAAACAGACAGGTAATGTAGGGAGAGAGTAGGGAAGGACATGCAGCAAATGGTCCAGTCGAACTGGGGACTCGCTGCTTAGGGCCCAACTTATTTTCATCTTAATGTATAATATAAATCGAGTCAGAATTTGCATGTATATTCACACGTGTACAAGTGTGTACATGTGTGTAACTTCCAGGTTCAGGAAGAAATGTGTGGTTGATTATCAGGAAAACTGGCCTTGGTGGCTCCTGGGTCTTAGCCGATGACTCATGGTTCACTGCAGAGCTCTTGCCATGACCCCAGTTAAAGAGGCAGTCATGGCCTCACTGGCCACACTCCTCTGGGACACATAAAGCACAATTTGTAGCCTCCCTGCTTCCATTGTGTGTCAGCACACTTATAGCCCATCTGTAACATTGATAGCTGGTCATAAATGCCTCGTGTGTCAATATCACATAGTCCCGTACATGCTGCCTGTGGTGTGACTGGTCAGCTTTTTTTCACTACGTTTGAAATATTTGAAAATTCATGATTGCTAAAGCGGCTTTTAGATGAAAGGCTGCCTCTTCCTGTGCCCGGGAGATTTCTGCTGTTTCTCTGTCTCTCTAAACACCATAGTAGAACTCCCTGTCCTGCTTGTTTTTGGTATATTTGGACATTTCTACAGTACTAATAGCTGAGAAAACAGGAGATGGATGGCAACCTTTGGACTGTCCGGTGCAATGTCTATCTAATGCTGTAAGTCAATGTGTCAACCACCGTTGTCATCCAAAGCTTGGGTACTTTTTTGTTGTGTTGCTGCAGTTAAAAAGATGAAAACTGTGCTAACAGAAAATGTCCTTATTGGTTTTAAAATTCCACTGAAAATAAATGATGGCTGAAAGCTTTGACTTGTGGTCTGTGTGTAAGCTTCATCTGTGAATGTTTGCACATACTGCATGTTTGCTGCCGATTCCAAATGTCAGTTTTATCTTCCAAGTCACTCACATGCGCACCATGAGAGAGTGAGAGAATGGAGGTGTCTGAAATCCCTCTCAGATCTTGTGCTCTGCCCTGGCCAACCAGTAAGCCACTAGTGCACTGACAAAGACTGATCTTTTACTGACTCACCCATTAACAGACCTGTTTGATGACTGAGCCAGCCACACCACTAGCTGTCTACTTGATTGTGTAATAGTTCGACTGCTTTTTCCTCCACTCCACCCACACACCCCATTAAAATTCTTATTTTTGTCTGTGTGCTAGTGCAAAGACGTAACATGTCGTGCCTCAGGTTGTCGACCCCTTTGATCCTTCGGCGGGTTCTTCCACCGTTACTGCTCTGTATCACCCTGTGCTTCAGCTTCTGCCAGCCACTGAGATAAACAGTTGTGGTTTATGCTAAGGCTTCAGCCACTGCAGCCAGTCACTGTACCGGCCAGCACAGTTTAAGTGAGTTCAGTTAATCTAGAAATAACATATCAGTCAATTTTTATTTGATTCAAGGCTTACTGGAAAAAAAAAAAGGTGAGCTATAGACCGACTGAGGGTGGGTGAGGCAGCATTCAGGGCTCGCTCACACTAATAACAGTAATGCACTGACTCAGCACTGGGACTATGGTGAGGGTGGGGGGTGTGGGATGCAGTAGCTCTTGGCCGCCTTACTGGCCGTCTGGCTTGTCAATCATTTGGCAAGCTCTCAGTCCTCTCAGAAACACTTAGCTATCACTTTAAGTTCCTCTCCGTTAACGAGGCAGGTGTGGTCACCTGGAGAAAACGTGTCATGTGGTGCGAGTTTTCTTCACAAGATGAGCATTACCATATAGTGTGTGTGTGTGTGTGTGCATGTGTATGTGTGTACATGTGTGTTCAGTGATCAGGGCTCCTGTCTGCCCCTGGATTTATGGGAGCAGTGTGGTGAGCTGGCTGCTGGAGCTGCAGTGTAGAGCAGACAGAGGCACGACATCACAGAGCAGTAAAACCCTCCATCTCTCAGTCCTCGCAGAGCAGAACTGAAGGGAACGGGTGCTTTTCTTTTCCTTTTATCTTACCTAAGTGCATTAACCGCAACTGCACGACCTCTACTTCCTGTACCGTCGTTAGGTGATGTGTCTAATCTCTGCAGTCAGTGGTCATGTGGGCTCTGCATTGTTGCAGTTTGCTAACCAGAAACAAGAATCTAATGTGCAAGATGATGGAAAGCTTAGCATGTTTGATCTGTACTCTGGACTCACAGACTCAAAATATATGATAATAATAAACAGATACCTCCAATGATAGTAAAGGCTGCTGTATGTGTACAATATTTCATCACTCACCTCATCAACATGAATTGCAAGTGCTGTTTATGAACAGTGTAACTGTGGGGTGAAAACTCAAAACTCAAGTTTGTGATTATTTTTATTCCAATTAAAAAAAAATTAAATCTACCTGAAGATTTCACATTTTGGATGTAAAAAGATTTTCACTCAGCAACACTGATATGCCTCACAGTTATGTTACACCTTTACATAACACAAACACACGAATCACTCCATTACAGCTCATCATAGGTTATGTAAGACATCAATCACCAGTCCAAACCATTAACACCTCCTTTTCTCTTCACTGCAGGTTATGTGGGTATGCAACTTGTGCCGAAAACAACAAGAAATCCTCACCAAATCGGGGGCGTGGTTCTACGGCTCGGGGCCTGGCCAGGTGCGGGGTGTGTTTGAGGGCGGGCCACAGGGGAAGAAGGCCAAACTGCAGGACCCGTCCCTGTACCCCTACCAGGGAGCCTCAGGGGACTTGACACCAGCGTCAGACAGAAGCAGACCTCACGGTGGGCTCCTGCCCAGACAGGGGTCCCTTGACAACGGTTCGGGGCTGAGGTACTTGGGACCAGGTGACGCACCCATAGACAGGTCAGTACTACGTGTGAAAAAAGAATACACCTACTACATGTGCTATATGGGTTGTTTTTATTATTGTGTAAAGACATGTAGATTGTCGGATCTGGGAATAACTCATTAGAGAAGTAAAGAACTTACAGATGATGCCACTTAATGCAGGAGCGTGGACAAAACTGCATAAGAGCCTTTTTAGCACTAGCACTGATCTATGTGACCGTTGTATTGGTAGTGCAGAACAGTGATTCAAGCCTAGCATAAAAGCAGTGTTTCCTAGCAAACCAGTCAAACCCCATATAAAACTGCTTGTACATGGAGCCCATGAGGCCTATAAAGGAGACAGAGATACAGATACTGTATCTGGCACAAACTCAGCAATTCCACAACAGTCATCCACCCACTCACTCTCTCTCTTCTTCACACATATACAGCACAGCAGCACATATGACCACAGATGGCTGCGAGCCAGGCTCAGCTGCGATGGGGGGCTGGCAGGTGAAGGGTGCTTGGAAGAATTTATATTATTTCTTCCTTCGAGAGAAAATCAATTTTTAAAAACTTGAGTTGAACTTTTTTGTCATTAGGAATGTTTTTAAGCCAGTGAAGACACTGTGAAGAGAAGTAGAAAAGCAAGAGCAGGCCTCATTATGATTCAGAACGCTGCGTTCCAATTGTCATATGCAGTAAATGACCCCTCTGAGTAGAGCGCTCTCAGATGCTGGCAACACAGACCTGCTGTGCTTGTGAATCCTGTATCTGGTTGCTTATTTCTTGATACTGGTGTCAAGTAAGGTAGTTACTTTGATGTCCACATGGGGGCTCATTCCTCTTTCTTCTTCTAAAGGAAGGAAGAGAGGCTCATAGTCAGAATCTACACACTGAAGAATTTATCTCCACAGCAGGAAGCTAGGCAGAGAGCCATTTCAGAAAATGTTTCATTCACTCATGTCCTTGTTTGCTCCTTCTCATGTGTAAGGCAGCACAGCATTTGTTAATTGCAACATTAGCTTTAACTTAAATTGGTCCAAACTTATATGTGGACATATACAGGCCAATTATTACTTAGGGCTTTACCTTGAATGTCTGAACTTCTTCAGGCTTGGACAACATACCTGTGATAAGAGGAAGAAAGTGAAATGGCTAAGGTCATACCGGCAGCACTGAAACTCTGCACAGGAACACACCCCCTATTTCTCTCTTGTGCTTCATCAAGGCTGTGAGATCAGGTTTTGTTTTCCATAACCCTTGGGCAGTCGCAGCAAGCATATAGCTTACAGACTAACAGATGCCCTTGTCTCTCTGCTGGTCCTCTATGCCTACGAGACCAGACTTCCCAATGGGAAGCTAGGAAACGTAGACTACATGTTGTGCCATTCAGTGGTGAACGAACCCACTGAGTAGCCTGAAGCCAAAGGGAGAGTGGCACTGAGTCATATATACAGTATACACTTCTTTATAGGCACACTCACATTTAAGAGCATGTGCAGTAGGAAAAGGAGGTGAATTTGACTCCATCTCAATTCAGCCAATGTCCTTGTACCTATTCTATGCTGACCATATATAGGTATACTTGGTGGGTCACATACAACATTGTCTAGCACAGGGACCAACCAGCACACACAAGCCTGTGCCCACAGTGTGTTTGGAGACATAACTCATTAGCTCTGTGTGTCCTCTCCCTGCCATTGCAGCCTTGTATTTACTTCTTAATACACTCAGAAGCTGCAGAGGTTGGAGAGCTCCTCTGGAAAATGTTTGGCTTAATTACCTGATGTTTTGCTATACCTGGATATATCCAGCACACCTGCCCATTAACCAGCAATAAGTGTTGGTATGTAAGTGTACATACCTTCAGTGCTTTTACAGTGTGGTGAGGCTAGTGCGCAACACTGACGCATACACACACACACAGCATGGTTATCATTGCAAAATAGACATATTTTTTCCCCTGTCTAGGTAAAATTTTGTCTCTCTGCTGTCCTTGTTGAATCTCCCATCCATTATGTCTCTATATTCTGAGTTCAAACCTACAATGGCACAGCAAAGAGCGAGGCATCATCTGTAACTACACAGTGTAATAAAAGCTACAGTGCTGTAAACTTTTAAGAATGATGCAGGATAATGGTGTTTTGTGTCTCTATGCAACTGCAGTACATTAACCATCTTCTCCTCAGATGGCGTGCTTTTCTAAGGTGCTGTTAATGGATGATCAGACTGACTATGGATCAGACAATAGATCAGTCAGTCAGTCACTGTCTGTTCCATACCAGGCCCTTGCCACTGTATATTAAATGTGGCTAAAGAGGTGGATATGGATGGTACCAGGGAATGATACTGGCTTTGGCATTGCCCACATTTGCAGTGACACAACAGGAAACTGGCTGTCTGAAAATTCATAGGATAATGCTGATGATGGATCGCAGAGAGTCCATAAATAGAACTCCCACTGCATAAGCACCAAAACCCACTTTCATTAATCTTAAAGAATGTTTAAATTAACTCTTGGATGTGTTCTGCTGAAGAAAGGAGGGGAAAAAGCTGACAGTCTATTTATAAGGAGAAATAACTTGGGAAGGCTTCTAATTTATCTTGGTCTCGGAGGTGTCATTTGAATGAACACACAGATACGCTGGGACAGCTGCAGTGTTGGGTGAGGCTGATGAAACAACGATTACACTGGGATTGGAACATACTCACTGGAGGAATTTCTTCAGATTCTGCATTTTTTTGAACACATTCAGTCAGGCAAGAGAAATGTTAAGGCTGCCAAAAACATTAGAGGAAGCAGAACACTTTCAGCTTGGACTGGATCTTTAACATCCAGCCCAGTCCAGTGCAGATTAGCTTTGCACTGTTTGTTTCATCATTGCTTAGTCTAATCTAGTCTGCCTCAGTTCAGTCCTATGTGTTACCCTATGTGGGCCCAATCTAGGCACATATTTCATCAGCTGAAGAGACGGTGCTTCCTACACCTTAAAGTAGTGGTTCACATTGACATTGAGAGTTTTAGTTTTGGTCGTCATTCCTATGATTTAAGGTAACATTTTACTTACAATTTGCTGTGATCAGATGATGATGCAACACCCTAAACTTTGGATGGAGTCCAATAGGCCAGAAACATGAGCGATCGAACACTTCAGTTTACCTGCAGTTATCTGGACCACTTATTTGGAAGTGAGATTCAAAGGAAGCATACCTGAAATGTCGATTATAGTTGCACTGTCAAACTCCTGTGTTTACAACCACAGTAAGTGGTGCAGGTCATAGCTGAACTAGAAATGAAATCTTCAAAATCTATTTGATGCTTACAGTAGACATTTGGCGTAATAACATTAATGCTTAGTTTTGTGTTCACTTTTAAATAAGTGCTTTATAATATGATTAGCGTGTGAACTTCTTTGAGTTGGGCGCTCAGTTGTGAAGCTGGTTTCAGCAGCTTGTTACATCCACGGAGACATTCAGACATGTGACAGCAGGAAAAGCACAGGTGTAAATAACACAATGAATGACAGCTGAATTCCCTTTATCTGTCTCAGTTTCAAGGTCCTGGCGGTGTGTATGCTGGCTCACCACCATCACACTGCCATGGCTTACTGGGACACAATAATGTTAACATGCTTCTTCTAATAAGACAAGTCAAACATCTGTTATGTATAGAGCAATATAATTGCAATGCTCGGTTGCTTTCAAGACGTTATAATCAGTGACTGCAGGTAAACTGCACTTAAATTAAAAAATTAGGTCCTGATTTAAAAAAAGATACTACAATGCTTTACACAACAATGCTGATAGAACATCAATTGGACTTTTACCGTGTAGGTCTTATTTTTGTAGGTTTTGCTCATCACATCAGCGACAATATGTTGTGCAACAAATAAAAAGGTGTTCTACAATACATGCAGATGTATATAGATGTAATAGATATAAGGCTCCATTATTGTGCTCACTGCTGAATAGCTACTTATACTTTATCTCCCAGAGTAAAATACTGAAGCTGTCAAACACAGACACACAGGTGATCGTCCTGCTTGGTCTTGCTGTGTTTAGATATAGAAGAAACCAGAAAGGTGAAATGTTCATAATCGTTCCATGTTCAAGTACTTCCACATGGACTTCCATTGTCCTGTAAAAATGTTTAATAATATCAAATACTTAAGGAACCTTTTTGTGCCTCAGGATTCCTTTCAGCTGATTATGGTTACATGCAGAGGCACTGACTGAATAAAATGGAGAAACATTAATTAAATAAATAAGCAATCCCTCGGGAAACCCCGCTTTTATGTGTGCCCTTTTCTCGCAGACAGACACGCTCCGTTTCAGAGGTATGAGGACTGTCCTCCTTTATTACTGATGAGGAGCTGATGCTCTGAGGCCAGATATGGGATATAAGGAGAAAAAACCTGACGACAGCATCGCCTTTCTACACTATATTGTATTGTGGTCTATCTGCTGCTGTGCGCGTCCCAAAGAGTGCATGATAGAAGATGCAGAGATATGGCAAAGAGTGCGCACGATTGCATATCAGCCCCATAGTGTGTGTGTGTGTGTGTGTGTGTGTGTGTGTGTGTGTGTGTTTGTGCGTGTGCTAGCGAGCGTGTTCCCTTCATAGGCGGCAGAAATATGAGTTGAATGTGAGGCAGCAGCTGATGCGCCGGTACGCGATGCTGCTGCTGCTGCTGCTGCTGCTGCTGCTGCTGGCTGCCGTATAGGAGGATTCTTCTTCTCTCCTCCGGGCGCCCCTTCGCCTTCCTGCACACCGAGAAGAGAATTTAGCCACAGTGAGAGGAAGAAAAGGCACATTTCCGGCACCGGCACTACCTCCCTTTTCAGGTCCGAAGCAATATGACCGAAGGATCCCGCCCGGAATGCGTCTCATCTAAGGACACTTTTTACCAGGAGCGGCAGCAGAAATATGGAACTTGATCGGCGCCTCTTCTGCCTTTAATGCGCCCCGGGAGATAATAATAACAACAGAATACTGAGGAGGTGTATGTTTGGAGGGGGGCGTCCGGAGAGAGCGCAGGCTTTGGGATGTATTGTTGGTGAAAGGAAAAAGGGTGATCACTTACTAAGGATAAAAGAAAACGGAGGGGGAAAATGCAGTTTGAGACATTGCGTCAGTTCTGTAGCTCGGTTTTATCACATTTCAACGGGGCTTTCTCGGCGCCTCAGAACATCTTACAGACGGAGCTGTTCGAGCAGGCGTTGAGCAACATCGGGTGAGTGATTCCTTTGTAAAGACATGCCCTGATTTATGAGGAAGGGCTTCCCCGTTGGTATGTCAAAGGAGTATTGGGGGGGGTGGGGGTGGGGGTTGTTGCGTTTATCGATCGGCAGCCAGCCTGCGTAATAACAACCTACAGTACAGCCGAGTACTGTTGCTGCTGCAGATATTTCCTGGCTGGATGATGGGGCCGATCAGTGCCGCTGCTGCTGCTGCCGCGGTCTGCCGTGTGCGCGCATGTGCCGCGTTTGACTGTTTGCGAGGAGGTTGTGGTGGTGGGTGGTGGGTGGTGGGTGGAGGGGAGTGGGTTGCTAAAATGAAGCGTTTCGGTGGACTGTGACCATGCCGAGGTGTGACGGGGCTGCGCACGTAGCCGTGTATGTATGTGTGCGCGTGCACCGCTGCTGCAGCATGTGTACTCTGCTGCTGTGTCTGAGAGGAGGACATGGGGGTGGGGGGGGGGGGCTCATCGTACATTTTAAAAGAGTCCAGGGATGGAAACACCACCCCCAACACACCCACAGATAGGACACCTACACACTCACACACACGCCCTCATGTTTCTTGGAGCAAGTGAAAGTATACATATCAGAGCGGATATGAGTGACTGATAAAATACTGTCTCAGCTGCAGAAAAACATTAACAACCATATGACCGTATCATATCCACAAGTCTTTACACAAAGAGTTACAGAGTAGAAATGAAAAAAAGCTGTATGCCAGCTTTTAGCGACCCTGTTACTGCTATTTTCATGTTTGCTGGAAAAGAAGTGCTTGTGTGGTGTGTCGAGAGAGAGAGAAGTTGGATCTCACTTAGATGCATTGGAGCATATTATGATTAGTCTGCTAAATGCTCTGTTCCCCCGCGGAGAGGCCCCTGGTCATCTGGCTAGGCATGGCTGTTAGACACATTATGCAGACTGCAGAAGGGCTCCAAACTTGCAAACAGACCCATGTTCCTGCAGCCGCAGGGCTGAGAGAACACGCAGGCCTCTTTTCTTTCGTGGTATAGATGCAGGCACCGTATCTCCACAACATGCACTGTCTGTCTCCAGGGACTGCAAGTCTTTTCCTCTTGTCCCCCACCCTACCGTCAGAAATAATTTACAGCATTGCTGGGCTCTCTGCCACCTCACATTACATGGCCAGAACACTCAGCCACTGGAAGGGCTGAACAGGGGGCTCTGTGCCTGGAAACTGTGATCCAGCAATCATCACATCTGACTGATTAAATTGAACTTATTTTCTATCACTACCCTTTTTTCTTCCTAGCAAAATCCTTCAGTAGAAACAGTCTCTGAATGGAAGCTGATGACAGGACAAGGCTTTTTTATGCGAAATGGTCATATTTGCAGTTGGCTATTTGATACAACTAAATGTTAAAAGTCTTCATGTGAGCAGCTTTAGTTTTAATAGAATGCTACAGGGATGAAGTATTTCTCAGTGCCAACCCGGAAGTTAGCATCACCCCGGTTCCCTCAACGAAAAGCCAATTGGATTTTTATATTGGCACAAAATAAGCTCTGTGACTGTGTATCGTACTTGCATGTTATGTTCAGCACGACAATCTACACAAATTCAGCACTTTTATTATTTTTGAAGTCTAAATACAATCTCCTGGAGTAAAAAGCTAATATTAAGCTATAAACAACCTGCACTACAGTCGCATGACTGCAGTTTAATCACTGCTAAACTTCGTCATGTGATTTAGCTCTTACCTCTGTATAAAAGTTACAGAGTTAGTAATAGTTTGCAAAAGTGCGAGTATAAACACAAGGCCGTAAACTGGTGATGACATTTAATGTCCCCGACAACCTCTGTAGTCTCATTTAGCTGCTTGTCAGTAACCGGACGTTTTTAAGACACATAAAAGCTTGAAAACTTCTTCTTAAAAACATGACTGAGGTATTTACTGAAATATTTTATGTTGTTGAATAAAACATGAAAACGTGTTGAGTTTGTGTTAACCACAGACCTTTAGTCATATACCCAGAACCCCATTCAAAAAATCCATAGACTTCAGGATGAGGGAACTGGAGGTACAAAAGTGCTAACTTATTTGGGACTTTGGGGCCAGTGTCAGCCTTTTCGTCCACTATTTTCTGGGTCTGTAATGTAGCTCACAGGCACACAACAAAAACACAACTCTGCAAACCAGCAGTGTGTGCTGTTATCAGTGGCTAACCAGCTTGGCCATCCGTTCGATCAGAGCTGTGTTTGTGCAAGTCTGTTTCCCTCTCGCTCTCTGTGTTTCTTTCTTGCCCAGGCCAGGCCAGCTAATGGCCTGTATGCTTTTAGATCCATATTCCATGTATTATGCATGTGTGCGTCAGCAGAGGTCCTAATGGGGTGTGGGGATCTGTTCTTAGAAGGCCTGAATGGTTTTGAATTGAGTGGTCACTACATTTAAACTGCAACCATACTCACTACCCTAATCACACACACACACCCACCACCCTATCACACCCCCACTGCAGCAGCCCTTTGAGCTTGCTTCCCTGAAATGCCTGAGACCAAAGCATGTCTGTTGTTGGACTGTCATATGAAGCCATAGAAGGGATGTTATTATTATTTTGTGGTATACATCTTATAGTCTTTTACAACACGAGCCTTTTGTAAAGCTTGTGATACAGTATAAGTGAGATATGAATAGCAGCATTTGAATTTCTGAATAAATGCAGTGTATTGGAAGCAGCACTGTGTTTGAAACCCAGCATATTAAATAAAACCCATATTGCTGCTGTTTAATGATTCCAAACGGGCCGCAAAATCTTGGGTGTGATTTCAGCGAGTCATCTTCATACTCATGTTTACTTCATCCCGCAGTCTCATATATTGTCCTCCTGCAGTGACACCATATTTGCAGCTGTGCACTTCTTCATTTTAAGGCTTATATGGGCAGTACAGCGTGTACAGATAGGAGCAAAACCAACTTGTTTCCACCAGTCACTTTTACACTGAAGATTCCTATGAAGTGGAAACCCCCTGGCTTTCTCCCCCTCCCACACCCATCCCCAGCTCCTCACTTGTCCCTTCCAACGATGGGGTTGCCATAGTGATAAGGTGTAATGTTTGATCAATAGAAATGATGATGTACGTTTCCTGTCTGTTAATCCTGATTAAAAAGACACAGGAAGGCATCTAACAGGGATGTTCACTCTAACAACGTGACATTTATTGTGATGAAAAGACGGAGAGTGGAGCAAGTCACTTTGGAGTTTCTCTATTGTAGATTTTCATCTCCTATCTGTCTGGAGACACAACTTTGCTCCAGTGTCTTCTCTCAATGCCATTCCCCTGCCTTGACATGTTAACAAATGCCAGGACTAATCCTGTTTGTGTAAACCAGAAGTAAACCATGTAAACCAAAGTACTCAGACTAATATGTTGAAAATTACTGATGCATTTTGTCTTGAAACTTGATCGACCCCTTGTTTTTATATTAGCTGTAACAAACACGATTCCACTCATTCCCACCCTCTGCAGACTGCAAAAAAAATATGAATACACAGATAGTACAGAAAAGATTTCTTGAAACAGCTGTAATGCAAGCTAATGGAACCGAAATTAATTTCTTTTAGGAGGCATGAGGTGCCTTAATCAAGATCCAAATGTGAGCTTTTCAGCATTGCATCTGTAGCAGCTAATTTGATCAGACCTAGACCAGACCAGACCGAGCTACTGGAGCAACGTATGTTTGTAAGATCAGTGGGTGCCCTCACATTATTTTCTATTGGAGCAGTATTACATAACAGACATGTAACTCCTTGAGTCTGACCAGTTTTCTATACAAGCCACTGTTATGTTGAAAAGCAGCAACCTACTGGCGTAGCAATGTTTTCTCATTGGCAGTGAATCATTGGTGGTGTGTTTATCAGGATTATTAAATGTCTGTACTGTTCACCCACAGCTACAGCTGATGGTGCACTCATTACTAGACAACTCAGGTCTGGACAGCATCTGGACATGTCTGGGCCTTTGTTTCCTTATGAATAAGTTGAGCAATTCAAAGTGAGGCCTGTTCTGTTTTGCTTTAGGTCTCTTTGGTGTGTAAATCAGTCCTGCACATGTTGTACAGAAGCTTACTCTGGTACAAACAGAATAAACAGAGAAGCACAAGGAATTAAACAGGTTTGTTTTGCGTGTTCCATTACACTAGACAAGTTGCACATTGACGTGATTACTTTACTTCGAAAGGCTTTCAGTAACTTCATTAAATGCTCACATCCAATCCATCATACATGTAGCATATGAGACACACACCTTCCATTTGGATTTGTGCTCTCGCAGCTTCCTGTCAGAATGTATTGATAAGCATTGTGGATGTGAAGTGAGAGGAGCTCAGTGGAGAGGCAAAGCAAGTAAAGAAAACAGAAAGGAAGACAGAAAGTAGCAGGAGGAGGCAGGAACACCCAGGCATCAGTCACCATGGTGACAGAGCTGTAGATGAGGCAGACACAGCAGGCTGCAGCTTGTGGGACTCTGAACCCCTGGAGCCCCAGATTCATGTTGATGTGACAGAACTGGGGGAAAGGAGAGGAGGAAAATGAGAGGAAAGGGGCAGGAGGAATAAGGGGGGAGAGGAGGAGGAGGAGGCAGACTGCAGACCTAGAAACCAGAGACAAGGACATGAATTCACAGCAGTCCCTCCCTTGGCTCTTCACAGTCCCGGACACTTGTGTTCATCTGGGGGTGTATCCACCTTGATATATCATTGGCCACACTGTAGTGTACATGACATTTACCTATGCCCTGTTTTTACCCTCCTTATCAAGTATAACACATTCCCACAGTTACATATTAACACCTTGCAGATGCAAAATCAAGCTGACTTAGCTGCTCCACTGGAGCTACTGGGAATTAAATGCCTTGCTGAAGGGCTTCTCAGCAGTAGGCAGTAGGGAGGGGAGAGCATTACACTTTCTTTGTCCCTACGTACATTTTACCAGCCAGCCTCAAGGCTGCCATCACCTTTTTTCAGCTCTGTGAGTACTGTGAGTACTATAAAGTAGCATCTTGAGGATTTAGGTGTAGGAGTCAAACTGAGGCTTCGCTGTATCCTCAGTAGTTTATTTTCCAGCCTCTTCAACGTCCCGTCACACCTCGCCCACGCTCAGCCTACCATCAGCCCACCCTCAGCCCACCCTCAGCCCCGTGGTGTTGTGCCCGGGTGTTGGCGGCACTCAGCAGCTGTAATTAAGCCAGCCCTTTATTGGTTTTGTCCTCGCCAAGGGAGATATGTGCAGGAAGAAGGGAGACCCTGGTTTATTGCCTGGGCGTCTAAGAGAGGGGTTATTATGATTGCACACTGGAGAGAGAAAGAACAGAAGTGGATAGAGAGGGAGAGATAAAGTGGAGAGAGTTGGAATGATAGCAGCGCAGAGGAAAAGGGGATGAATAGTGCGAGAAAGACAGCGGTAGAGGCTGAATCGATATGCTCGACTCCTCTCTGCTCCTCTCTGCTCTCACCAAATCATATCTCAGCATCAGACAGAGAGTGAGAGAGGAAGAAAGAAACAGAGAGAGAGAGAGAACTGGTAGGCTGTGGTGGGCTGTGTAGATAGATAAGGATCAGGCTAATATCCCCAGCCCCAGACCTGCAGCCACTGCTGCGAATGCTGCTGCCCAGAGAGGGACGTGACATTGCCTTTGCCAAGGTTTGGTTACATGACACAGTCCAACAGCCAGTGGTACATGTGATATCACCCAGTAAAATGTACCTTGCATATAGGTCGGACTGGACAGCCTGTTCTCAGCAGTGAAACAGGATGAGGAAGGTACAGAGAGGTTCCTGGAACAACAAAAGAGAGAGGGACTACTTCAGCCTCAGCTTGTACAGAGTGCTGACATCTGGGCTCCTTTCATGCTCATGGAGCGAGACTGATTCCCTCAAAGGCTGAATAGGCACGTGCGTGCATGCATTTCTGTGTGTGTGATCCTCAACCTTAACATGTCATTAATGGTTGAGTTACACTGGGCATAGTATCCTCCCAGTAAAACTAAATTTCACTTCAGCATTAGAAGCCACTCCCAACTGTGCCCCAGGTCCTTAACTACTTCTTCTCTTTCCACTCAGTGATGAACTAAAGAGAATGGCTGCTGAGTGGCGTAAATTTGAGACTCATCTCCTCTGTGTGTGTGTGTGTGTGTGTGTGTCCTTGCGTTTTCTTTGTGAGTGTACATGCGGCTGCACTTGTATGTTCATGTGTTTCAAGCCCAGTCCCTGGGAGGTCTTTTTCCTCTTAAAAAGCCTCTTTTTCTCTGCTCCCAAACAGATGTCTGATGTCATCTTGTTTTTAAATAGCCGAGAGAGAAGAGAAACTGCACACGGTGCATGGATAGTGCCTTGCTTTCAACCATATGCCTTGATGTGTGATGCATTTGTCAATGTCAGTAACAATTTACCCATTTGTAGAGGGGTTAAATTTGACTGCTTCTGCTGTCGTAGCTCCCCGTCAGTGCGGGATCTTAGTTGGAGTGCTGGAGTGTGCGTTTGGCCTTGATGGTCAGTGGAGTTGCTAATTGAAAGCCTGGCTATCTACTCCTAAAGGTACTTCACAGCATCATCATTCTTGTTTTACATTTGATTTATTGATTAAAGAGGCTTAAAAGGTCAAAGCTTTGGAAGGTCAAGAGGTGGGATTTCTTAGCTAAATCCCTGTTACTCAGTGCAGTGGAGTCCATGTGACACAACTGAACAAACATTTCAAACTCTACTGTCATTGAGCCAGTTACAGTGCTGACTGTGTATGTGGAATCTGTTTTAGTAATATTACTATTTCCACTCCACATACCCAATGCACAACTGACCTGATAGCATAACATTTGCATGCATTGTTTCATGAATGGGAAAAAGACTGCTTTACACATAATCCTGTTGCTGAGCCCCAAATCCAAATCTGTTTCATGCTCCAATTTATTCAATTACCAAAAATATACTTGAAGAAGCTGTGTGATAAAGCAATAATGAAAAAGCCTAATCTAAACATCTGCGTCTATCCAGCCCATTGCTATCATCATCCGTCTCATCCCCAGCCCGTGCTCAAATCCTCTTTTGCAACACTGATGGTATTTCACAAGCTCAATGAGATTAATTATTTCCATATTTTGCAAACATTGCACCGTGTGTGCAGCTCCCCCGTCTCCCCACACGTGTACAATTAGCTCAGTTCATTTGTGTTGCAAATGAGCCGGCCCTGGCGGTGCTCGGCAGCCTCCCTGGGCTTCTCCTGCCACGCAGCAAAGAGGAGAACCCAGCCGAGGAGTGATCAAAAGCCTCCTTCACCGGCAGGCAGATGCTGAGTAAACAGAGAAGAAGAAGCTCCAGTAACTGTCTCCTCCCACTTCTGCTTCTCGCCTTCATTATTTTTGGAGTCTGCTGGCTGGCATTAATGAAACCCCATGTAATATTCATCTAATTCCCAGTGTTTACTAGTTCATTAGGTTTTAGGATAGTTCTTGATCTGATCTCCAGGGGTGGCTAGAAAGAGGAAAGCTGACTTTGAAGATTTTTCTCTTTTCACCAGCCGGGCTTCCACCCATTTATTCATATGTCTCTCTTGATCCTGTTAGAAGACCGTTCACAGTCTTCTCCACGCTTACTGAATTGTATAGCATTCCTCTCCCCTCGTTTGCTTCACCACACTTCAGCTTTCATTTGTACAAATATAGCAAAGTTTGAGGGCTGTTTTTGGATTTTGGTGCAGTGGTACATCAAATGTAAACCAGCGACCCAGTTACTGGCCCTGCCTGTATGGAAAATAATTTACACACCCTATCTGCACATAATACAGATCAGTGGTGCTACTTTCTGTGGTGAACAATATTCTAGGAATTTAAGTGAAAAAAGGAGGGTAAATGTGATTAAAAAGGTGAGAGATAAGTTTAGGTTCATCATCTCCTAACATCCTTGGGTGAAGTTAACTGCTGTCATAGATTAAATGTTTTCTCAGACCACGGCCCCTCTGGCCACTTCAGCTCCCTGGCTGAGGGCATGTGTTACAGACGCTGTCCTATGCAATTACAATTAACCCACACAGCCCTTTGGTCTGGGGCTCGCCCTGCAAAGGTCTGACCATGGGTTCATCGATTGAGACGTTGGCTTGTCAATGCCATTGAGCGCAGGAGAAAAGGTCTTTCTGCTGAGCACACAGGGACACAGCAAGTGGCTTTTTCATGAGAAGCAGAGGAAAAGGCCAAGCTTTGTCACAAAGCTCGCATTTTTAAAATATGGTAAAAAATCCATCAGGTAGTGCTGCAGCTATATTGGAAAACATGAGCTATGTTTTGCATCTGAGTGGGCACTGTCTAATCAATTTCTAATTTCATTTTAATTTTCAGACAATATCTCGTCTTTACTGCATTTTTCTCAAGCTTGAAGTTGTTGAGTTCCTGTTGTGTCCATCTGTCCTACATTATTAGTTTGACTAGATTCTTTCTGAGGATGAAGCAGCACTGATGTACTAATCATTAAAAATGGTCATTGAAGGGGCGACCCGGTGGCTCACCTGGTAGAGAGCATACCATTAAGGCTTAGTCATAACTGCAGTGGCCTGGGTTTGAGTCCGGCCTGAGGCCCCTTGCTGCATACCACCCCCTCTCTCTCCTGACTTTCCTGTCCCTCTCTTACTGCAGCTATCGTAATAAAGGCAAAAACTTTAAAAAATGGTCATTGAGTAATATCTTATGTGTCACCTTCTAAAACTTGTGTAAAGTAATTGGAATCTCTTTTAATTATATAGACAAGTATCTTCCATATACATTTGCTTGTTGGCTTTCCCAAACTCTTCAACCCTTGTATTTAACAGAGCTCCACAATGTTTCTTTGATCTATGTGTGTGTGTGTGTGTGTGTGAGTGTGTGTGTGTAATGACAAGGAAAGTGTTTCAGAAGAGAGCTCTGAAGGCACCGTCTTCCCATTATGTACAGCTTCCTGTCTGCCTGCAGGCGAGCCTTCTAGCAGCCAATCTGTTTGAGTTCAATTTGAGAAAGACTTGGGGAAAGACTGTGGAGCTGGAATAGAGAAGATGTCGGGAACAGTAGTTTATGAATTTGAAAAATACACTGAAATTAATGGCATTTTCGGGACATATTTCTATCTGCTTGCTAACTAGTCCCAGAGCAGGATTGAGAAAATAAGATTGTGTCACACCTCACATTATTCTGCTTTCTGCACTTGTCAAATGTTGCATGACTAAATTGGCACATTGTGGGACAAAACTGTGTGACTGTGTCTCAGTTATTTTCCAAATAAACATTTTGTAGATTTTGCTGCTGTGGCTTATTTCCTGTCTTTTGTTACTGAGTCACTGACAGAGCTGAATTTTCAGCACTAGTTCACTGTGCGTGCAGTGGGACTTCAAGTCAGTTCCTCTGTAGTCGGTGCATATCAGAGTTTGTTAAGCTGGGCAATCAGTGAACGATACTGTAAGTAGCGTCCATGTTGATTTGATTAGGCCCAGGCCCCAGCCACAGAGATGCATTGGGGTAACTTGGCTGCAGTGGCTTCCCTTCCTCGTGGATGTAATTGGAGAGTGCTTATGCTTTCCCTGGCAATCTGTGCACTACCCATTTAGGCCGCTGTTTGTGTCAAGCAGAGTCCAAGCAGATGAACAGTTTGTGGCATATGAAAGAAGTATATATTTAACATTTGATCCCACATCTGCACATGCCCATATGAAAAAAAGACTTCTAGTTATGATCAGTTCATTTTTGCAGAAAGTTTCTAGTCATCAAAAGGTGCACAGTGCCCCCCACCACACACACAGCTCTTACTACAAAAATCTATTGTATTATTATTATTAATTTATAAATGATGTGTTAAAAATAGCTGCTGTGATGGTAAACGTGACCTGTGCTGGATTGCCAGAGGCAATATACAGTGTGTACTATTGTGGAACAAAGACACATATAAATGGAAAAGCTGCAGTGAAGTGGGCTCCCTCGTGTTTTTCTTGTGTTCTCTTTGCATTGTGTTATTGTCGTACTAAAAAATCTCAACATTCATAAAATGCTTAAGCCTGTCACAATTGCAATTCTATATACACTATATAGACACTTTATATACACTGTAAAAGAAAGGTTGTACTCAGTACTACTGGGTTTCTAATACCTACACATCTACAGCTACAACTTGGTGATGGGGTTTTAACATTCAACCCACTCAGGATATAATGTGTTCAAATCCAGAAAATATTGAGGCATGAATGAGCTCTAAACTCGTTTCATCTGCGACTTCTTTCTTCAGAAGTTAACACTTTTACTCCAGCCAAAGCCTCTGAGTGTAGAGCAGTTACATTTTAAAAACCATGTGAGGTTTAGCTCTAGTTGTGTGTGGGACGTTTGTCTACAGTACTTTGAATGTGGCTTTGTTTCTTGGCTTAGACTTGGCTCCATGGTTGTTCCCTGACTGGGTGGTTCGACGTCTTTTTGGCTCAAACACAACATTATTTGATAACATTGAATTATTCATTTGGTTATTCATCAGAATGCTGTCTTTAATCAAAGTCATGTATTTGGTTATACTGGTGATACTGTGACTTTCATTTAGTGCCACAAATGGTCAAATATACATTTTTCCAAAAGCCTTGCATCATCAGATCAATTATTATTTCTGAATGGGTCTAGTCTAGTTCAATTTCAGTTTCCAGTGGGCTTTATCGATGGTCGCAGACCTAAATGGCTCTTGATGTGATTGGATAGACCTACAACCACTTCAGAGCAATGAAAAATGAGATGTAGCGAAGAGCAACTTCCATAAAATCCTGTTGGTAGTCTGGCAAACACATCTGTCTTATCAACAACTGCTGTGAGTGCAGTTGTTTGTTCTTCTTTTAGAGAAAACATAATGTCCACTTTGTTTCATACTGGACCTTTCCACACCAGTGACAGCCATCTTGGTTGTGAACAGAAATGCTTTAGCAGTGGTCCTCTGTCAGTTATCATATGAAACCTGCCCCATTTCAGATAAATAGTTGTGATGGCTCAACCTGTCTCAGGACGAATGAAATCTGTCTGAAAAGGAGGCCGGCCAGACCCACCTGAGCAAATAAACACAGGCTGGCTGATTGGTCGTTTTCGAGGCTACTTGTCCGACACACGGGAGGATATCTCTAAATCTTTTGTTTAGCATATCAACATGCTTAAGTTAGCATGCTTGCGTGCTGATTGTTAGTATGCTAACCAGATGACAGTTGAGCCAGGTCTGGAAAGGTAGAGTTGACATCCTCAGATGAGACCACTGCACAAATGAAACATTTTTATTTAGGTAATATTATGGCCTCTTTCTCTGTTAAAGACTGGCTACTGACTTTTACTGTACTATACTTATATGTGACAGAAGTTAGATTTATTGTCAAGAGCATATCTTTCTTGTCTAAAAAGATGAATGCTATGAACATGAGCAGGATTAGGTGGAATTTAAGACCGTCGAGTGAAACCGGAGGTTTTGTGCAGATATTTTCGAATGGCATTGGTAATATTAGAGGGTGGGTTCACCCCCCCCCCCTCCACCAGCCCAGTGCAGAATGCTACGGGCACAACCATGGACGTGGTGTTATATGGGACAAAAGAGACCCAACCTTGAACTCAAAATGGAGAGCAATTTAGCCTGGACTCCATCACCATTTGTCAGCAATGATTGGACAATAACCAAAGAAACATTACTTACCTCTCAGGCCACTCCTTCCACCCACTGACCGAATCACGCTTCCTGCAGCTTGTATGTCCCCTGTGCACACACCCTGTCGCCCCCCAAATATATGTCAAGACTAAGGAGTCTTGACGTATATTTGGTACAGGGAGGGCTTGGCTGACTTCGGCGTCGTGCCGTGCTGCTGCAGTCTTATCTGTTGACAATAATAGACTCAGAGGAGTTGGGAGAAAAGGGGGGGGCATGTGGGGAAATGGAGGGACTGATGAGTCCAGACCAGCCTGAAATGCTGCTGGTTTCCCAAGAGGGTCGTCGGTCCGTCCAGCCCCAGAGATGTTATTTTGGGCAGCAAGGATTATTAAAGCATCCTCTGACTCACCCCTCAGCTTTTTTCATTACCTCCTCACTTTCTGTGCAGCCAGACAGCCGCGCAGCGTCACTGCCTTTGATTTTAAATGCAGCTTGCTCGCTGGAATGAAAAATGCATACTTAGCAGAACCAAGAAGAAACGCATGTGTGGAGAGTGTGCGTGTATGAGCAATTACTTGTGTGTCAGAGAGGGAACAAGATGGGGAGACCATGGTTCCTGAGACATTTTTTCCCAGTGCAGAAATACAGCCCAGTGTCAGATTACAATGGCATTTGCTGGGTTATGAAAAGCCCAACAAATCTCAGAATGTTCTGAACACAAAGCGCTTTGTGAAAACGAACAATGACTGACTGACAAGCACTGAGCAATCACCATGCTATATCACAGCAGCACGCACCAAGGCTCTCCATACAAGAGTCTCCATGGATATTCCGTTATGTTGTACCAGGAGGTCTTTGTAATGTGTTTGTGTGTGGGGAAAGGATTCATACCACTCATTACTCATTTTATTGCACCTTAATTTTACCTGTGTGTGCGATTGTACAGCAGGTCAATGCACGAGAGTCACTTTCGAGTTTAGCATAAAATTAACAATAAAAATTTACCTGAAATCTGGTGATTTTGTTTTTGCTGACTTCTATTGGTTTAACTTCTTACTTTGCTGCAGTGATGCAGCGTACTCCAGGGTGTGTCAGTACACTGGGACATCACTGTTGGGTGTGGTTACACAAGCAGCAAAGCACACTTCCGACCACACCGGAGACTGTCAGAGGTAGAACAGTTTTTCAGCTTTCAGCTAGAGAGGGCATTTGAGAGGGAAGCAAACTGCTGCTGAAAAGCTACTCTTCAAGTTGCTCTTGAAGTACAATACACAAATGGGACAATCCTCTCTTAGAAATGATGTTAAATTAAATTATTTATACACAGTATATTGTATGTATCATGAAACTGTTTTCACAATGACATTTTGGTGGCAAATGTAACTGCTGGCTGGATTATTTTCAGAGGCAATTTTTTTTTTTTAATCAATGAAGCACTGCATTTATGTGTTGCACGCGGTAGGCATACAAAATACGACTGTGACACCAGATCGTGATCTTTGTCTACCCTGAACCAAAGTGCTGGGAGAACCTAACATCACCATGAAGAAGTTTAAAGATACTGTAGTGGTTGTAAGTGGATACTGTACTGCCAGATCTGATATTTTTGCAGAAAAAAATACATTGTCAGTTAACATCTTTCTGTAATAGTCAACATTTCTGTGACTTGCCAAATGTAAATTAACATTTTCTCATTATGTCAATACAAAACAGAATCCCTGATTCATTTTGTTTCCTCCAAAATGTGCCGTCGTAAATTAGTTGTATAGAGGCAGGTTTGAGCTCTAATGGAAAAACAGCCACTGATGACACTGATATTTAAATACAGGGACACAAAATAGTAAATAATTCTGCATCATGCTGAATATTTTCACTGTATATGATGCAGTCACTTTGTGTGTGTATCCAGTAGAAACAAGAACAAGGGAAGAAAGAAAAGAGGAAAAATTAAACTTGTGAGCTGATGAGCTCTGGATCTCTGTGACCCTGCGGAAGATAAACAAGGACAGATAATAAATGGATGATTCTGAAGTGGGGTCTGAATCTAGGTGCAGAAACTCTCAGTGGGAAGCAGATTTTGGTGGATGTTCTTCTCCCTGGCTCCAAAAATGTATTTAAATTATTTCATGTATTTTTTTGTCTACAGAAGAGTAATTTCCCTATAGATCTTAATAACATTAAGGAAGGCTCTGTCATATTCATGTGCCCCAGTAAAGCATGACAGTATGAGAGTGAGCCAGCACACACAACCCCAGGACCCTGGAACTGAAGCAGCTAAACAGAGTTTATTAATTAAATGATTTACTGCTTGGACGTCCCGTGGCTGAACGGTTAAGGCACATACTACATAACTGCAACATCTGTTGTTCGATCCTGGTTCGATGGAAATTATGTACACATGCTCTGCTACTCTAACCTTTCTCTGTAGGGACGGGAGAAGCAAGCAGCAGCCTAACAGTCCTTACTTGTAGCTAATCTTAATGGCATATTCTGTTGGGGCTTGGCCTACATAGTGCGGTAGCGGTGTCTCTTCTTAAAAAGGAGACCTAACAGGCGGTGCAGTGCGGAAGATATATTAACCATACAGAGTATAAACATAGCATGAGCACACAAGGCACCAGTTGGTCTGCTCACAGACAGGAGGCTGGAGTCTCTGTTCGTGGAGCCAATTAGTGAACACACTCACAGATCTGCAGACACTGTCAGCTGAGCTGATAGATGTGGGGCTGTACAACTTCTCTGTCCACTTGCTTCACACAAAACTTTCCACAGAGCAGGGAGGCCAAGTGAGGGAGTGGCTGCCATCTGTTATTGTGGATGTAACTGTTCTGTCAGGCATCAGGCTGTGTACATGTGTGTAGAACTTATTATTTATTCATTTTCTACAATTAAAAACTGAAAATCAGGTCAGTTATCGGTGTTTATTTTGATGATCAAGAAACAGGTAAAAATGTGGGTTTAAAAAAATAACATTGCTGTGTGAACATTCTGTACTTTAACAATTTATTTATTTTCACCTGAGGGACTCTGTTGCATAATTATTAGCTTATAAAACTCCTCTGTAGCCCCAGACTTCTGTTTAGGGGACACACTGGGACACATTGGTGTAGCATTTAAGGCTGTCTCATGACCACAAGGTCAAAGGTTTGAATATTGTGACAGTCTGAATGGCTATTGCATATTATTATGTGTAAGAGCATGAGCTGGATTTTTCAAAAACAAAAACTTTCATCTTTCATTTTTCATCTTCAGTGTGTGATGCATGCACAGCGTTGCAATCACTCTCTCCTGGATTATATACTTATATGCCACTCTGCAGAGTGATGCCAGAGAGGGTGGAGGGAAAATATTTAGTTGCAGCAAGCTGTGGCATTTATGGGACATTCTGTGGTAGTTAAAGAAAAAAATACATGCAGCATTTTGACAAATATTCAGAATTTACCAATGTCATTCAGAGTCCTTCTGAGGCCTGCAGTGTCATCATTCATGGCCTGAAGTCATCTTCTTGTCTCCCAGAGTGGCAGGCAGATACACACTCCACTCAAAGGTACTTAGAGCCTTCCAGCCTGGCCCCATCTCTGACTGCATGTTGATAAAACAACCCCATTGGTCCTTTACCATTTCCCCTCGCTTCACCCTCCGTCCTGGGAACTGCTGTGTCAACAGCCCATCGCCCACCTGCCCTCTCTGATTCCATGCTCCCGTCAGTCAGCTGTCATCACTGTCATCACCGACAGCACATGGTAGCGTATCTGCAGTTGAACTCATGGGAGGGACTGAAGTGAGAAGGGAGGGGAGACGTTGGGAAAGTGAATGGAGAGACATGGTGACAGATGTGAAGAGTGTTGAGGCTGAAGAATTAAAAGAAAGAGGCAGGAGGAAAGATGAACACAGTTGAACAAGTTGAACAACACCCAGATGCAAGCAGTCATTACACACACACACACACACACACACACACACAAACACACACACACACACACACCAACCATGTGGACTTGTCAAACCAGGTCACTGAAAACCAGCTATGTCATCATGGTGCAGAAACAGGAAAAAAACCTTGATTAATGCACAGAAATTATGAGGCAGAGAAATCTCTCCATCTCTCTCTCTGTCCCTCCCTCTATAGCTCACTCTCTCTCTCCCTCCTCTGTATTTGATTTGATGCCTGAATATCCACCATGTGGATAAAAAAAAAAAAACAAAAAAAACATAAACCATGTAATTTGTTCAGTTTAGGGATCGTAAGACCTCAGGCTGAATGAGATTAGGTGAGACCTCCTGCTCTGCTTGTGATTGGTGATAGATGTGAGCTAGTAATCAACCAAGGAATGTAATCACTTCCTAGGCAGAGGACCGAATGGCCAGCCAATCGTAGCGATCACATGATGACAGTGTTAAACCCGAAAGTCGGCTCGATTTCAGGCCCCCAGAAGCCTTTGCAGCAGGGTCATAAACTGTGCCATTCATCTACATCCTGCAGAGTGGCAGGGCACCGTGGGCACAGCAGACCGACAGAAACAAAGCAGGTCATGCTGATGCTACAACGTCATTTGGCCATGAGGAGACGCAGCTGAACTGTCGGCTTGCTGCAGGACTTTAACCCGGTTTGATTGCACTAGGTAACGGGGGGATTGGCTGCATTTCTTTTACTCTAAGGGGCGTCCCAGATACAGAGCGGCCGGCTGATTCAGTCTTGGAAGAGAGAGTGACACTGCATCTGTAAATGTACCAGTAGAGGCGTTTTTCCTCTTCTCGTCTCTTTTTCTCTGACTGCTCTTGGTTGAGACACGCACATTCAGCTTGTTTTTCTTCTGCTTGTGCTTTTTCTCTGGTTATCTTATTTCAATAGAGACCGTTCCAGGATGTATTATGTCATTAGTGGGCCAGATTCTCTCGAAGAGGAGAGCTCTGCAACACAGCACCACTCATTTGTTCTCATTTGACTTCTCTCCATTATCCGCAAAGTAGAGGTGGCACAATCCCCATGGGGGCAGCGTTGCATTTTCACCTTGATTGCTTTTGGCTTTCTTATTTAACATGTTTCTTCAGTGGCAGCAGAGGCAGAGCAGACAGAACTGGTGTCACCACGCTCAGTTTGAAGAGCACTGCCGCAAAGCTACATTTGCTGCTGCTGTGTGTAGATCACCGTAGCCCTCTAAAATAATACAAGGACAGTTTTTGTGCTGGATGAGAGAGGATTGGAAAAACAAAAACACTGACTGTTTGTAGGCTTTGATCCAGGTCTGGTGCTGCGTTTGGATCGGACTGGATTGCGTTTGTGGACTGTTTGTGTGCAGAAGGCCATGTGTTTGCGTGGAGCAATCAGGCAGAGGTTTGAACTCAGCTACTTCTCACGATCTGACAGTTACTTTGAGTAAGGCTGGTTATATGTCATAATTTATAATAATTTACTCTAATGAGCAGTTTGGATCTAGAATGTGATAATGCAGTATGCTCACACTGGTTAATTAATTGTCTTACAATTAAAATTAATATGGATGTTTTAATTGTATATCTACGGTGTCATATATGTTGTGTTTCCTGGAGATAACTACCAGTTCATATGTCCCATGTCTGTAATTACAAAACAGAGTGAAAGGCAGGCTGCATGTACAGTAGATTGTGCATGTGTGCAATACAGTTTTTTTGCTCTAACATCTGCAGCAGATTCCAAACAACAGAGCATTAGATCTCTTTGCCTCAGGGATAATTGTGAGAGCAGCATTAGAAAGCAGCGGCTTCATCATGGTGTTTTAGTTTTCATGGCATCACAAAGAGGTAAAAGCTCAAGCTAATGTCTGTGAAGTGCTGGGTGAGGGCATTGTGGTGAGAGAATGAGCAAGTGTGCATCAGTGTGTACATGCATCAAGGTGTCTGCACATGCAGCTGAGTGCATGAAACCAGCAACATCTGTGCATCGCTGACAGAAAGCTTCCTCATTGACTTCCAGTTATTGATCTTCGTGCTTGTGGCATTTCTTTAGTTTTAAATGGAAATATCAACTGAACCTCTCGGGTAGCTGTGGGTGCACATTGTCTAATTCACTAAGTATGAAAATCTTGAGGAAAAATCCAATTCTTCTTCTTCTGTTTTGGTTTGATAAAACCATGTGATCTCATTCCGTTGTCATTACAGTAGCTGTGAGAGGAAAGAAAGGGGACAGATTGACAAAATCAAAATCAAAATTTTGCCTTCCACAATTAATTAAGCTTGGTCATGATGCTCTGCAGTAAGAGTTCATTACATCTGTAAACTGACCAGTCAAAGGCGCTGAATATACTGAATAGTTTTTAACAGGCTGTACTGTGATTAGCTACTCTCAGCTTCCCATATACAGGCAAATGGCAGCATTTTTACAACACAAGCAAACTGCAAATGTTATATACCTGAATTTTCTGTAATGGTGATGAAATGCATTTAATGTTTTCTCTAGTTTAACTGAATGCACTGTGAAGGTCAAGGCAGTTTTCTGTTGTTCAAGTGCATTAAAAGCATTAAAACTATTTTTCTACCCGAAAATATATGACTAATGTGACAGATCTCAGTATTGAGCAGATGATTATCACTTAAACCAGTATTGAGCATTAATGACATAAAGATCATGAGCTGCGTTTATATAAGCAAGAGAGTGAAAGAGATGATTGTGTCGGGGTGTAGGTGTATGCTGAAAAGCTGCTCTCTGTGTTCCCACTATCCAGTAAACTGAGCAAATGGATGTGTGATAACCCTCAGTTTTTATCATAAACACTAAAGTTAACGATTTGTGATCATAGGATGATTTTAGGCCTTTCATCATACAGATGAATATAGGGTGTTACACCCCCCCCCCACAAGCACACATACACTGAGAGAACGACTCAGGTAGACTGTCTAGTCCGTTTGTAGCCAGGGAACTAAAGTCTCTGTCTGTGGATGTTTCTGATCAGGTCAGAACAGGAACAGATCTGATGAGGCGGAGTGGGACAGCCTCTCCACAGACAGGGCCACGTCTCATCTCACCGCAGTATATTCAGAATTTCAAACAATTGGTTTTTGTGTCATGTTGCAGAAAATAACATCATATAAAGGTTTTATCATGGCAAGCATGTCGGGTCACTTCTAATCTTTTAGGGTCGCACTTTTTAATCTTTCGGGGCCATAGTGTAATCCCATGATTTTTGTGAGCCATGGATTTGATACATTATGCTGCTTTTGATAAGGACAGTGTACTTTAAAAAGATGATTATAATATTAGAATTACCTCTAGAGCACTGGAGGTGTATACAGCTGTGCTGGCAGCAAAAACAGAAGCCAGGTTTACACATCTCAATGACTGCATCTGCGTCTTTTCTGATTTATAGTGAATATGGAAGTTTACCCCTCTGCACACAGATGCTGTGGATGTCTAAACATGATCCTTCACAGCTAAATGAACACCCTTCCTATCAGGGTCATAGGTGCATGAATCATTTTTTCCCATGTTAGATATAAAAGTCCTGCTGTCAGTCATAAAATGAGACCACTGTCGCCCTCCCTGAATTGAATCTTATTGTCATCACTGCCCTTGTCTGCAGCTGAATGAGTTGTTGCGGTTCGTACGCTGTCACAGCAGAGGATTTCTGTGGTTAGCTCAGAATAGGACAACAGCAGTAACGAGGGCTGCTGTTATTCCCACAGCAGGAATGTACAGAATGGTGGCTTGTATTCCCACACTCCGCCTTGCAGACAGTGAACATGTCTCTCTGTTGTCGGCCTGTTAGGATGAATCACTGCGGGTTGATCTGCTGCACACCACGCTGCCTGTGCTGCGGCTCCGTGCCACATCTGTGGTGACATCACACACGCATCTTGCTATATAAGGGGGTGTGATGGAGGGAGTACGTCACTGTGTGCTTCGTGACTCGATCGTTGCAGCAGCCAGGCATCTGTGCATCATCACTCGCATCATGATCCAGTGGTGTCCTGTTCTGTCATTCCATGCTTTCAGCGTAACAAGTGTGGGGGAACTAACCACACACACCAACTGCATGTTTAGCTACAGCAGACCTGTCATCTTCTCTGCTGCATTTTTTTCAAGCTTCCACTAATTCACACACATTGTGGATGATATCCCTTCCTCTCTCTTTTCGCGTTTTGTTTCTTCTCTTTTTCTCTGTTTCACTGAGGATGGAATGCAAATCTGAGATCAGCAGAGTGTGTCATGGCAGAGCTGTGGGGGGGCTCAGAAGTATCTGCAGAGAGGCTATTACAGTAGCAGTGGCAGCTGGAGCAATGGGGGAATAATGCACAGTGCAAAATTTAGTGCTGCGCCACCGCACTGTTGTACTTACTGAAGGCTGGTTTAACGCTGACAATGTTAGCATCATGAAGCAGATGCTGATGGAGTACAGCGTGGTTGCTGGCTGCCATAGACATTTCTCTGTTTGGACAGGAAGGACATACAAGCCTAAACAGGAGCAGGGAAATGTGATGCTTGTGTCAAGATGAGTTAGAGCTCGTCAAAGGGCAGTTTGCTAGCGTTTGTTGTAGTTGCTATGTGCATGTTCTATGTGCATGTGTGTGTTCTGGATGTAGCATTTCAACACAACATCCCAGAGGGGACATTAGCCTGAAGCCCTGAGGGCATGCTGAGAGCCAAAGTGTTACATTTCTGAGGGAGCAAGTGCAGCGCACACTCACTGACACCAACACAGGCATGCACAAGAGAGCATATGCACCCATACACATGCACATATGTAACACACCCCTCTATCATCATCAAGTCACTATGAAGAGGTGTTTCTCATGCTCGTCACATACACCTTCACCACCACCCCTACCCCCATTCTCTCCTATCCAAGTCACGGCGCCTGTCCCCTACTCCAGCATATAATTTCTGCTGCCGCTTCACTTTGAATTTGTGAATGAAGCGCTGCTCAGTTAGTGTCCAGGAGCAGATCATGAATAACGCAACAACCCTCATGTGTTTCTCCAGCTGCGTCTGAATCATTGGTGAGGCTGCGTTTGGATGCTAAGGTGATAGGAGGCGTTTGTTTTGATGTGAAGCAGAAAGGAGAAGTCACTTGTGTGAACTGACTGCAACACAGACTTCAAATGTCCTTTTGTCTTTCTCTAGGTCTCTGTTATAAAGAAGGACTTGTTCATTAAAGTGCATATCCATTAGTCTTGCTGTGTTTTCACTACATTGTTGATGCTACAACTGCTGCAGTGTTTTTCTACTCCCAAGAAATCATGTCAGATCTTCTATCTTGATTTGCTGTGGATGAAGTTATGTATAGATGCTGGCACTTTCTTGCTGTGGTATCCTCAAACTACATAAGCAGCTTTTAATGGTTGAAATGGAGAAAGTAGACGAGAAAAAAAAAAAAAAAAAAAAAAAGCCACAGCCACACTCACCAGTTCTTGTCTTGTGTGACTCACACATCCAGCAGAAACAGGTCCACACTGGCATCCTGATATGCAGATTGGCAGCTGGCTTCAACTCCATAGAGCTGCACTAATATATCAACTCTATTATTAGTCAAATTAGTCATTTGAATCAGTCATGATATTAAAAAATATCACTAGTAGTTTTAATATGAAAAATATTTATTTAGCTCTTCAACTCCTGAAGGAAATATCTTGCGTTCTGGGCAGGTAGCTTACAGTCAGTTTATGAACGGTGGTGCCATCCCTACAAACACGAATGTTGCTGACTGACTGACGAAGATACACCACTGTTCCAATTAATATTGTCTGACTAAGGATTTAAGGTTAGCATTTATGTGTAAACAGTTTCCATGACATCATCAGGAGAGCGTTTCCAGACAGTGTTGCCAACTTTGTCACTAGATTAACCTTTAGTGACTTACTCTCAAAAACATTCACCTAGCAAAAAATCTTTTGGACCAACTTAGATGCTTCCCTAAGAAGAGAGTTGCCAGTATTTTCTTGCAAGTTTGAAGTTGGGCTTTCTTTCTGCAGGCACACCTCTCTATGCTGACCACATGTCAGCTGTCGTGAATGAGCTTCTAGCTTTCTCTCTGAGTGATCATTTAAAGTGTAAATATAGGAGAAATCAAAACACAGTCTTTGTCTTTAATTTATTTGTGTGGTGAATTTGTCAGACGAAGTCAAGGTTATAAAAACAGGATTTTAGCAGCAGCAGAGCAGCAACTTGGAAGCGACTTGCGGTTAACACGTAGTCTTAATGAGTCATGTTTCAGTCACTGTTTCAGCTTTATTGTGAATTCAGCTGTATTAAAATACTACAGATGTGAGCACAGAGGAGGAAGGGGAGAGGAGGAGAAAGGGCTGAATCCAGCTGACACCAGGCAGAATGCAAATCGCCTACCATGTGCTTCAGCCATATACTTGGTTTTGACCTCGTCTTGTTCTGAAAACAGCCTGAGATTGAGTTGTGGGCTGTGAACAACACAATAAGCTAAAAGATGCTAAAATGCTGTGTGGAGCTGGGGGGAACTGCAGAATCAGGTGATAATGTACAATCCCTTTCACATATACAAAGTCAATAGATCAGCGGTTAATGTAAAAATATTGGTTAGTGCAGCTTTAAAAAGTAGAACGAGCCAACCACCGACTGATTCAATAAACCATTTAAGACTTACTGTATCAGTAGAAATGTTGCTGTGTGGCATTTGGGGATTTTTCTGTAACTGGACCAAACAGTTGTGAGATTTTGTCCTTTTTACTGTAAATCTTGCTTTTATGTACCCGTGTTGCTGGAATGCACATTTGTGCTGCTTCATTGTTCGACTTCTGCCCCTCTTTAACAGCTCATATTTTAACTGTACAGCAGTTCATGAACTATACACAAGGCCCATTCATCATTCTATCCCTCGCTGGAGCTGGCACTTCACTTTTGTGAGATTACTCAGTGTTCAACACAGAAATTCAAAACAGAGAACACAGAAAGCATCTTTACCCATACTGTATGTGCTTTGCCACAGTGCTGGTGTCTTGTGTTCTGTACATTCATTACACTCAGACTGTGATCCAGTAGGCAGGGACCAAATCTCCTCTGTGGTTCAGTGAATCAGCCAATCACACGTGAGGAGCCCTTACCTTGGCCACTGAGCAAGGCTGGCAGCAGTGATTTATGAAGCCCTTTGAAATTTATGGGAAGTTGTCACGTACAAAATTAAGGGAATGCTTCACAGAGCTTTTTCCTAACCAAAATGTCATTATTATTTTGGTGGAAAAGTGGGAGAAATGTAGGAGAAAAATGGCTTATGAATAATTAATTCTGAACAAAAGAATAAATGCATTAACACACAGTTAGCCTCCTCCAGGCTTTTCATCCACTTCCTGGCTGGCTTCCTCTCTGACAATTGGACAATGATAAAATGAGTGACAGCTAATTTTAGAAATCTGGAGCTGCTGACTGTAACCATACTTCAAAGAATTCATCTTAGCAAGTTATTTCACACAATTTCCAGCCTAACTGTACTTGTTATAAGATTTTACTTCTCTTCAGTCTCGTTACAAAGAGGACCACTCAGTTTTATCATGACCAGAACACATGGTTTTAGATGGTGTTTGAAAGAAAATGTATTAGTTTAATCATGTTATGATTTTAGTGTAATACATCACTTAATGTGTATTATAATTTTTAAAGCTCTGATTGACATTGGATGTTTTATCCAGGCGGATGTTCTGGTGTTGGGATAGATAAATGGGTACATTCCTCCGAGGCTCATAAATTCAGATAGACCTCAGACACATTGTTATTGTCTCTCTACATCCCTTAATGTCCATTGTACTGTGCACGCAGATACAATCTGTGAAACTCTGAACCATTTATCAATGCACTGCTCTCAGTACACTGTCTTGTTCTTCATCTCTCCTCCTGCACATACACATACACAGGTGTTCACACACACAGACTCACACTATTAATTTGGAAATACAAACAGGTCATATCCAGGCAGGCTCTGTTGTTAATCTTGTGTCATCCTGTTGTGTATAATGCATTGCAAATGATGATGATTTAAGCACCTATATCAACAAAGTAATCAGATGCTATCAAAATGAAAATGAAAAATTGCCTATGGCACTAAAAGAGTCCAATGTTAGATACAACGTTGTCTGTGTTAAGTCTATGTGTGTGCAACCCTCCAGATTAAACAATCAAACAGGATTTTAACTGTGTGTTAAAATGTGTTTAACTGTGTGTTTTTCTGATGTGAATACCTGTTTTTTGCAAATATTAGCAGAATGAAGGCTGCAAAGCTGTCTGCATTACATGCCACATTGTTTAATGAGGTCAGCTGTTTTCCCTGCACATGTTTTCTGTAAAATCTAACATTAACATTCTGATTGCATGCGAAATGTGCTAAAAGAAGAGCGTTAGTCGGCCGTGTTATGGAGCACATAGAGTCTGTTGCAGTGAGAGGAGGGAGTGGTGCTGCATCCTGCTGCTTACTCTCATTTCTCTCTCTCTTTCTGTGTATGTGTTTGTGACAGAGACAGAGCAGGCGTTCATTAGGTTTTGACAGGGACTGAAGCCTAGGCAGTGCAGGGCAAAGGAAAGTGAAGCTATAGAATACAGACTGAAGGTTTCAGCCTCAGTAGAGTAGCACAGATATGTGTGATGGAGCACTGTGAAACTCCTGTCTGACTGATACCTCACATTTCCAGCCGCACACAGGCAGATGCACTGTATGCTCAGTGGAAATGTCATTGAGCAGCATCAATATGCAAACACAGGGTCAGAAATAATCATCATATATACTGTGTATGAAAAGAGAACATCCACTTCAAAGTGAGCATCCACTAAATCCCACACTTTTGTTCCCTCTCTTTGATCCACAGGAAACGAAGCCCATCTGCATCCAGGGATCCAAACCAAAAATACGACCAAAGGGAGGGGGGTGACCACTCACAGTATGCCCCGACGGACGGCGGCATGCCCAGATCACCGTCCGATTATGGAGATGGGGACCCTCGGCGGGCTCCGCGGGGCCCACACATGTACCCAGACATGGATGCGGCACGGATGGGCTACCGGGACCGGCGGGGCCCAGGACGCTGGCACTCCCAGGAATACCCGCTGGACCAGGAGCTAGATGGACCGCCCAGTGAGTATGACCTCCAGCAACAGCGCCAGGAGGAGTTCCAGGCGCGCTATCGCAGTGACCCCAACCTGGCACGCTATCCTGTTAAGCCGCAGCCCTACGAGGAGCAGATGAGGATGCACGCTGAGGTGGGCCGTCTGAGGCACGAGCGCCGCCACAGTGATGTCTCCCTGGCTTACACAGAGCAGGATGACCCCGGCCCCATCCGGCTGTCCCGACAGCATCTCACCGAGCGCCGGCCGCCTATGGTGGGACAGCGTTCCTACTCCGTCGACCGCTCCTCCCCGGGGCCCATGGGTCCTGGCCTCGGAGGTCACAGAACCTCCAACCACAGCCCCCCAACGCCGCACCGCAGCCCTGTGCTGGGTGACCGATCTGGGGACCTGCGGAGAGGAGACCTGGGTATCGGCGGGGATCCCATGAGGAGGCAGCAGCACCACTTGGACCCCAGTTCAGCTGTCCGCAAAACCAAGAGGGAGAAGATGGAGAGCATGTTGAGGAACGACTCGCTCAGCTCGGACCAGTCGGAGTCGGTGCGCCCGCCACCCCCCAAGCCCCACAAAACCAAAAAGGGAGGGAAGATGCGACAGGTGTCACTGAGCAGCTCAGAGGAGGAGCTGGCCACCACCCCGGAGTACACCAGCTGTGAGGACGTGGAGATAGAGAGTGAGTCAGTCAGTGAGAAAGGTAGGGGCCACGCACACTACCAGGCTGTTTCTGCTACTTTTAATGTATATAGAGCTTTATTCATCATTTACCTTACATTATACAAACTGCTCAGATTTTCATGCAACTGTAAAAACGTTCTTTCATGTTATTACTGAGACAAAATTGTTTGAAAAGTCATTAATTAACATTCAATTATTCTTGCTGTCTCTTGTTGATGTTGATTTTGATTTATGCAGCTGTTGACTCAGATATACCCTTCAGATTCCCCAGTCTACAGTCTGTATATGTGCTTTGTATGTTTATATGTGTATTTTTATGTGTAGGGCTCATTATTTTCATTTAAAAAAATCTTTGAATTTATCAGAGTTTATTTAGATTTGTAAACAGTCAGAAATCTGTAACAGCAGTAACAAAAAACTGGGCAAGAATTGGTGAAAACAGAAATTTGTAATGCAGTCATTTTGTAGATTTGCAGTTAAATGTGTCTGTTTTTGGTGCATAATGAGCGGCTAATTTGCATTTCTCCACATTTCCTCCTCAGTTTCCACTTTTTGAGCTGTGCACTTCTTTAGAGGGCTTTCTTTATTATAAACTGCAGTAAACAGTTCATTCTTTGGTGTGTGTGCTAACTTTGGTTTAAACCAACCTGCTTCTTCTATAAAATTCCAACATTAACAGTAAAACAAAAATCTTGTAAACCTGAAAATAATGAGCCTCATGTATGTGCAAAGCACTTCTGTGTTTCATGTTTGTTCTGCGTGAATTTACTCTAACAGCTCCAGTGCCTTTGAGGACGAGGCTTGTGCGCTCATGAGCCAGATATGTTTCAGTGTGGATGGGTGTTATGTGTTTTTAAATGAATGTAATGCTGCTGCTCTTGAGGCCTAATCCTTTTGCCGCTGCTGGCACACTCTGCCGGGTCCCGCCACAGCTGTTTGATCAGTCTGTTCTAATGGACACCGTTACATAACTGACAGACAGAGGGAAGCAAGGAGAGGTCTGGGGTGTGGGTGTCTAGTGAAACAAGGTGAGCTTAGGTGTATTTTACCGGGTAGTTTTATGCATTTAAATGACTGGAAGTTATTAGCTGAGGGAAATAAAAGAGCAGAGGGTGATTATATGTTTTCCTGCAGCATGCTCTACCTCCTAAGTTAGCTTTGACCTCTTGACTTCCATACTCTTCAGTAACTACCTACACCACGCTGCTGGTGTCGTTGCCTGTAACTGATCCTGGCTGGGGGTGGATCATATCATATCATGTCTCTGCTCGGGGTACATTGACACCAGTTTTAGGATTTTTCACTCTATGTTCTCTGTTCTTTTTCAAATTAGTTCTTCCAATTTCATTTCAATAACTGTGCCAAAGTTTAAACATTCAAATAGTAATGTGAATTATTTCTACAGGCAGAGGGTCTAGTTTAGTACAGTGTACCTAATTGAAAGGTATGCTTGGTATTGGCTTTGCCTGGCCTGTCTTACTGTTTAACTGCATCAAGAAAATAGAAATGGACATCAGATCGCTCATGGCAAATGTCCTACCTGCTTAGAGACACAAGTGCACTTGTCCAAGTGTATAAACACACACTGGCAAGCAAACAGTCAGAGTGACTGAATTAAATGCCACTTTGCATAGAATCAACCTCAAAAGCAATTGTTTAGGCTGTTAGCTTCTTGACTGCTCCACCTGGTTGACAGTTGTTGTAATTGCAAATTGATTTTATTGTCAAACCTGTAATTACGGAGGCCTTTACCTGAGAAATGTTAAAAGCACCAAACAGAAAGAAAGGAAGAGGAGCGGCTGACAAATGGAAGAATAAAAGATGGACAGGAGGAAAGTACAGCAGCACAGTTTGCTTTTGTCAGTAGCATTAGACCAAAGCACCTGCCACATGCTCGCAGTGTTTAATCTAGAAGAGACTGGAGGAATTCAGTTGGTCTGCTCTGTTATGTAACTGTTCTCCTCACTAAGGGAAGCAGCACCGGCACTACATTATTGATGTGGGAGTTTCCAGGTTTCCAGGTAGCCGTGAAACAAAAATAGGAAGAAAAGCAGGCTGTTGTGAGGGTCAGAGTTTCTGTTGTTTCTGTCTATGTCTGTCTGCCTCCTCCACAGGTCAGCCTGTGTGGGAGAGAGAGGGAAAAATAAAGGAAGGAGTTCAACTATTGACCTGAATAAGTTTAGCTATAGAACATCCTCTGCTGATTACATGGAGCAATCTCTGCTCTTTATTGAGGTATAATTAGTGGTTTTATTAATTTATGACATAATTAAGGCTGCTGTGATGTGGTGCATGCAGGGAGTCTGATAAATGGTTCAGAAAATTCTACTGAATCATTTATTCTAAAACTGTGTCCTTGTTTGCACTCTTTCAATTATATAACAGACAGCAGAGACAGACATAATTAATATTATCAATAAAAACCTCATATAATACGGTCAGATATACACTCTGAAATAAAACAGCTATAAAGATAGCATGTATTTCAGGTTTCACAGTTGTTTGAAATGCTCCCAAAAAGAACATCCTTAGACACAGATCATGATTTACATCCACTCTTTAGAACATCCGCTCTAAAGAAGAGCCAGAGCAGATCAGCAGAGGAGCATCAATCATAATTAAATGTGAGGCCACAGTGGAAGAGAGACGAAAAACAGGGCAGAAACCATCTTTTGGACATATGTGGCCCATCAACGTCCTGGGGTTCGTGCACTCAGCCTGACTCGGTCAGGAGATGGGTGTGTAACAGTAGGCTAAGCGGGTTGCATGGCAAACTTTCAACTCACCAACACCCCGCAGGGGCCACTAAGGACGGAGGAGGGCTTGATAGGATAGGAGGCAGTGGGAACCAAAGGGAGGAGGAGTCTCTGAGAGAAAGGGTGTGCCTGCTGTAATGGGCCTGGCTCGTGCCTGCGAGCACTAGAGACTGATTTATCACGATGGCCTCTCCCTGTGTTTTCCTCTTTATTGATTCCACTGACATGCAGTCTCATAATAGTGCCGAACAGACAGAAAAGGAGAGGCTGGCTGGCTAACTACAGCAGAGAGGTGAACATTGTGTAGTGACAGCCTATGTTACGTCCTCATTAATGGCTTCTGGGATCAGTTTTTGCATCTCAGTAAGTCTGCTGGATTTTTAGTCCGTGCTTTAGTCGAGCTTGTTGTTTGAAAAATATTCTGTTAATTGAACCTTTTATGTTTAGATTACTACTGTGTTATGGGTACAATAAGAGGCGTTAGCTAACCTTTTATTTTACAATATAAGTTGATGTTTTAAGATCTGCCTCCCCCAAGGATCAACATGAAACTGTATCACCCTCCCCACATGGAGACTATGTTTAAACATACACACTGTTTCACCCCTGCCTCTTTTCTGCTCTTGCCCCTTGAATTGTAGTAAAAACAGCATCAATAATTAATGATCCAATTAATAGTTTACACTGGTTTTTATTGAGCTGTCAAAGTGATGGAGAGCCTGCTGGTGGTGAACTCCGCCACTGCCTGCGCTCTGCCTTTGCCCTGAATCAGCACTTTGCGGGGCCTCGGAGCCGGGGCGAAACGGCAGGGCTGGGCGCAGACTGCTGATGCTCACAATTTATGGCCGTGATGAGTTTCCTGCTCCCTGAAAAACCACACAGTGCCTCGCTGGGGATCAGTGCCCAATTGTGGTGTGCCACTGTTAATAAAGCTTCGGGGAGAGAAAGGGGAAAGGCTGTACGTGCCTCCATGCTGGCGCCCACTCAGATCCTCTTTGACAGACACTGAGGGTGAGTGGGGGAAGGTGCTGCTGAAGGTGGAGGGGTGTGATGGGAGGAAGAACAGGCACAGGTGGAGGTGAAACTGTGACAGATATAACCTTGGAATAATCCATGTAGCATCTAATTTCAGTCTATGTATAGCTCCAAAATAGACAAATAGATGTGAACAATTCTGTAACCACCTTCTGAAACAACCATACAAAAGAAATCAAAATCGGAACTGAAGCGTGGATTTGGAGAATCGTCACACCCCTATTTACATAAATGTTTCTTGCTTCCAGGCCTTAAGCTGTTTGAACTATAATGGCTACATTAGGCAAGTGACTTGTTCACTGGAGAGTGTCTACCACTCTGAACTGTGCTCTGGTGTTTACGCTGCCGACAGAGTAGCAACTGGGAGGCAAAGAGGGTAATCACTGTTGTCAGCTGTTGGTTAGAGGTCCGCAGAGGGCAAAGCCTGTCTGGGGACATCCATAATGTTTTATCACAGTGCATAACTGTGTACAGTAAGTAGTTATAGCACTCCCCTGGACTGATGGATGGATAGTGATAGCAGAGGGATACAGGGAAAGAGGACACTTTCTTTGTTTGGCTTTGCCACTTAGTCATAACTCTGATGATGAAGATGTGTGTTGTAAAAAATACAAATACACCATTCCTGAAGCTCTATGAAAAAAATGATGCTGCTAAAAATAAGCCCAATCAAAAACTGACACAAACTGTTTTGCCATCATTCATTCCTATGAACAATCACATTTCACTTACTTAATTAATTGGTGAGATAGTGGAAGATAGTGACATTGCTGAAAAGACAAATCCCCATGTGAGCCAAGCTTTGGCAGGGTTCATCCTCCTGTCCACATGTCCAACTATCTCTGAACAAGACAGGCAAGTGCAGTGAGGCCTTGTTTGTGATATTTCAGGTGTCCTCACTTCCCTTTTTGCCTTTAATTACTTAGATAATATGGTAAACTGTTGTAGGGTTGTAAACGAGAACCTCTTTCAGCGAAGTTGAAATAAACTTGAATGATCCTTTAAAACAAGATATTTATTGTCAGTATGCTAGCCTCTGCTTTTCTGCATCAGCTGTGTGTATATTGCCATTTTGTTAGAAGACATGACGCTGCGGTTATATTTATTCACAGCGGCACTATCTTTACGCAGCGCTCTTCTTCCATGCATCTTCTTTTTTTATATTGAAAATCCCTTCCTCTGTACCCATGTGTGCTCCGCTCCCCCATCACCTCATCCTCTACATTCAGAAGTATATGCAGTCTATTTTTATGCCTTTCCATCAGACTTCCCTGATTTCCCTGAGATTGAATCCTCAGCCAGATAATGCCTGAAGGAGGCCTCTCCTGTATAGATCCATTAAGTTCTCCAGCTCTTTGCAGGGGAAGTGAAGTGTGGGAAATGTGATGTATATGGCTCAGGGGCTGCGCAAACACAGTGTTTTCAGGCATGCTTACCTGTGCCCACGGCTCTGAGGATCACCACAACTACATACATTCAAACTCCCCAAGTGTATCAACAGAGCATGTGCAAGTGGTGGACCAGTGTCTGCTGAATGCCTCTCAGCACCAAATAGGCTTTCTGTATTATTTAAATGACTCATCCTTTATATGCTTTAATAAGAGCAAATTCATGAGGCCCAGTTCTTAATACACTTTATTACTGAATTGTAAAATGACTTGCCAGTGTAAGCGAATAACATTTAAATGCCCATTGCCTCCACATAATGGGGTGTTAAATGCAGAGATATGCTACACACTGAGGTCTCGGGACAAAGAAATCACCATTTCCTCAGCAGTCAGACAGCAGCCCCTCTCTGACAACCCAAATTATTTTTTTCAGTTGAACGGCCTCAACCCTACTACCCTCCACTGGGAATCCTAACTCCACCTTTGGATTCAATATTTTTTACTCTTTTTAATTAGCTTGGATTTTTAAGCCTCTTAATCAAATTGAAAGTGCTCTCCATCTCTCTGCTCTGTGCATCCACATGGGAAAACAGGGCAAATCCTGTACAATGACAAAGTTAGTTCTGCAGACATGCCTTTCCATCAGATCAAATACTCACAGGGAGTTTATGTTTGTTTCAAATATCAGATATTCTCTGTTTCTTGACAGAAGCATCAGATCTGGTGCAGGTCTTAGGGGTCTTTCCCCCAGCAGTTCCTCTCTGACCCATCAGCTGGATTGATGAGGAAATAAAAAGAAAATTGTCCCAGAAACCTCCTATAATTCCCAGCCTGTGTTTCTCAAGCCTGTGTCCACTGATGCTGCTACAGAAGTTGTAATCAGAGCCTCATCTTTAAAAGCTCTCCCTGGTGCACTTTAGATTGAGGTCAGTTAAGGCATGTGTGGCGCTGCAATCTGAATCACCCGGTTAAACACATTAGAGATGTGCCCTGCTTCCTCCCACAGATGCAGTTACTGTAGGATAAGATAGCAGCATGCTAACTTTGTTTGAATAAAATGTGCCTTGTCGTCTGCTGTTTTGAGCTGAGGGTCCCAGCCATGAGCGTTCTCTGGAAATAAAGATGAGAATAAAAGGGGTGAGGTGTTTCATTAGAGAGAGGGATGAATAATAGAGGAAATGTCAGCCTTATTTTTGCATAGATGCACCTTTATGACTGTGCATGAATCTGCACCTTTGAACCAACATATGGTAAAATACAGAAATGTGTTATGGTTTCATTACACAGGCTCTCAGGAACCTGTTACTTGTTGATGTGTCTTCTACTGTGATCAGTATAGTTAGCAGAGAATGGCCTAAACAATAGCCACACTCATTAAACATGAGACATTTATTGTGTGAAATATTGCCTTTGCTCTTTTTACCCATAGGTTTAGGTTTTTATTGCATAAAAGTGTATTAGCTGTTGTTTAGTTAGTGTTTAGTTATGTTAGCTTTGTTTCAGGCAAGGTGGCCCACCTCTGTGTTAAAACACTGCGAGAACAGCAGATTGTTTTCTTACATATTTTACATAAACCTCATTAATTTCTGTCACAGAGAATGTTGATCCTCGACCGCATTTGTTATTAAGACCAAGACATATAAGAACATTAATGAATGATTTAAAGTTATGTTCTGGAAGAACAGCTCCTGTCCTTCACAGCAATATTCTCAGCTACTGTGAAGCAACACAGCATCTTTCATTATAAGTCAAATCAATGTGAAATACAGAGCTGAGGTCTGTAGACGTTGGAACAGTGTCATAAAATGTCAGAATTAGTGTGTAAATAATTAACATTTTTTTTTATTTTAATTTTCCTTAACAATGGGAACAGAATGAAGAGAATTAGGTTCCTGCTCCTGTCTGTGCTGAGTTTACATGATGCCAGTGGCTTTATAAGAAGAGTTTTCCTATGATGTGCTGGTGGAGCAAACTTGTGTGTTGGTATGACTGCAGCTGTCTTGCTTGGACCTTACAGGCTGTTTTCCTCAGTGAGTGCTGCAGAGACGACAAGGAAAAATGGAAATAGAAAAAAAACTTTGTGGTCATGAATGTGAAAACTGAGAACTGTGTGGCTGAGAATGCAGGCAGCTTGTGTCCTTCCCTTACTGCATGGTGATGAGGTGGTGAAATCAGCACTGATCCTTTCTGTATTGTGATCTGAGCTGCATCTTTCTCTCTCCACAGGGATCATAGAAATGCACGTGACGATCACCTTTTGAGTTTGAGCAGTATGTGTGAGCGTGTGCCTCAACCAATGTCTGGATGTCTTGTTTAGTCCTGAGTGTGTGTTATATAGGTGTGTGTGTATGTTAATGTCTGTACGTTGTGGTTTGTGGTGTCCTCACTGGTCCCTCTCGCTGTCCTCTCTTGTGTATGTGCGCCCTCCCCCCCCACCTTACAGGAGATTTGGATGGCCATTGGTGGGACCATGCGTCTTGGCATAGCAGCGAGGCCTCCCCAATGTCTTTGGTGAGACATGTGGAGCCCTGCCTTGACCCCCGTCCCCTCCCTCCTGCCCCTTAACCCCATCTCTCTCTCTGTCTCTCTCTGTCTCTCTCCTCCCTCCCATCCCCCCTTCTCCTAGAGTCTTTGTCATTTCATGTTTCCTTTGTTTTATTTACACCTTTGCATGTTGTTTTTCTGTTTTTCTTTCTGTTTTTATCCCACACCTGTAGGGGACAGTCAAAGGGGAAAAAGAAAAACTATTGAGCAGGCATTTATGTCCGAGCCGACACACACCTTATCTGAGAGGCAAAAGAAAATGGTGCGCTTTGGGGGACACTCATTTGAAGAGGACTTGGCATGGTGTGAACCGCAGGTTAAAGACTCGGGAGTTGATACGTGCAGTAGCACTACCCTAAACGAGGAGCATAGCCATAGTGAGAAGGTACTGAGACAACCTAGCCTGCATTTTGTTATTATTATTATTATTATTATTATTTACCTACCCATCCAGTCTTTGTTTGCTCTCTGTCACTAAGTGTAAATAGGTGAGATGTTTGTTTTTTGGATTTTATTTGACGTATAAATTGATTTCTCTTGCGATTTCGTTCCTTTTTTTTTTCGGTTACTTTTGGCTCCACCTTGCTCGGTGTTGCCGAAAAAGTCTTTTGGGGGCACCCTCTTTGCTTGCTACTTGTACTTGCTGTTTTGCTCTCCAAACAGAAACTACACATCTTACAGTAGTTGTTAAACAAAAGCATTGACACACAACCTCTCTGTTTGTCATGGCGCACAGGAATGTGGGTCTCTCCTAGTTGCATGCTCGTTCTCCTCCGTATGTTGTGTTCTTGCTCTGCAGCGGTCCTGTTTAGCGCAGTGGGAACACCTTTACTCAGGCCCGTCCCTCTCACTCTGCTGCCCTACCCCACAGCACCCAGTCCAGACAGAACCTGCCTCCTGCCCAACTTTCCATTCACTTCTATAGCAAAACTCAAATTACTGTAAAAGCACAAAAACAGGGAAGATTGGATTTGTTTTGCACAAAAACTAAAACATTTGTTTTTCTTTTTTCCCTTCCACTGCCGCATCTGTGATTCCACCCTCTCTGTGTCTCGTGGCTTTACTCTGTGCTTTCCGTTCGTAATCCTTTCTGTTCTTCAAACTAATGCCTCATAGTCTACCTCATTTGTTTTTGTATCATAGATGATCTTTTTCCCCCTTTTTTCATTGTCTGCTCCCCCCTCACTACTCCACTCGATGGTGGTTGTATGTGTGTCGTGAAGCACCGGAGCGAGACTCCAGCCTTCCTGCTCCAGTTTGAAGAGCTGGTTTGAGGAGGAGTGTTGGGGCTGCTTGCTTTTCTCTGCATGGGGCGCTGCATGAGCTCACTCCACCTTCACACTGGCAGGTTCACACATGCTCTGGAAGTAGCACTGAGTTGTATTTATGAGCTGTAATTTGCTGTAAAAGTTGTCAATTTCCCATTAAAGTTTTGATTAGGATTATATTATCCCTTCATTTAGAATTTAAATAACTGAGCAGGTTGTTATCTAAAAAAACAGAACAAAAAAAAAAAAGTTTTGATGATGTCAACAGAGTTTGTGTGAACTTTCTCCCCTGAGTGAATAAACACTTCCCCAATGCCCCCTTTCACTGTGGACAGTTGTCTGCTTTGATCTGAAGTGATCAAATTCAAGTGGATGAGTTGTTAAACAAAAGGTGTGTTGTTGCTCTGACCTTGTAGCACCCGGTGACGTGGCAGACGTCCAAAGATGGGGATCGCCTAATAGGGCGTATTTTGCTCAACAAGCGAATGAAAGATGGAAGTGTGCCTCGAGACTCAGGAGCTCTGCTTGGTCTGAAGGTGAGCTTATGATATGTCTGTTTACCTGGTGTGAGGGGAACACACCCACATCAACACACTGAACGTTTGGCACCGGATCATGCTCTCTGCTGTGGCACCATCGTCTAGCATGTTAAAATACACACAACAATTTGAGGGGCACTGGTGACTGTACGTTTCTGTTAACATATATACACGTTTTCAGCTGTGATTTCTATTTATGGCCTCATTTGTATGTGTGGCTCACTGATTTTCTCCTCGGCTTCCAATTATTGATAACATCATTGTGCTACTCAGTATTAATATTCATTAGAGACTTGATTATATTCCTGATGAATATTAATGAGCAGCATTTGATATTGAGCTCTGTAATTTTCTGTACTCACCCACACTGAACTGCTTTAATGAACTGCATTCAGCATCTCAGAGGAAACAAGTCAGTCCAGAGCCTGTCAGTGTCAACACTGCCCACATCTGACAGCTGAAATATTATTTTATCTGCACTTTTATTACCATGTTTATGGGTTGAATAGTCACTTATATTGTATTGATAGATATTTATTTCTCTTGCTCTTATTCTTGGTTCACATGATTTAAACCTTCAGTCAGTTTGTTATTTCACTGCATTGCCAAAGCATATAAAATACTTTCTGCTGTTGTAGATGCTTTGTTTTCCCTTCTCTCTTAACTGTTGCATAAATCTGTAGGTGGTGCACACTGGTAAAAAAAAAAAAAAGACAATACAAGAATAAGCTGAGCAGCCAAAGTCCAGAGTAGTGTGGTGGGCCATGAGGAGAGAGAATAGAGAGCAGCAAGATGGGGAAAAAATCATTACTGATTGAATGAGCCTCCTGAAATGGCATGTTTGTGTCTGCTCAGTGCCTCTGTGCGTTTCTGTCCGCTCAGCAGCAGCCAGCCACCTCGGATATCCAGCCAGTCAGTCCATCAGTCAGGCTGCCAGCCTCGCCCGCCCTCGCTGCCCATCTCTCCCTCTCTTTTCCTTTGCGAGCCTCCCTCTCTGGCTCCTGCCTGTTACATAAAGCCATTTCATTTAGCAGACTTCCCTAAGCTCCTTTGTATGTTGGCATTCAGCTGCCATTAAGAGGGATTTTTATTTGTATGATGCCCATGTAAGCTGAGCAGAGTGGAGTACAGCAGCTCAGGACCATACAGTACAGCTCTAGCCCACGGCCCTGTACTGTCACAGAACCACAGAGAGGCACCAGAGTGTGTCTCTGGGGAATAAAGCATAGCCCTGGACATTTGTTAAAAAACTGAGATGCACTTTTACCATTGACCCTCTCCTTGTAATGCTTTTATTGAGGATTCATACCTTGCAGGCAAGAGCTAAAGCAATGACATCAACAGGACACTTGGAAAAAAAAAAAACGTCGACTCCTGCAAGTTGCACTGCTCATGCTACATCTTCATGAAGAGTTCACATAGCACGTTAATGCTGTGGCTATAGTGACACCCACACATGTATTTCACTGCTAATCCAGTCACCTCTCTGCTTTTACAGGTGGTGGGAGGCAAGATGACAGAGTCTGGTAGACTTTGTGCTTTCATCACAAAAGTGAGGAAAGGAAGTCTAGCAGACACTGTTGGACACCTCAGACCAGGTATTAAAAAACTGACCAGAACTTTATATAGAAATGGAATGACAGGATTTAGTAGTATTCAGCATGCCTGTATTTTTTACTCTGTGACAACACAGATTAGTAAAAGATTAAAATATTCCACGTGATGTTCAGTATCTCTGGTGTTGTTGCAGGTGACCAGGTGCTGGAGTGGAACGGGAAGCTTTTACAAGGAGCCACATTTAAAGAAGTTTACAATATCATACTAGAATCCAAGCCTGAGCCGCAGGTGGAGTTAGTGGTCTCACGGCCTATAGGGTGAGAGCATCATCATCATCATCATCATCATCATCATCATCATCATCATCATACTCTTCACAAGACAACAACAAGACGTCCCTGTTGACTCACATGTTGTTAAACATGAGAGCAATTTGCGCTGAATTTGTAAAATACCAAAACAAGTTTTCTGAACCAACGCAGTTTCTCGCTTCTGTTAAATATTTGTATGAAAATGTAATTTTAGAGCCAATCAGGAGTGTCTCCCTGCCTCTTACCAAGTGCATGCTGGGATAGGTTCCAGGCCCTTGTGACCTCGAAAAAGGAATAATCACCTTGAGTGGATGAATTTATTAATCAAATTATATGCTGCTATTTTGCCAAGCAGCTATTCATAATAAGCTTAGTTGGCAACATCTACAGATTTAAATGTTGATTTTTCTTAAGAGCTTTTCAATATTAATGCAGTGAAATATATGTAGTTTTTTTTTTTTTCAAAATAGTTTCAGATGTTTCAGATGTGATTCAGTCAGAACAAACACAAAGACTTTTCAGTAGACATGTATGAACAATACCTACATCCCAACCTAAAATGAATTAGAGCAGAGGATATGCATCCGACTGAGACTACATCATTTACCTTTAGCCCCATTCATAGCCTTCCTCAGAGCAGTTACAGTTCTTGCAGTATGGCTCATTCATGTAACGTCACTGCCTTTATGACTCATAACTTTGAACTGTATTTAAATCTCTATAATATGGAGGCTCAAAGAAGGAAATCCAGGAGGGAGCATAGCTCGTGTTCTCACAGAATGTGTTTGTGAAGGACTTGAGCCGATGAGTTTATTTAACATCTGTTGCCCCCCCCCCCCCGGTCTCCGTTTGGGACTGAACAATGGCGCCCAGCAGAATGAAAGCCTGCCACCTGCCTCTCCTCCAATATTTTTCAAAAGGGGAAATTGTGGGGGAAAAACAGCGGCACCTTTGCTTTGTCAATTCCTATATCTGACTTGCTTTGTGCTGCTGAGGGAGACGCTGGGTGAATGAAGACTAATGTGGTGCTTACGGTCATTACAGCACAGTGCATTCAGCATTAGCTCAGATTGATCCTCTCCATCCCCTCCTTCTCTGCTGCCTCACACACTCACCCTCTTTCTGTTTTTTTTTTTTATTTTATTTTTTTTTTTTTATCAGAGATATTCCAAGGATACCAGACAGCACACATGCACAACTGGAATCAAGTGAGTCTTGTCAAGATCATTAGCCAATGTTATTATCCCATTTTATCCTATTAATCAGCCCAGAAACATCAAGTGAAGGAAATGTCTGAGAGAGCTGCTTCTGTCATTCTGCCTCTCTGTATTTCTGTCTTCTCATGGCATGGTCTCCTCTGCGTGTCACTCTTCTTGTGTGTGTCTTTTCTGTCTTTGTTAATACCAACCTCCCTTTCTTCACTTCACCAATACTACAAACTAACCAACATCACTACTAAATGATCTAACCTTGTCGTCTGTGTCCTGTCAGGTTCGAGTTCTTTCGAGTCTCAGAAGATGGATCGCCCGTCTATCTCCGTCACATCCCCCATGAGTCCCAGTATGCTGAGGGACGCCCCCCAGTACCTGTCAGGACAGCTTTCAGTAAGTGAGCTGAGCATGACATAAAGACTACACATGAGCCGAACTGTGTTGTCTGATTGATTTGACCAGTGTTGAAGTCATATTAATAAGATCAGTTAGGTTAGTGAGTAAAATATTCCCACTGTGGGTTCATAATGTGACTTGAAATCCTAGTTGAAACCACTGTTAGGGCTACCAGGCACTGCTTCTCTCACTCTGCCTGTTCAGCTGGCGCTTTACCAACCCAGCACAGGATTGTAGATCAGGTTACTGTGTGTGTTGTCCATTATCTAGTATAAAATCCCTCTTGGGGTAAATGGGTAAAAGGCTGCATTAAAGCAAGAGATAAATCAACACTCAACTTTAGGATCCACATGGGAAACAGCTTTAGCATCTGGGAAAACCTCTAGGACATGTTTTTCTAACATCAATATTTATGAGACAAGGTTGGGTTTGACTAACATTGGAATTGAATGTTAACAATTGCATCCTGTCAGCCAATCAGAGTGAGCTCTGCAATCTTACCTATTATACCTGTTCTCTTTTGTATTTCCATGAGAGGGCTGACCTTGAAATCCCCCAAAACAGCTAATCTCTGAAACAGTTGAGTTCATTGAATAAACCTTGTCAGAGCTGCAGTGCTTGATGAGTAATTCTACACAGACTGAACTGTCAGTATGATATTTTTGGAGCAGTCTTTAAATTGTGCAAAAGGATAACAACTGGGGTGAACGTCACTGTGACGCAAGCTCTGAAGCAGAGAAGAAAAGGTCCAGAGAAGAAAGAGGGAGATAATTGTGAGCCATTGATAATTTGCTCAAAAGGCCTGTGCAGAACAGAGCCGAGAAGCTCAGGGACAAGTAATCTTTGATTAAGTAGAAAGAAGCAGACGAGCAAAGATGTAAATGAAAGGTGAGAAAGAACACACTCACTGACCTAAATGTCCCATCTGAAACTCCAAACTTCTGTTGTTGTGTTTATAGTGTATTGTGAGTTTTTGTTGTTTTGTGGGGTTTTGGTTTTATTGCATTTTCTTTTCTTTTCTTTCTTTTTCTTTTTTGTTCTTTTTTTGCCGTTTAATTTTGCTTATCCAGAGCCAAAGCCTTAGTAGAAGAACAACGCCTTTTGCCCCTAGGGTCCAGGTAATGGGCCCTGTCTGCAGGGCACAATCTCTATTTGGTCTTTGCTCATTGACTGTTGACTGGCCTTTTTTCTGTTTCCATACTTTGGAAAATGCATTCCCAGGGAAATGGCAGTTTCAAGTTTCCCTCTCAGTGCAGTGCATTGCCATTTTCCTCAGTTTGATTTCTTGGTATCACTGTTATGACGACAGTTTTTATTACTCATTTTAACTCATTCACATCATCATTTTTAAGTAGTGCACGTTCAACTAATCTGAACATATTTTTAATAGACACTCTTCCATTGCCTGATTTCTTCCGTAGTCTAGTGATCGACCCCACCTTTGGAGTAATTCTTTGAGATCTCTACTATGGCAATGCTGGAGGGTGTCTCCATGAATTTTTCTAGGACAAAGGACTTGGGTTTTTTTCTGCTTCAGTGTGACATGAACCCAGGCCTTGATAATTCCAAACCTACACACATCCACAGACGGATTCCTCCATGTGCGAGTTGAAGTGATGCCAATTAGCAGGTCGTAGTTAATGGGTCTGGAGTTTGATGTTACAGTGAAAAGACACCAAGTTCACCGTCCTGTTTTGGAAACCAAATTGCATTTTCCCCTTTAGATGAGAGTGAAAGAATAAGCAAATTGTACCTCCCAAATAACAAACTTCAAACTGAGCCAAGTTGTGAGGATTTTCTTTGCTGTAAGGGTCACTTTTAATCTGTCTTAAATCTTAAATATCAGGCTGTCTTTTCTGTGGTTTTTGTTTTACAACACACAATACAATCACTTTGTGTGACTCTCTATTCTTGATTCAGTTAGCCTAAAGGTTAATACTCCTCAGAGCTTTGGATATTTATCTTACTGACACTGTTATGTTGTTTTGCTTCAGAATACCCTCGACAAACTTTCTATAGATCTGATGTGAGGATATTGTTACTACACATAATTGAGGATGCAGATTTCTGCAAAGATGTGCACCCTGTTATTTTCAAATTCTGCAGTGACATGATATGGAGTTAGAATTGAGGTAAATACTTTGGTATGTTTGTGTGTGTTTGTACTCTTGGAGAAGTGTGTATGTCTCAGTTAATTATTTGACTGGTCACATTGTAAAGGTTCTTAGGTGTTGTATATTTGAGCAGTTTAAAATTGGACAATGTATATTAGCACACACAATCTAATAATTAAGTTTCCAAGGTGAAAGTTGTCAGGAATATTTTACCAGTTCACAGACAGGCTACATTAGTATTCTGCAGTACCTGGTATTTTGGTGGGCTACGAGTTCAGAGATCATTTGGTACAATTTGTTTTCCAATAAGCCCCCTGCTGTCTGTTCCTCCCTATACCAGATTTATTGACTTGTCTTGAATGCCCCCTTTTGCGTTGCTGCATGTATAGCCGGTAGTGTTAAACAGTGAAGATCCTTCCCATAATCATTTTTTAAAGAAGTATGGACACAAGCTTAGAAGTTTTATTTCTCATTTCATCTCCTTTATTCCAGGCTTCAGTTGGACTTTTTCTTCTTCTAAGTGTCTTCTTTTGGAGTCCATACTTCCCTTTTAGTGTGAACTGTCTTCGATTCCTCCTGCAACAGCATGATTGATTTCTCCGCATCAATGCCCATTGAATATCTGAAAGAACATTATTAGATAGATCATCATCACTGCTAAGTGCTAGTGTTTCAACAGAGCACATGCTGTTAATTTTAGGGCATGTTGCCTTTAGCATTTTACTTCAGTCGAAATGACTTTCAGGCCAGTCCCATTCAATAAACTTTATTCATCAGGGAAAGTTTAAACACATTCATTTTAAAACAATTACAAAAAAAACACAATGAATACAGATCATATGATAAAAATATGGTACCATGCTCACAGCTAATGAACACATCTTTTCACTAAAGGAGGGTCTCTAACTTAGAGACTAAACTATCACTCATATTTTAATATCTTATTTTGACATTTTTAGCATTATCATATCGTATTAACAATAACACAGTAAGTTCATGTTTCAGTGAACACTTTGATAAATTTCCCACTAAGCATGTGACCTGACATCATCATAGCAGGTAGACAACTTCCTCCTTTTCTCTGAGGGGTAAATACAGGAGAAGACCCTAAGCTGTAGTCAAACACTGTCGGTTGAATGGAGACAAGCCTCTATAAAAAACGTAAATGCTCATGTAATTACTTAACTTCTGACTTAATGATGTTGTCTTCTCCTGCATTAATCCCTCTGTGAGTTGTTACTCATGTCAGCCTTGAGCTGTCTCTCAGCAGGCTGTCTCTGCTCTGCCCCTGCAGGTCAAACTGTGGTATGACAAAGTGGGCCATCAACTAATTGTCACCATCCTGGGCGCCAAAGACCTGCCACCCAGGGAAGACGGTCGGCCCAGGAACCCTTACGTCAAAATTTATTTCCTCCCTGATAGAAGGTAAGAGTAGGAAGAGTTACCATTTGCTAATCTGCTTATTTTATCCACCACACCCACTTAATGCCATGTCATTTTATTCCATTCAGAAAGGCACTGAGCATGAGTAAACAGCACAGGCTGTTTATCATTTTTAAAAAGTAGATTTGGTATTTGTGTGTTTTTTTGGGGGTGGCATTAATGTCATCGCAAGGTCCTATGTTATTGTTTTTTTGCCATTAGCATCAGGAAAGGCAATATAGATATCTGTGGATGTGTCTATTTCCTTTGTTGGTTGTTCAGTGTAGTTTTACTTCTTATTAAGCTGTTGTTTCTTATGCACTGATGCAGGAAGTCGCCCTTTTCAGAGAGCTAGTGCAGTCTTCCTGCCATCTCATCCTCATCAGCATGCCACAGTGCTGTGCCTTGTCCTGTGTTGTGCTATTGATCTGTTGTATTCGTGGCTCTTCTCTATCATGGTTGTAAATAAAAACAGTTTGAATTATTGTTCCTCCAGCGACAAAAGCAAGAGGAGAACAAAAACGGTAAAGAAATCCTTAGAGCCCAAATGGAACCAGACCTTTATGTATTCGCCGGTGCACCGGCGGGAGTTTCGGGAGCGCATGCTGGAGATCACATTGTGGGACCAAGCCAGGGTGAGGGAGGAGGAGAGTGAATTCCTGGGAGAGGTAAGAGAACCAAACCCCACCCATCAGGGACACTCACTGACAGCACCTCAGCTAAGCCTCTTGAATGGGATCATGGGACATTACAAGGTTTTTGGTGGTCCAGTCTTTGTCCAACATCGTCAGGGAATTGTGTTGTTTTCATTCTGTCTATAAAACTCTTAAGATAAATAAACACACCTCAGCAAGAGGAAAGGGGTTGCCTGTGATTTTCACTCATTGTAACAGCTCTATGTGTATTGCGGTACAAGTGTATGTTGTGTGTTGCTTTGATTCCATCACCGGACATGTCTGAGGTAAGAGACATCACCACGGCCTTGTTCCCCTGACAGATCCTGATTGAGCTGGAGACAGCTCTTCTAGATGATGAGCCACACTGGTACAAGCTACAAACACACGATGTTTCCTCCATCCCGCTCCCACGTGCCTCCCCGAACACTCAGCGCAGGCAGCTCCACGGAGAGAGTCCGACAAGGCGGCTGCAGAGTATGTAACACCTCTGTCCCTGTCCCATCACACAACTCTAAATGTTATGCTGAAAAATACATTGAGCCAGGGCAGCTGATTTTCTTTTGTATGCTTAACAAAGTCAGTAACACCCCTCTTGTGTGTATCAGTGAGATCTGAGTATCTCATCAGGAAATTGTTATTAAGAAAGAGCTGATAAAGATTGAGCTATTTTACAGTGTGTTACCAACTAGAATGGCACTCAGTAGCACATATACCTCTGCCAGGGACAAACAATCCTACACATGATTCAGATTATCTGGATCTGCACCAAATTTTACAAAGTCATAGATCTGAACCTCATAAATCTGTCCCCCTTTATACATCATTATTTCCTGAGAATTGACAAAAATCTTACACTGTGAAGATTGTAAGTAAAGGCCACTAAGTTTGATGCAAATTGATTCAGTACGTTTTGCGTAATCCCCCTGACAAACAAACAAACACATAACCTCCCACATTTTCTCAGGTTCCTGATAACTCACCTCTGAGGTTTGTTCTTGTTAGCTGAAGTCAAACCACACTGTCACACTCACAGACTAATGACAGTGCAGTATACTGCCGAGATGGGCTTTGTGGGCCAGACCTTACATGGTAGACCTCCAGTGAATAGTCAGTAGTAATACTGAGGTCAGAATAAAATAAAGAGAGACTTCAGTGATTCCAAATTCTTGAATGAAATGAACAAGCTCTGTCTTATAATATAAAAGATCAAGGCTTTGTCATTTTTAGGTCATAGTGCCCACTGGTTTCCTCCTGATGCTTTAGTTTATTTAAGCTTCAGCAGCCTTTGTAGTTTATGCATATTTTGTGTTTATCATCCATGTTACATCAACCTTACTGCTTCTGCTTTCACAGACAAAGCCTCATATTCATACAACTCAGGTAAAGGATCCCTGCACTTGCAGGCAGCGCTGCTCTATGGAGCATCTGAGTGTTCTCCTGTCCTTTTGAAACATGCATCCTTGTGCCCTGATTCTCCTCCCCCATTTTTTCCATGACGGGTGCATGTTTCTGCTGCCTTACATGGATTTCAGTGTGGTGAGCTGGTGTATAGTTTACACTACTTGTTTGGCAGCAGACGTGCACTCTCCAGGGGAAGAGAGATCTGGGACACAGTGGTCTCTCCCTCTCTGTGTATTCACCTGTTAAATATCTCACAATCCCACCTCGCTACCTGCAACCATATCCTGAACAACTGCACTCGATCCTGATCCTCGTTCTGAAGTGGTGTTATAAAAACAGACAATATGATTTGATTGTGACCGCTTGCTTTTCCTCTGTTATCTACTGTATATCGTTTATTATTTTATCCATTATGAATATTTTCCCTTTTAAAATTGCATACAATTCTGTTGGCAAGGTTCTGCAGCCCATTCTGCTTTGCTTGTGTTTGTTTGTCGTGAATGTGAAAATGTTCATGAAATTGTCTTGGGATACAGTAGATTAGTTTGTTACTGGTGGGATATATTTTATTCTTTATTTACACTTATTATTCTTAATCCTCAGAAACAGTGGTGGTATATTTACTTAGAGAAATGAACACTGAATACTTTGATTACGTTTGTGCATAATGTTGTATTTTCTAGTGTCATATTTTCTTTATCCAAAACCCAAAATAGCTCTTTTGGCCCTTCCCTCACTGCTTTTACATGCTGTGACCAGATACCGGTTAACATGCTTTAGCTGACTGCACTGTAGTCACTGTGCTGCTCCTACGAGACACTTAAGGTTTGCTCACTTCCCCACCAGGACGATTTTCTGGGTGTTTGTGTTAGTGTGAGGTGAAAGAGCTGACAGCTGTAAAAAGTTTCCAGCCAACTGAGATGAGAGGTTGGGAGCGGCACTGCCAGAGTGCAGCACTTGTCATTTCTGAAAAAGCACACGTGTCTAGTTGATTTAAGTTGACTGAACGGCGAAGGCGGTGGTGGGGTTGGGGTGGGGGGGCTGCAGTGAGGGTGTCATACTTTAAAAAGAGGGGACAGGGAGAGGTGATAAGGCAACTGGGGAGGATGAAGAAAGAGCTGTAGAGCCATATCACTTCTCCCACCCGCTCCTTCACATGTAAATTGAGTGACTGTGTCTGTCATTTGAAAGTGTCACAGTTCAGATGAAGAGAGATGTTCTGTTTTTGTTGAAGTCAAGCAGCAATATGCAGCATTATTTGTTATGGCTGTTATGGCATATTTTCACTTATAAACATATATATATATGATCTAAAATGCTCTCTTGCAGGTGGGTTTGTTGTATTTGTTGAGTGCAGTCACAAATGTTTTATATTCAGTCACTGCGTATGTACGTCTTACTAGATTCACTTAAAATCTTCAGTTTAACCAATAAAGGTTACAGTCAGAGCAGGGAGGAATAATACAAACAATACTGTGGTACTGAATTAATGAACCAGGGAATGTAAATTGCTTCTTCCTGTTTCCCCATCTCTCAATCTCTCTCTCTCTGTCCTGTCTCTCCTTTTTCTCTCCTCCATGTTCCCATCATTCTCTGTCTCTTTACCTCAAAGGATCCCAGAGGATTAGTGACAGTGAGATCTCAGACTACGATTGTGAAGATGGTGTTGGGGTAATAACAGGTAATATACTCAGGTCATATTAACACGCAGTTATTAATGCATAGGTATAAATCCAACTGCAATACAAGTCAATCAAATGTGAAAAACAAAGTAACGTTTCTAATGTAGTTTAATGGGATTTTTCACCATATTATCATAGGTGTCATTAATTATGTGTTTGTTTCCTTTGGCGTTGAACTTAGTTAACCTCCTACATGTCGACATGCGTTGGACACTTGCTCGGCCTGAACAGCTTACAAATACCATTATATATCATATTAGCAAGGTGAAATGCTGCAGCCCATTAGCAGCAGCAGGGTGAGCGAGCAGCGAGCTTTTGTCTGCCTCTGCACTGCTACTTGCTGTTTTGCTGTACTCACCAAGGCTCCAGCAGCACGCCCACGCTGCACATCAGAGAAGGAGAGGCAGAGCTGTCACCAGCCAGAAAGCCAGAGAAAGAGGCAGAAAGAGACTGAAAACTGTTTGAAATTTTCCCACAAAAAATGTCAACCTTGAAGAAAACAATGCTGCAATAGATAAGTAAGGCATAGAAAAATAAAAGCTTGCTTTAGTTTTTCATGCCAAAAATAGTGTTAGCAAGCAGTATATACTTTGTTATCTCCTCTTAATAAATATGATCCCTCTTTCTTTCCTTCACTTGAAGACCACAAAAACTGCATCTTACCTTGTTTGCAGTAAAGCTGCTGGTTAATTGCAGGTTGGAAACAGCAGCCTGCATTTTAGGTTTAGCATGTGGTAACATTTCAGATGTCTGTTAGCACATTTAGGCCACAGAGAAGAAGAGAGGGAAAGAATAAAAAAAAAAAAACAGAGAGAGAGAGAGAGAGGAGAATATATTCAGTTACTGACAGAGAGGGGAAGAGCATGAGCCTGGGCTCGCTGATGATACTGTAGCTGAGGGAAATCCTCCTCCAGCCTCTTTAACATTCTCATCAGCCCCTCACTGCCTCATCACGCCAGTCCCCTTCACTTCATTCACAGTGAAGGGAATACCCCAATGCTCAGCTCTGGTGGCACCCTCCTCTTTACTTGGGCTCCACCAAATCTCATTTATCCTGCGGTCTTTGCATTAAACTGCTGACACTATTATTTTCAAATAGGGAAGAAAACTGCTTTTTTATGGTACACTAACTGCCAGGACACTCATTGTCCAGTACATACAGTACAGCAGGCACAGTTGTAATGACTGCACAGGTTATGCTCATGTTATGTGTTCAAGTCTTTTAAAGTCGAATTGTTGTTATTAGATTTTTTTGATGAAGCTGAATTTCAGACATTAACATTAGCACAGTACATTTAATCTCTCTCTGACCCTCGGTTCTGTCCCCTCCTTCTGCGCTGATGCAGCTCCACTCTTCTTATTAAATCCTATTAATTGTCAGCAAAGGTTCTCCACTTTATATGTGCTTAACGGGCAGGCTGTACTCATGCATGAAGCAACATGTCAAGAGGAAGAATAGATTTAATTTGACTCTGCATGGAGGTTAATTGCTCAGCTGCAGGAGGCTCTGTGTTTTCCCTGTTCAACCTAAAAAGTGTCATAATGAAGCAAGTATGTTGCAAAGGTTTTAGCTTTATATAAAATAAGAAGAAACTGTATGAGAGTGGTTGTAAAAGTGACTGCAAGTAACGTCAGGATTGATCAGGATTGTTTTAACTTTGTGAAATGTTATAGATTTAATTGAGCAGCTCTGCAGAACCACTGTACTGCCATTAAAAAGAAATCGTATTAATATGTCAAACTTCCTTAAGTGAAGGTCAACATTTCTTTGTCATTACCTCCAATTTTTCCTACCTTTCCGACCTTTCCAAATTTTGATCTAGAGTTTTCTTTAACTCATTTTAATGTGTTGTACACTCTATTGAATATCAATCAACTTTTATGGAGCTAAGCACCAAGCTGACCTTAACCATGGCATCTAACCATGTCTGATTATCGGTTAATGAACTCTTTCAAATTCAATGGATTAATCAGTCTTGCAGAGAAAATTCATTATAATGTTTCTGATTTTTAAAGGCTATTTTCATGTTTAATGCACAGTGTTAACACAGCAGATGAACTGCACCTTTATTGAAACCTATTTCTCAATTTTGGAATATAGAGACTCAGCATAATGAAAATAGAGACTCTATCACCTGTGCAGAATGGCATTTAGCATAACTTGTACGAAGTTTCTTCCAGTTATGACAGGGTGTGGTTAAACTGGATATGCATCATTTTTCATCTCATTACCAAAGCTGTAGGTTTAGCTGTCACTCACTCAAAAAATACTGATGTGTTGTAAACTTAAATGAGCACAGGATTTGGTTTTGTAAATTTGAATCTAACACTGTTGTATCTCTGGTGTCTGTATGTAAATCTGGAACCATTGGAATAATCCCCTCTTTCTTGATCTTATCCCTCCATCCCTCTCTTTCTTTACCCATTCCTGTCTTCACAGACTACCGGCCAAACGGCAGAGACTTCCAGAGCTCCACATTGTCTGTCCCTGAGCAGGTGATGTCATCTAACCACTGCTCTCGGTCAGCTGATATAAACAGGGCACGGTCACGCTCTCCCAGCGTTCCCCCGCCCTCCAGGTAACTAATGCTCAGTGCACCATTGGGCTGACCCTGTGTGCACGTGTTTCGTTTTAATTTTCCTTTTCTCAGAGTTTATGATATTTATGTTCATGTGATGATGACGACGACAATGATGCATTTTACACTCTACCTATGTCTTTTTTGGAGAACTGGATGTCTTGACTTTGCTTGGAAATCTCAAAAATTCGGATCAATGTAAGGAAATATATTCTTCAGTAGCTGAGGAGCTGAATGACATGTTGTTTCATGTTACTTCGAAATTTCAAACGAATCCCTCATTTGGTTGTAGCACCAAGTGCTGCTGTGCTCACTCCAAATGCTGCATCACACCTATGTGCTGTGTAGCATTTCTCGCTTTCCCACTGAACGCCTCAGTTAAGCACGAGGCCATGCCCCCCCCGCTCCCTCCAGCCAGTAGGGGGCAGTGTGTGGTGCTTAAACTACATGTGGAGTGATCCAGTCCACTTCTGTCACACAGCAGAAGTCTGGACCCGGCCTTTGACCTCAGGCCCACTCAGTACAGCTCCTCCAGTAGGGTGGACCACCACAGTGTGTCCGAAGCTAACTACTCACCTGACAGGTACCCACACACTCTCCAGCTTGCACTTGTGTACAGTGGGTGCATGCACGCAGGCATGCATGAACACACGCTGACAAGCACAAGTGGGGTCTGATGAGTCGACATGCAGGGAGCTATTCCTGCACACATACACCTTCACAAGATGCCATTTGCCTTAAACTCTCTGGAAACTGATTTTGTGTGGGTGCTTTCATCTGTTCATCTGATGTTTCTTCATCGTTCTCCATTCCTTTAGAAATATTTACTCCAAACATTTTTAATCTGGTACAGTGGATTCCTTACACCTTGATACTTGCATCTTGTATCTCCCACCATAATATACTGCATACAAGTTGTGTTACTCCGGATCACTTAAAGAGGCACGTTTACTATTGTGAAAAAAAATGAACACAGTAATTACCCAATTAAAAGTAAAAATGTTTTTACTTCACTAATTTATCAGAAAGTTACAAGAGTTAAATCTTACATGAACACCAGGCTTGGATAAGACTGCACTACTTTTGAGAAGTAATTAACAATTGTTTTTAACAAGTTTTTTCCATCTTACATCGAGGAGGATGAAATTATGCAGGACACATTTGGAGCCAATGCTGTAAATGCTGCATACAGTATACAGAATTTGCATGTATCTCTCTATCTTTATGGAAGAGGTGGTCAAGGGGAGGTGGTCAGTTATCCTCCATCAGCATTTTTTTTCTGTGAGCGGTGGAAAATGTTGCTCCAAGAGTCCAATCATAGCCTTGGCACTGCCAGGCCACAGCTACTCCCCCCCCCCGTCCAATTAACTTTATTTAATATTTCTGAGGCTTGGCCTAAATCAGTGTCAGACGCAGAAAATGCACTTATCTAAATTGTCTGGGACAGTGCTCACTTGAGTGTATTTCAGCGGCTTTAATTAACAGTGTCTGGTTATTTATTGGAAACAGTTGAAAATGACACAGGAAATGAGTCATGGAGAGTTTGGATTTGTCCCAGAACTCCTGAAATATTAAAAAAATCTCCTCTGGAATTTTTAATACTTTTTCATGAGGCTGGTGTGTTGTTTAAAACTTGTGTCATTTTCACTTCCTTTTTCTACTTTTTGAAATGTTTTTGAAACTGTGTGTAAAAGAGCAAGTCTTATGTAATGTGCATGGTCTTAAATTGTTTTCCTCTACATCCAGAAGTAACACCAAGCAGGTTCAGGTGTTTGGACTGTGTTGTTCTGTTGTTTCCTCTGTGAGTGCTGCTGGTGTGTTCAGTGTACCTCTTTCATCTGTCTGTGTGGTAAAGCTGAGGAAGACATCTCCTCACCATTCGATTTCTCAGCCTCTCTTATCTTCCTTGCCTGTTTTTCCTCTTTGAAACTGTTACATCAACCTTTCCTATGAGCTCTCTCAGTCTCTTTACATCCTGTTTCTTTGAGAAATCTCTCGTTCTCGCTCCCTCAGTTTCCTCACCCCTCCATCTGTCTGTCTATGATTCTTTCTATCTCCAAACCTCTCTCTCTCTGTTCTTTCCTCCTCCTCCTCTGCTCCTTCCTCGGCGCCATCTCAGATCCATCTCTGTCTTCTCTCCTCCTTCCATGTGGTTGCAGCCATTTCCTCACCCTACCTCGAACCAGACATACTCAGCCTATTGATGATCCTCAGAAGGACCCCAGGTAGACTCTTACCTGAGCTTGCATGAAGCCCCATCTCCACCTTCCAACCCCACACCCCCTCAACTGCAGCCCACAAACCCTTTGTGTTCTTGAGGAAATCTTTCATTTGAGTGTTGAACACGTGGCACTGACACTATGGCACATTTTCTGTCACTGTAGTCTATGTCAAATGATTAATGCAGTCCTGTAAGTCCAACCTAAGTCAATTATCATGTCACATGGGTTAGAGAATACTCTGTAGACGCCACTTTGTGTCACTCGGCCACTGTCAGTGCCATAAATGTTGTGTGATAGTGTTAAAGTATATATTTCTTCTGCAGGAGATTAAATATATACATAGTGTGTGTTACTTTTCAGTAGTTCACTGTGTAGAGAACGTGGGTGATTCTTTGGCCACACACTTCATCCATCCAGTATCAGCATTGCTTACTCCCTCTTTCCACCACCTCATTATCACATAAGCATCCTTCTCTTTTTGCTCCAAACTTTTACCATGTGAACACATCTGATTCCTACAAATCTGCAAATCTGTCATTTGTCTTTTCACCTAAGCCACCAAAAGAGTGACTATGGCAATACTGACAATGGATAAGTGTTTCTATGGTGGTGAAGTTTTGTCCAGCAGAGGTTGTTTCTCTTAGTTCAACGTGCGGGTTCAGTGTGTAGTCTTATATTTAACCCTTTTACCCATCACTGTGGATTTTTGTGGGATGGATTGATAAGTATGTATTCAGACAGATTGCAGACAAAGTCTGTAATGGGAATTCAAAAGTGCATTCCAACCTCCTTTGCAGGTTTGTTTTTGTTGTTGTTGTTACCTCCCCATGTCATGGAAAAAAAAAGAAGAAAAAAACCTAATGCTGACCAGTTGTGATATTTTTTCGCCAGCCGCAACCATCGTGTGTACCCGATCTGCAGAGAGGAAGCAGTCAGGTTACTGCGTTCCACTAGGATGTCCCGCGCCTATTCTGAGGGCGCCTACTCCTCCGACTATGACTACGAGAGGTATTGACATGCACTGCCGCTGTATCTGTGCATCCACCATCCTGTGGTCTCCTCAAGTTGTCCCTCGTCCATCTTTAATTTATTTGTGACGTGATGACAGAAAATGATATCCTGTCTGATATCGGTTTTGTAAAGGAGTCATCACAGCTCTGAAGTTGTGTAGATGTACAGTACTGGTACACAACTGCTTCAGTATGCTGAGGCTCAGAGCTATTTGTGTTGCTGGTGTTAGCTGTATGTATACTGGTTGTTGACTGCTGGCCAGCACCTGACTGTTTCTTCGTTGATGTCTTTGTTTATGTACCCATGTACATTATACCAACAGCAATATGTTGATCAGTGGTGTGTGTGATCACTAGTGTTTTCCTTCACATGCTGCTGGCAGCAGCTATTTGCTCTCCCATACAGTGGCATCTCTGATGCATTGCTCTGGGCTGCACAGTAGCTTTGTAAATTCTGTGTTTGCCCTTTGACTTCCTGGGTCTGACCAGAATGGGCTGCCGGGCTCCCCGTCCATCCCCAGAACCCACACCAGCGTCCTAGTGCGGCAATAATAAGAAAGAAGTCACATTGCCGCCTCCAGAGAAACGCTGTAAATGACTTCACTTTCCCCTGTCTTCAATCTTCCACCTGCTGCCATCTGGCTTTCAGTCAGGAATAACATTGTGACGTTTATGCCATTCCTCTCCTCTCCAGGAGGAAAAAAGTGATGAGTCCTCAGAACTCAGCCTGAGAGCCTGACTCACTTTATTAAAGTGTCACCAAGTTTCCCTAAGGTCTAGCTTGGCTTGACTTCAGGCTCAGCCTATAGCCCAGATAGCCATTAACAAGAGCTCTTTCTCTTTTTGTCTAAACTGAGAGAAAAAGAAAAGCAGCTAGCATCTCAGTTTTATCCACAGAGGAGCAGAATAGATTTCCCTCCTCCTGTCACACAGATACAGATTGTTTCTGTCTGCACCCAGGCAGAGTAAAAACAACAGTGAGACCTGAAAAAAGAAATGAGGAAAGAACTAGTGGAGTCTGAGCCTTTTGGCAAGTGCCTTAGTTTAGTTCATTTCTGCCCTGAACATGAGAAAATGTTTTTTGTGACTCTGTTGTTTTAAGTTTGTCGCACCTTGAGTGGGAAACAGTCTGCGGCTTATAAGAATTAAAACAGCAGCTTTTCCAAGAACAGATAACTAATATTTTGGAGTTTGAAATCAGTCAGAATACAACAAGCAGTGATTTTCCACAGTGCAGTATGTGTATGGCTATATCCATCAAATTACACCTAATGAGATACTGGATCTGTAACACACACAACCTTCACATTACCCATAAATCCTCAGCCATAACAACATCATGGTGGGAAATGATTATATTGACCATCACTGTAAATGGCTGTAGATAAAGAATATTTACTGATGAGTCTTTGTTTTGCTGTCGAACACAAAAATGACATTTCCTCTACTGGACAATTTTTCATACTGCAAAAGGCTATAGACACTACAAGACTTTGGCAAAATTGTCTTATTAATTAAAATTCAAATGATTGAAAAGACTCAGCGGTGAAACTTTTTCTTCCACATTCTCAAAAATGTTCAGCACAGTCATGGTTTGAAATTATCACAGTCTTTTGGTGTCTGTCAGCCTTAGTAGTCATATTTATCTTCTGCGCTTTAGAATAAAATGGATAAGACGGTTTAATTAAACACTGTCAGATGTACAAATGTAAACGTTTACAGTTCCCAAACAGTGTGCATGCTCTGAAGCTGAATATTTCCTTTCACTGGTTTGATATGTGCAGTTTGATGCAGTTTTATGAAAATGTTTTTTTCTTTTCTTTCTGAAAAGTCAAACAATATCCTTGTACACTATGAATGACTTTCCTAGTTGAGAACCTCACCTGCTTTTTTTTTTTACCAGCTCTTCAGATCTGCCTTCATCCTTACTGTGCCAAAAATACTCATAATGGCTGGGCATTTTCCAGGAAATAACAGATTTCACTGCCCTAATGCAATGTAAAGATACACTTCACCTTTCCCTCACATTTCACTCTACCTCAGACAGATTGGAAATGAACACACACCCATCACGTATTGAGAGACAGCACATGGTCTCTGCCAGTTGTACACACCCTGAAGACTTCACTGTTATTTCACTATGGGGACCATAAACCACACAGGAGCCTCTGTCCATACTGTCCACCCTGAAACTTCAGTAATTCATCAACTTGTCAAGAAATCTAGACAAAGCTGTAATGTTGATAGGCAAATTGTAAAGAACTGCATGCAAGTTGAGCCGTATGTACATTTCAGGAAACCAAAAGTGCCCATTTAAGTGGCTGGGGAGCCTTTTAGATGCCACTGAATAATAAAAGATTGTCAACTGTAGATGCAGTTCTCCTACGTTAAGGCTGTCACAGCTGAAACACGTTGTCTGTTAACATTAAAGTGTTGTCTACTCTTCTTGAAGAGTTGCTGAATAATGTGACTCCTTCACTTCAAGGGACCAAATCTGTGTTTTTGCATGTTGTAGTCCATTTACAGGAAAACGTACTGCATGTATTTGACATTACGGCCGGCTGTAGGATATTTGAATGTGTTTTTTTTCTCCTTTACATGAATCATTAATATCTAGTACAGGACAAAAATCTGCTCGTGGAGAAATTTAAAGAACTTTGATATGATCTTGAAGGTTGTCTGCAATAATGTAAAGTTTAGGACGGAATGTGGTTTGTAATAAATGGGTTAAAACATGCAATAACACATGTATGGTCCTAAAACACGTGCACCTCAGAGGAGTTTTAAGGGTGCAACAAACTCCTGTGCCCTTCACCCTGCCAGCATACTGTCCCTGCCCTGCTGGGGTCCCACTGAGTGCCTGCCTATCTCTCAACAACCTCTGTAGGAACCACGGAGCCATGGATAGACACGAGTATCACAGCAGGTCCCGCTCTGCAGACCAGCGGCCCACTATAGAGCGCCCCACATCCCGCTCGCGCTCCACTGAACGCCCCCACGACTCTTCGTTCATGAGGTCCATGCCGTCTCTGCCATCTGGGAGGTCCGCCCCCCCCTCACCTGCCTTGACGAGGTGTGACCCAGATCGGAGACGTTAACAACCTTAGCACAGAAGCAGACTAGAGTTGTAGTTGTACAATAATTTCCCTGAGGCATACCTGCTCTGGAGGGAGAAATAATTTAAACATTAGGTTAAAGCATCAATAAGTAGACCAAGGAGCTGCAGTTTTTTTAGCCAAGTAACAGTAATAGAATGAGGCCCAGTGAATACATTACACCAATTTTATTCTGGTAATTGGGATTAAGCAGTCTGGACATATAAAGGTCTAGTAATCTACAGTATCTGGGTTGGTTAATTATCTTAGCTACCAGGGTGGCCACCAGCTTATTCAAATAGCTTCATATGAGGCTGTTTAGATAAGGAAGGCAGCTTGCTGTTTAGCAAATCAAATAGTCCTCCTGCTAATCTAGAAGATGAGTTACTAGCTAGAGTAGTAGAATCAACCAATAAGATTATTTCTGCCCCCAGAGCAGCTCCACCTCTGCTAAGCCTTTGCATAACTAAAATCTTTGTAGGACTAAACCAGTACAGACCCCGTCCCATGAGCTCCCACCCACCCCGAGCCTGACTAACTCACAGAATGAACCAGAGAAACTACATCACTGTCACCTACCTGCCTCCCTCCCAACACCCTGCTCTCCTGCCTCACCTCACCCCACTTCACCTCACCTCACCCCACCCCAGCCACCTCCCCCTCACAACTACCCCACCACCCACCTTAGCCACTTTCTGTTTTGTCCCCAAAAGCACCGGTGCTGTATTTTCTTTACACATGTCCCAGGCACGACACTCCCGACACCGTAGATAGCGTGCTGACTCGTTTTAATTTGGAACACACTGCTCATACGCTTGCGTGAGTATAGCAGTGCTGGGCCAACATTTTACTTTGGTTTCATTACTAACATCAACTGATGCCGTTTACCCTGTGATGGCATTTTGATTTTCTTTTCCCTTTTCTTTTTTGTTGTGAATTGAAGCCTTTTGGGGACAGTCTGAACGCATGGTCGCACTACTCTGCTGTTTCTGCATTGAACTCTTCTCTCCTTGCAGCTTGATGAGTCGACTGTACATGCGATTCACACCTGGCATCTCTTTATTGCAGCTCAGTTCCCTACAGTCGATGTATCCCTCCACTCCCATGCCATGTGCCAAACATCATTGCTGTGTGCATTGGTTTTATATTTGAAGATCCAAGAAACATTGTGATGTTTCAATTAGTCAGTTTCTCTAAGTTACCCCCATATATTAGTTAGTGTCACTGTTGAGCCTGACAGTTACTTATATCCAAACATATATAAAGTATATGTGAACGAAATTCATAAGTAGATAGGTGGATTAACTGTGGAAAATAGTTTTACTCTTTATGTTACTCACATTTATGCTATCAAACCTCTCTCTCTCTCTCTCTCTCTCTCTCTCTCTCTCTCTCTCTCTCTCTCTCTCTCTCTCTCTCTTTTGAAAGTTTCTTTACTTGTCTCACACTGTGATGTGGGTGCTACATGGCCTCGCCTGGCCCATCCACCATCAGCTCCTGTCCTAATCTGTGTCTCACCCCAGTGTCCACTACTTTTTGTCATGTAGGGCGCATCCTCGTAGTGGATCAGTACAGACCAGTCCCACCAGTACCCCCATGTCCAGTAGACGAGGACGGCAACTACCACAGCTTCCACCCACAGGGAAGGACAGAAGTAAGTCACCTGGTTATTTTGTGATTGTATTACAGGGGAGACTCAGATACATGTACATGCTTTTAGTGTGTTTCTGTTCACTATCTTATGATGATATAGTTTTTATTTGGTGGCTCAACTGTTGGGTCTGAGGAGGAGCTTTGGTTTTACGATAGTTGTTGACTCTTACATTTGACATTTGACTGAAAAAGGAAGGATTACTATTTGCTGATGGAATCTCTTAGTATAAGCCACAGATCTTATTTTTAGTTTTGTGTTTCATTGGTGTTTACTCTTACCCTCCATCCATAACATCTGCACTCAGTTCCTTTTCCATTTCTCTCTCAGAAGATGGAGACGAAGGAACAGAGCCTTGTGAAGGTCTGTAGCTGAATGTGTGGGTTTAGTCTTTCAGACTGGAGGTGCTTACTGAGCCACATCTCACTCTGAAGGCCAAAACCCTGTCTGCAACGGCGGGTGGCTGTTTTCCCTGGAGGCTGAGCTTATCCTGTGCTCCTTGAAGCCTCCCTCTGTTGCAGCTGTGTTTAACGTGCAGTTGAAGTGTCCTGTGCCATCGTGATGTACTTACCTGTAGCTCTGTTTGGATCCTGCTATTGATAGTACCAGTGTTGTGTTCAAGTGTCACTCTTTCTTTGTTTTGAGTTACACTGTAGATACTGTTATTATTTGTTTGGGAATTATTGATGTATATGAATTACTTGGACTGCTGAGATACTTGACCAAAGCTTTACAATCTGTGTCTGTAAACTCTGAGCTTGATTGGGGAACAAAAGTTTGAACTTTCCACATCCTCATAACTACAGAGTGACACTTGAAATCAGTTTTGTTCCTCAGCACTCCTTCATCAAATGTTCTGTGTTGTTGTAGAAACTTGTGACGTGAACTGTGAGAGGCACTGTGATGAAAGCGCTGATTACTTCACTTGTGTCTTTGAATCAGATGCTGTGGAAAAAACAAAGATTGTTGTAGCTTTGCAGTGATCGGAGGGAAAGACGGGGACAGGGATAGAGACGGGGGGAGAACGCTCTTGCAGCTCTGGAGAACTTGTCAAAGAACTCGCAGAACTCTTTAATCATTGTCAGAGTCCATGAGGTCTTTCCCTGTCTTCTGTGCAGCCGCCAGCCACCAACCCAGCTCTCTCTCTCTCTCTGTCTCTCTCTCTCACTGTCTCTCTGTCTCTCTCTCTCACTGTCTCTCTCTCTCTCTCTCTCTCTCTCTCTCTCTCTCTCTCTCTTTCCCTCTCCATCTTCCAAACAATCTCCTTTGCTCTTACTCTCAGTCCTACCCTTCTTCTGTATTTGTGCCGTCTTTTTTATCACTCTGAAGCTCTGTCTGGACTTCTCTGTCACTTCTTTACTTCGCCTTTTTTTCTTTCTTCTCTTTATTCCTGACCTAATCTCTCCTTTCTCTGTTTCTCTTTCTCAGGTAGTCTCTCTCGCTCTCTCTCCTTCTTATTTGTTTGTATCTTTCACTATCTCTCCACTGTATTTTTAGGACAGTGGCAGTGTGTGGGCAGTGGGGGAGGTATTGATCTGACCTTGTGCTGTAGCTCCCACAGAGCCGTATGGCACTCAGCTTATGTAATGCAAATGTGTGTGTGTGTGTGTGTGTGTGTGTGTGTGTGCAGCTTTTTATGGACTGGATCCATATTATTGCCCCCTGCTGATTTCAGAGAGGAGCTGGATTGCCGATAAACCTTGCCAACCTTTTGTCTCACTGCTTTGTTTTGAAGTTTAGTCATACCTCATACTTGCACATACCTAATTCGCCTGTATGTTATCTATTTACCATGCGTGTGATAACTCCTAAGTGGGAGCAAGGGAGGAGCATGGGGCATCTGAACCCCACAATGGCTGCCAGGTGTATTCATTACTACAGGAACCTGTCTTTTCTTGAGATATGTGATGCTGCTTGTTTCCTTTGTGAAGAAAAACTGTTGGAAAAGTTAAAAATAATTATTCAATGTTTATTCACAGTAAAAGCCAATTAAATGTTTTAAGTACAAGCTCTGTTTAGGAGTTGAGATCTTGTTTTGTTTCTTGGATGGCAGTAATGTACAGTATGTGTTGGTGTACAGTACATTCATCCACAGGCTTGAATGAACGGCCAGACTGTTGGCAGAAACTGGAGTTCCCCACAGTTTGCACTTCCTACTTTCCCATCTGTTTATGTGGCTTGCTTCTGTCCTTTGACTGTGTGGCGCTATTACTCAACACTGTCATAGTTGTTGTGCTGACTGAATCAGTGGATACTCATGTAAGGTCCCTAAAAAGCCACATTCTGTTTTTAAATTGTCTCTACTCTTAGTGATATTCTGCAGGATGCTGCTGTAATGGGTGTATTGTACCACACATTGTACAGTGTAATTAACCAAAGGCTCTTCACATTTTTGTGTAGTACTAGTCAAACTAGTATTCGGTATCAGCTCTTGGAATAGCTGTGAGTGTATGTGCGTCTCTGTATGAGCACATATAGTATGAGCTACCTTATTGATGTGACTTACAGTACTATGGGTTTCAGAGCTCCCTTATTTCATGAGCCTCCATTTGTCTCTCTACTAGCAGCAGACTGTGAGGAAAAACCCCAAGGTCCACCGGTAAATGGGAGGAAAGGCAAGTCCTCTGAACAGTGTGATGGTGTGACTTTGCTGTGTTGGTTTTCTCAGTCAACACAAGTTCTTCATGTGTGACATTCACTAGTAGCTGTGATTCTCAATACTTGCCTTCTTATTTGCCATACTACATTAAGATAGTCCTTCTCTTCGAACTTCCCTTTGTCCACATTTCATCTATTATATACATTGACTTTGGTTCATTCCTATTGAGTTAATTTGGAGTGAACAAATTAGAGAGTGGTACTGCATGAAGCGAAAACTGATGTGAATACATACAGAGTGCTGTTGCTGTGATCTCTGCTGGTCTGTCCTTCTCTGGCTTCAGTGCGGCTTCAAATCTCTACTTCAATAGAAACTGATTCTGCTCAGTTCCACCTGACAAATACAGAGCTCTCAATTCTCATTGTGAAATTGCCAAATTATTTCCTTTAGATATGGATTATTGAACACATAGAAACACCCTGTACAGTACTCCTTTAAGACCAGCTATCATAGACATATATAGGTCATGTTTAGAGATTCTTTGCAAGTTTCTATCAAAAACTGTTATAAGATATTTTTTTGCATCTGTTTTGCATTAGCAATCTCACATTTGAGTGAGTGTATAACATGAATGACAAAAATAATAATTCAGCTGGGTTTCCTGGATTCTTTTCATTTTACCTTGCTGTTAAAGTACAGCAGAGTATAATGTATTAGGGACCTTAGAGACTGTAACCTCTGTTGGCCACTAGATGGAGCAAAGTTCATAATCTTTGACAAGGAGCTGTTCATGATTTCAGTGCTGAAGTAGCAAAGAGCTCTTTTTCTTTTCCAATCTTTGCTACTACTTTCTATTATTACAGCACAATATAAACACAGAGGTTTTAATATGTAAACTGTGTATTAAAAGCTAAAGGAATAAAAGAGAGAAAGAGAAAAGCTGGGAAGGGGATTTTGCACCATGGTTTGTGCTGAAATTTAGAAAAAAAGTTACCAAGATAATCCAAGGCCAATCAAAATCATGTGGTGTCCAAACCGGTGAGTGTGTGTATGTGTATGTGTATGTGTATGTGTATGTGTATGTGTATGTGTATGTGTATGTGTATGTGTATGTGCATATGTATGTCTTGCTGTAGAGGTGACATGGGAGGACCAGCAGCGAGGGCTGAATGGCTCTTTGTCCGATGGAGGGACACAGCCACACCCCTCTCTCACTGACACAGGTTAGTTGGTCTGGGTGTAGATTTCTGCCACTTCCAAATCATGAACAATAAACAAGCCATTGAAGGTGGAGTGAGCAATTCTGGAGAAAGACCATTGTATATTTGAGCTCAACAAAAAAACATAAAACAAATACACCCCCCCCCCACAAATTAACATTACTAAGGCAACAACCCAATGGCGGCATACAGAGCGTCTTATATGGCATGGAGTGGATTCTCTTTCTTGTAGCTATAGCAAAACAAGCTTTATGTCAAATGACACTCAAACACAGTGAAATCTAAAATAGTTTTTACAAAACAGTGAAAGAAGAGAGGAGCATATGTTTGTAGCTAAGCTAACAAGGAAGGCAATGCTACCTGGCATAGCATGTCAAGTTGTGCATCCAACCAAATAATTCCACTGTACTAGCAAACTTGTGTTTAATGTCTTTCTGGCTATAAAACCTTTTGCACTTTGTACAGACACCATGCTACAGAGCAAACAATGAGACACTAAAGTGTGGCTGCAGTTGCAGATTAGAAAGAAATTAGAAAGTAAGCTGAATGTCCCTGGGCAAGTAATTTAATGTCACCGTACAAACATATGTGACACCGCTACTTGCTTGCTAACATAGACTGTATTGCAAACTAATAAATTGGGATGAGCTATCACAAACTTTAGCATACAGGACAAAACAATACTGCCCTATTGGCTTCATGAAACACTGCCAAACTAATGTTGCCCACCTGTGAGGCAGAGGCAGAGCAACCTCCAGATCTGTCTTTATGCCTTCAACTCACAGAGGTCAGAGGTGAAATTCAAACATTTACTTTTGCCACAAAAGATACTGGGTTGTTTGTTGTTCATGCACTCGTACAGAGTGTGGTTTCCTTGATAGGCTTTTCTGCTCTGCCTTCTGTAGTTAGTGAGGACTCTTATCAACTGGATTACAACCTCACCAAAGGGAGACCTGGACAATGTGCTGGCTGTTTGAAAAAAAAGAAGTAATAATAAAAGAAATATGCATATAATAAAGCAGGAAGAGAGCTTGTTCTATACATTTTGTATTGGCTATAATAATTATTTATTATATTTCATTGCCCATGTCGGCCTCTAGATGGCATCCTCCTCTTTTCTGTCTCTTCCCCTTTGATTTGATTTTGCAGTGCAGCCTGGAGCTGATGTTTCTGCAGCCTCTCTCGTCTCAAATAATTTGTCAGAAAAGCTCTTTTTCAGTGTGCAGAGTGTGAAAACTGATGTAGGTTAATTTTGTAAAGCAAATCATATTTCAGACCCTCAAACCCAAATAAAATATGCACAATTTATACAGACACACAATAATACTTTCAAGAGCGCATTTACTGTGACTCAGTGACACTGTTGTATTCGAATTTGCTGTACCGTATATTCTGGTGTTGTAGGTAAACAATCCCAGTGACTGAGTTTCAAACTGTAATTAAACCCTCAGCAGGTCGAAGTCCAGTCAGCAGTCTTGATTTTTCAGCCTCAGTCTCTCTTTGTTTTTGTCTCTATTGCTCCCCACCTTCTCTTCTTCTTCCTCACTTATGTCTCTGTGTTGATTTCTCTCTGAATATTTTTTCTATCTTTATTCTTCCTGGAAAGGCTGATCGAGCACAGTCCTCTTTTCCAACTTGACCACACTCATGTTACTCTCACACAGAGTGTGTCTCTGTCAGTGTCGCTCAGCGGCTCTGAACACTGCCCGTCTAAGAAGAGGGGAGTTTTAATGACACCCCTCACTATAACCTGTTGTTCACTATTTTGTTATAGTATATCATTGACTTATACTTATACTGTGCTCAACAACATACACACACCACCAACAATGTCTCTTCCTAGCAATGAAATAAAGGCAAGTGAAATGTGGAAATGATAATGATGACTTTCAATAGTCAATAATAAGATCAATATAATATGTTAGGTGATAGTGTAAAACAGTGTGCTGATGTCTTATGGACTCAAATAAACATTTAGGAGGATATTGTTATGAAAATCATGTTATAAAGAATTTATCTAAATCTGCTCTATGCTGAAACTGAGTGGTGTGTCAGTCAGAGGAGAAGCAGATTTGTTCAGTTTGGCTTTGTAAGGCTAAAAACAATTAGTTCAATTTCATTTTCTGTTGTTCTTTTTACTGGAAACTAAAGATTATTTTATTTTATTCAGATAAAAACAGAAACTGACTTTGTAAACTATGGTTGATGCAGAAAGAGTGTTTTGGTCATTTGCATAAGACACATTTAAGTTTGGCAGTTACCTGCACAAAGCCTGGGCGATTTAAAAAAAAAGATAAACTTCTGACTTGTAGCAATGTTCACACAAATATGTTTTATAGATGTTTGTATAACGTCACAACATCTTTTGGTTTTGTTTATGTGTCGCTGCCAGATGCATGTTAAGGTAATTTGATGTTTTCATAAATAGCAGTATGTTGTAGTGCCACGTGGGATGGGTCAAATGTTTGGCATTAGATCAAACTAAACTAAACTGAAGCTTTATACCACTTGTGTCTAACAACCCATCAACTTATTTAATTATTTTTTGTGAATTTTGTACAATGGAAGTTGAGCTGCTTTTTAACTTTCGTCAAGCCTTCCTACAGTGACTCTGGCATTTACTGTTGTGGGCATTTCGATCCCTCCACAGAGTGCAAACTGAATTTTTGAAATCTATAATGAACTTGGCTGTTGTGTCTGTAGCTGGAGTGTTGGTATTGTTTGTCATTCAGAGGCAGTTGTGTTAAATATGGGATGGCCATACAGTCTTAACCCGCAGACCACAGGAGACCTTTCCACACTAACACTTGTGGTGTTTTGCTCTCTCATCTCTGCTTTAATACATCACTCCCTTATCCTGATGACCTACATGATGCAGCTGAAGTAAGGGTAAAAAAAATCACTTGCTCTCTTGATCATCATTTGACTCCCTAATGAGATGATGTTAGCTGCCACAAAGAGATGAAAGCTGGTGAGGCAGATGTCTCACATTGTCTTTTAATTCATGTGACACTTCATTATTCACCCTAATGAAGTACTAATTGAGCTAAATGCAAATTGTGTGTAAGGGGTATGAAAATGAAGCCTGATGGAGTGGGCTTCTTTCACTGTCACTATTGGTTGGGGACTTTAGTTTCAGACTCCAGGACGGAGATTAAACAGACAGCACGACTCTGGGGGGGGGGGGGTCGTGGACTGCGGGGCCTGTAGTGGATGCTTAGTTCAGAACAAAACACATATGGAAGTGTCTTGATTGCTGATAGAGAAATTAAAGCACAGTTTATCTCTGGAGAGAAAGAGAGAATATTCCAGGATCTCAGCGGGCTGCGCAGAAGCACGGAAGTACATGAATAATGTGAGGGGAAGAAGAATATGTCATCGGAAGCACCATGATGCCTGAGAGTAGGCGGGCGATGTTGTTGTGTAACTTTCTTTCAGAATGATACTGTTGCTGACGCCCGTGTGTGTGTGTGTGTGTGTGTGTGTGTGTGTGTGTGTGTGTGTGCACTCTTGCACTCTACTCAAGTTTCTTAATTTTCCTGTATCTTGCTGATGCTCTGTGAGGTAGTCAGCTCTCTCTTTTGTGTGCTCGCTGCTCTGTGCTTTCAGTTTTTGTTGTGTTTTTTCTTTTTTTTTGTTTCCTTTCTTTTCCGTTGTTTTTCCAGGCTGTCTCCTCACAGTAGCCCCCATGCAGCCTCAAGTGACATCCACTTCTCCTTTTACCCTCCTTTCCTCTCCCCCTCTCCCCTCCTATCCTCAGAGGTCTCCAGTTTCTATCTGATCGGGTACATTAACATCTCTTTACTGTTTCAGCTCTTTTTCCTTTAGAGCACAGAACCTCACCTTCCCACCCCCCCACCCCCTCCTCTCTGATTTCTAATAACGTACCTATTAGCCTCTACCTCAGCCTCTCCTGGCCTCGCACCCTCTTCCTCTATTTTGACTTCTCACTGTGCCCATGGTGGAGTTTGTGTGTTCTTGGTGTACTCTATGATTTTGTTTGTGTGTTCTGTGCTTGTTGTTTTATCATTGTCGTGTTCGTATTGTTGTTGTGTTGTTTCCCCCTCCCTCCTGACCCTCCATCCTCTTCCCCTTCACTCTGACCCTCCGAACCTGGCACACTCGGTGATCGCGGTGATGGCGTCGCCCTCCCTCCGTCCTCCCTCTCCTCCTCCGTCTCCCCCCTTACCCTTCGTGCGTCCTCTCACATCCATCTTCCTCTCCTCTGTCTGTGTCTGTCCATTCTGTGATGTGATCCCAGAAGACACGGACTCACCAAGTTGGACGAACTCAGGTCTGTCCCTTCTTCTTCTTCCCCTTCTTCCTTTCCTGACTCTGCTGTCTCTTCTTCTCCTACTTTTATTCACTCTGTATGTCTTCCCGGCTTGCCCTCCCCCACCCACCTCCCCTCATCTCAATTGCCTCCTCTTTGCCCGCTTCGCTTGCCTCCATTTTCTTGTGCCGTTTGCTCTCTGGACAATGTTTTTTTTGTCATTTTGCACACTTTATTTTGCTGTGGACGGACTGTGTGGGCTTTCATTTCGTAGAAGCATGGTCATGGTCACACGTGTTGTTTCTTTGCATCACGTCTTGACATGAGACACTGTTATTTACTAGAAAAAATCTTGCTGTCGGTGTGTGACAGCAGAATTCATCTTATTAGGACGACACCGTCTGTGGACACATTTGCAACATTTCCCTCATTAGATTTTATGGCCACTTTAAATATAATTTAGTGAACAAAACTCCCCATGCACAGCCAGTATTAGTGATCAGGTGCTGGGTGGTCGCAGGAACAACTAAAGTGGCAATCACACTTAACCACCACACACTGAGATGAAGTCACCTCAGTGTGCGGTGGTTAAGTTGAATATAACTGAATTAATAAAATATGTCTGAGAGGTTATAGATGCTATTCAAATGAATATCATTTACAGTCCCCTACCTTAGGAACTTCAGTGAATACTGCTTCAGCTCTTGTGCTTTCAGTGAAACAATGACTATGAGGTATGAGGTTGGAGACAGGGCGTCTGTTTTATGCATTGTTTCCCAATTTAAGGGCACATCTTTGAGTGTTGTTGTCACCGTGAGGTTACCAGGTAATCAGTGGAGGAAAAAAGATATGTAATGCGTTATAGTAATGTTATGACACGTTGTCCAGTCATTTTCTTTCCCCTTAAAACTGGGGGGGGGGGGGGGGTCTGGAGGCAGTTTCTGTTTAATAAAGCACAAAGTCAACACTTGTGTGTCTGCATGTTTAATTCCACATCTGCAGATGGACTCACTGCACAGTCAAGCATATGAGATGACCCCAAGCTCAGTGTATATCAGTCTTTAGAACTAGTTTCTGGGTTACATTATCAGATCAGCAAGTTCTACGTTATCTTTTGTACACAAACCAACATCTCAGAGGATGACACAGAGTTTGTCTTGTCTTTGAACATCACTGGGAACATTGATTAAAGGTTTCACAAGTAGTGAGTTATAGAGGAGAATTAACTGTGACAAAGTCCATCACTAATCAAACACAAAATCAGGTTGTGGGGTCTTGAAAGATTACAGAGATTATGGAGGCTACAGAAGCAAAAAAGGAAATTTCCAGTGCAGGGCCCATGTTTTTTCATCTGATGTGACTGTAAAGACCCAAAATCACTGTGAATTTGAAGTAGTGACTGTAACCTCATAGCCATTGTTTCATTTCAAGTTCAGTGAGCTGGAAGACATGAGAGTCTGAATACTTTCATGATTGTAATTTAAAAAGCAGAATAACAACATGAGTTGATCAACAAAATCAGATGTCTTTAGATAAACAAATGTTGGCAAACAGTAGCGGATAGTTTGGCCTAATAAACAGTTCACTGAATGCTTCTTACATGGCACAACCCTTTCTGTGTAATTTAGAGGAAACTGAAGATGTGGAAGTGTGTAGACTGTGATCTGTCACAGTTAGAAAAAAATTCACCAAGAGAATCAGAGAAAAAGATGATGAGCAAAATCCACTTTGCCTCACCTCTGCAGTCATTCATCTGCTCCCAGCTTGTACTGCTTTTCTTGTGTGTGTATGTGAAGCTACAGGCATACTGTGTGTGCGCATGGCACTTGTACCTGTGCATTCGCCTTCACTTTATCATTGGCATCATATGACACAAAAGTAGAGACAGAGCAAGTGGAGAGAATGGAAATAAAGGTGCAACAGGGAAGTGGTCACAAATGATAATTGTTTTTGCAAAAAAAGAAGAAGAAGACGTGTAGCAGCTCCAGCAGAAAGTATTTGTTTTTGTTTTTTTAATTTTAGCTCCATGAAATGTGAGTAGTTCTTACAGTGGGATTATTACCTCCACAGAGCAAGGTTAAACCTGGGTATTTATCATGGTTGATGAAGTTTCTGTAGTGAATATGAAACAAGCATAGTGCTTAAATTGAATTTGGGAGAGGATGAGATGGACAAAGAGGATGATGGGATGATTTTACAAAGCACTGAGAGGGATGTGCTGGCCTGTTAGTCGCATCATTCAGGAACTGCATTTGTTGTCAAAGGATTGGCATTTATCTAGAATCTCATTTAAAATGTTCACGATCACAAGCATTGTCGTACATTTTCTTCACTGTAGTAATTTGGCTTTGCATTCAGACTTTAATTGCGCAGTTGGGATCAATAAATTATGTTATTTGAATATTAATCAATGAATTAAAAAGCAACTGAGTGGTCAATCATTTTCTATAAATGTTTACAGTCTGGGTTTCAAGGTATTTCCAAATGAAGCAGTTGAATATGTTACGCAGCTTAACTTGATTAGTCAGCATTTTGGTTTGTGTTTGTGTTTCTTTGTTAATGTGCTCAGCTTTTCCCATTAGATCTGTCCTTGTCATAGCTCATGGCTCATAGCTCAGCAGAAGCTTGTGTCTCACCATAACAGTATGTCCTCCCATCAGGCCTTCCTCAGCGCATCAGCCACCATCTGACAGACTCTGTCTCTGTGCTCAGGTTTGGACATGGAGGAGAGGACCAGGCAGATGAAACTGAAGATGAACAAGTACAAGCAGGGAGCTGGCTCCGACTCCAGACTGGAGCAGGACTACCACAAGGTAAAGACATGTCAGGATGTGTTGGGTGTTTGCTTCCATACTCCGGAAAACACTCATAGAAAACACATGCGCCGACAGTAAACTGTCTGCAAGGTTGCACTGTGCATAGGCCATATGGCTCATTCTCAAGGCAGTCAAGCATGTACACATGCACATATCAACATGATACTGCGCATGAGCATTGATGTTTGCACAGTGTACAAATACACACAAACATAGTTGCACAAACACAGGAAAACTAATAAACACTTAATTCAGGTTGGAAAACACTGAGTTAGGTTCAGTTGTTTTTTTGAAAGGGTCAGTTCACAAAAATTGCAAAAAGCTAAATATATTTGTATCTCCACCTTCTCCCAGTGGTGTAGATTCATGCAGGTAGATTTATAGACTTTTCAGTGAAAAAATACATTTGAAAACAGCAGCGACATGACTCTGCAGACACAATGTCCCAGTTACTCAGGATCATTCACAGACATAACTCTGAACAGGTTGTGTTGCAATTTTTTTCACTGAAGGTGAAAATATTGATGATAATAGTTCATGTTTGTGGATTATATTAAGTATGTGCAAGATAGTTTTTGAAGAGACACAATACTTTTGAGCTTTCCAGTGCCACTCTTCAATGCTTTACAAACAAAACTTTCATTGTGAAGAAAATTCTGTGGTGTAACTAAAATGATTAAATGTGTTTTCTCTTTGTCATTTGGGTGAACTGAACCTTTAAGCCTCTCGTTGTAAACTGAAGTAATGTGACACTGAGTGTCTGCAGAGTCAAGTGTTTACTACTCGGCTCTGCAGACGTCCTGAGCATGTTTAGAGAGCTCGGCCTTGCTGTGGTGTCTCATTGCAGTCTGAGCCAAGATGTACAAGACAAAGTCTCTGTGTCCAGGTTTCCTTTTAAGTCACTGTTATGAAAACTATTGCATTAGGAGCAGCCAACTTGTTTGCAAAGAGTCTATAAAAAGCAGATTAAACTGTGAGTTGTCCTTGCTGAAGATTATCTTTCTTGTTAAGTGCCATTGACAACATAGCACTCTCACTATTATTAAACAAGACTTCTGAGCGCCTGCTCTTAAACCACAGTGTAATACAGAGCTCAGGTTCTCTTACAGTAAACATGTCACTAACAAAAACACACACAGAATATTTTACATACCAAGTTTGGCATTCCAGTTGAGCTTCCAAGGAAGCCTCAGTGTAAAGTTTAGAAAAAATCTGTGTGCGAGGCGACCAAGTGTCACAGTGTTTTACATCACACGGTCGCACAGATCCAAGACAGTTTTACTAAAGTAAAAAGACACAAAAACTAATCAAAACTAAAATTCTATTGTGCCTTATATTAGTGGATTATTATTAGAGATGTATTAACATCTTAGGCAGATTTCTAATGTTGTAGTTGATCAAGATAAAACTCGTGTTCACCACTGTAAATCATATATCCATCACATTATATATCATGTTATACTGTGCATCATTTTGGGAAGGGCTGGATCACCGACCATACTAACAGATGCAGCTCATTGTTGTAATCTGATTAACTGCACATTTGTTTAACAATAAAAGTAAATTATCAAATAAACTGGGTCCTGCATTAATACATAATCTCTGTGGACCTGTGTTGTTGAGAGCTACTGTGTCGTGTCATCTAGTTTTAGGATTTAATTTTAGTTTATATTGTGTTTACATAATCTGACACATATTTATAAGTTGTGTAAGCAAACTGGCCAAATGACACACAGAAACCCCGGGGCCGGAAAACTTGGTTTCCAGCTGCAGGGATATGTTGAATAGACAGTTTAATGTATCTTATCTAATTTTAACCTATAATGATGCATCATATTTTTTCTTTTTCTTTTTTTTTTTTCTTTTAGAAAATCATGTTTGTAATGTAAAAATCTTGATGTGCAAAGTAACTGCTAACTGCTGTCAAATGAATATAGTAGAGTGAAAAATACAATATACTGTATATATAGTAGCATCATATGTAAACACTAGCAGCACTAATCCCAAACTGACAGATGCTAAATACAGGGTGATTGATGCCAACAGGTTTGTAGGTGTCACTGTCTGGTCTGTACAAACAAAAAGTGAAAGTGAAATTTTAGACAGGACCTTCATCTTTCCCAGACTGTGTCTCACATTGTGAAGAGCTACAAGATTCATCTCCTGGCCCTGTATTTTTCTCCTCCATGCACTTGTTATTTGATGTATTTGATTTGAAGTAGGCTACATTCTGACCTTTCAAAAGGCACAACCTAATACCCCTTATGTAACTGCATCATCTCTCCTCTGTCTTCCTGTCATCTGAGAACACCACTTATAAGTCCACATTATCCACATTCATGAGGCCACTTCTGCAGAAGAACTTCTCTTGATCAAGAATAGTTGTCCTTAAAAAGCTAAAGGCATGCGAGCAGTGTTTGAGAGCAGTTCATGACCTATCAAATTCCCTAAATGAGTATCTCCTTTTTAAAAGTGCAGTATGAATAATCACTGAACATTTAAAAGCAGCCATGATGTGTTTGTGTCATGAGACATCACCATGATACTAACCTGTAATGTTTGGTTGATGTTTTGTCCTCTCTGCAGCGTTCAGGCAGAGATCCTCGGGGCTCCGATAACCTGTCGGCCAAGTCATCGGACAGCGATGTAAGCGACGTGTCCGCTGTGTCGAGAACTAGTAGTGCCTCTCGGTTCAGCAGCACGAGCTACATGTCTGTCCAGTCAGAGAGGCCGCAAGGAAATCGCAAGATCCGGTAGGCTGATGTCCACACCAGGGGACAATGAAATGTGTCTCGCTCTTTAAACCACGTCATGCTGTTTTCAGGAATGGACAGGTCCCCCTCAGCTCTGAACTTTTCTTTGCATACACTGTTTGTCGCCACTTCCAAACAATTTCAGCTCTGAAATTGTTTGCACTTGGTTAAAGTAAAAGAGGAAAATGAAGCCGTTAGCACTGTCTGTCATTTTCTCACTGTGGTGAGTTCAGGTTTGGCTCCATTTTAGAAAAACCTGGAACCAAATGGTTGAGCTCTGTCAGGCTGTGGGGGAAGTTTGTCCATATCTGGCAACAAACACTGAAACAAGAAACACATTCCATCTCTTTGGGTGTTGTCTCATATCAAAGCAAAAAACTAATTCATTTGCATGATGCCTTGGTGTAAGTCTGCATTGTTGTCTTCTGTTACTTTCGATCAGTCTGCTTTTGAACTTGGCTGCACTGTCTCTTTGTGTTTGTCCTTTCTTCTCTGTTGACGTTATTCATGCTTTGTTTGGCTTTCTTTCTGCTTTGCATGTGCTGCTGTCTTTGCTTCTGTCTCCGTCTTCAGCCAGTTGCGATCAAGGAGCCAGTCTCGCGAGGGGGATGAGCAGTTAGGAGAGGTGCGAGAGGAGGAGGAGGCGGGAGGGGGAGGAGGAGGAGAGGGAGGGAGAAGGGCCAGTAAAGAGGGGAGATTGCAGGGAGGGAGGAAGGAAGCAGGGGGGAAGGTAGACTCAGACAAGGAGCATCAGGAGGATTTGGTGGAGACAGAAGAGGACTTGCACCAGAGGAGTATCTCAGAGACTGACCTCAGGTAACACGTGTGTGGCAGCCTCTACCTCTAGACTCCTACTAACCACATCACAGACCTGTAGCTCCCACTGACTGACTGAGAGTGTGCCGGCTTCCCTCCACCCTTTATCCCTGATGATAACAGAACTTTGGTCCTATCAACCTTTTCCAATACTAAAGTAGAACAATGCTGCTCCTTGTTCATCATAGTGACACGTTGGTAACCCACGTAACCTGTTCACACATCATTAGCAGAAAAGACGGGCATGAAAACAACACACCAAGCATTAAGAGTAACTTAACACCTCCTGAAAGTCTCATGTTTGCTGACCTCCAGTGGTTTATCTTCTAACCGCAGACCTGTGGTTGTTCACAGGTTCAACCTCTGATCTCACCCAAGTGCAGCCATGCTACTGGCTGTGGTCAGAGGGAAAACAGGCTTGAATCTTGAATCTCTAACCAGAGAGGATGGTAAAACACTGCTGCTCAGCCTGGTGTTAAGTTACTCTTTAAGATTAAATAGGAGTTCACCCAAATTAAAAACACAGAAAAGCTGTATTTTGTATTTAGCCATACAGGCAGGTTCAGTTTTATTTACTTCTGCAGGAATACAGTGCAAAAAAAAAGTGCAATGTACAATGTACACATGTACAATATATGTGTATGTATGCAGAGGTGGGAGATGGGGTGAGGTGGTGGGTACGTAAGTCGGATAATAAAATCAGGAAATGTGACATTACTTGTAAGTGTGAGTATCAGTCTGATATCAGTTTGGGAGAGTTCAACTCAGCTCAGATTTGATCAGATATTCACATTTCACTTTGCAGCATGAAAATGTAATGTTGTATTTCAGTGTAATAAATGAAACATACATGGCTGAATGCATGTATGGAAATCTTTACTCTTTATGTTGGTGCATGCAGAACACTTTGGTTCTAACATGTTAAGACTATATATAACATGACACTGTTTCATTGAGGCCACAAGAGAGTATAGTTCCATTTCTAAAGAGCACTGGACGAGCCCATATAGAAAGTATGTCGAGCAAAGTCAAGAACAAATTGATTTGGAGTCCCTCAGCAGGATAAAAGCTTAGCCTCCACTCCTAATAAGATGTCTTCACTATCAAATCACATTCACAGCAGGATCCACGTTAGTACTTCTTACCGACATTAGTGCTGCTCAGTGTCTCCTTGGACTTAAGAGAAAACACACTGAGATAAAAGCTGTACCCTCTTATGTGCGATTAACACTGCACCAGTGTGTACAGTCTGATTAACAAATAGGATCCCACATGTGTGGGAGGCTGAATGCACATGGTAGAAATGTGAGCAGATCCACAGACATGTACACAGGTATAGTCCCCATACATGCATTTTTAGATTACAGAGCAGCTTCAGATACAGGTGTCTGTCGTTTTGCTCTGAGGCTGCAGTCTGTGTTGCTTTACTGTTTGTCTGTGCTGCTCACTGCAGGGATGTTGCATCAGTATGTTGTCTGTCAGTCTGCTGAATCCAACAGTGTCTCTCTGCACCTGCAACTTGTCAACGCAAACCTCCCACGTTCTTCCAGCTACTTCTACACATGCCAAGAACATTTCACTCTCCCTGTAACACCGCAACCCTCATACGTGCACTGTCAACCAGCGGTTCATTCACTTTCAGTACAGTGACTGGAAACTGTAATTAATGATTAAAAATCCTGCCTGAGGAAATATATTCTGAAGATACATTTGAATTTCAAACAGTGTCTTCCATCTTGACTGAAAGTGAGTTGGATTAGTCCTGTGTTTAACACTGACAGCTCCTATCTGTGTGATCAACCCTCACTCCTTCATGACAGCTACAGTATAAACTGATAATATAGCTACTTTATAACCACATGGGAGTCACTCAGCTTTTCTGGGAGAACAACACATGAGAAGGGATATACTATTAGGTGACAAAAAAACGGTTCATGTTAGTGTAGCAACTGCACATGCTACACAGTAAACAAACAGGCCCAAAATGCTATTTTACAGTGATGATAAGAGAGTTAATAGGCTCAAGGTCTGTGAGCTAAAGCTCGTTCAAAGCTGTTGTAAGATTATGTTAACATAGTATATAAAATAAAATAAAAGAATCAAATGTTCAGGCAAATGTATTTACACAGTAAAAATAGCTGAATGCAGTACTGAAACAGACAGTGGCTAAGTAGCAGTGAATATTAATATAAGTAACACTTAGAGACTGGATATAACAGTGGTTTACAACAACCAATCAAAACTCAGGACACGAACTGTCAAGCAAATTATTAAAAACCTATTTGTGTGTGCTGCTGCTATGTGTGTGTGATGCTTTTTTAAAATAATAATAATAATAATAACTTAATTTATCTATAACTTTTCTTAACAAAGTTACAAAGTGTTTCACAGAAAAATGAAACCAGATAAAAGAAAAGGCCAAAGAGCATAGTAGCATGAATTCTCGATTAATTAAACAATATAAATATATGCACAGACCTGTTTCAACCAAAAGTTTTTCTGATATGCACTAATGTTAAAATATGACCTGATGAAGTTGCAACTTTTCAAGTGGAAACTACCACTTATAATTTAAATGATCTCGTATTTTTCACTCATTTGTTTTGCAGCCAGAGCTAAGAAGCCAGTGAATTTAACACTGGCTCTACACTGTGAAAAGCAGGAAGTTCAACATATTATTTCATATTTTACTGACCTGCTCATATTTTGTGTATAAAAGCAGACTTTAAAATAAATCAGAATATGATCAATAATTGATAAGAGAATATTATTGTTGTGATTTCATGTCATGAGCTGAGCAGTGTGATATGTGCTAGATGCACCGTTCTCCATGTGTTGTTATGTAAGCTCAGTGACGACACTCACATAAGCCTGTACAATGAAACCTAAAACTCAGCCTCACTGTGAGAGTCTCAAGATCAATACTGGAAATACTGCAAATAATCAATCACGTGTCTCAACATCATTCGAGGATAATGGATAAGATGCTACCTGCTTCAAGTGATAAAAGGTTTAATCACTACTCTGCTTATCTGTGTGTACGAGCACTGAGGCAGAGTGATGCGGCAGAAATATCGCTGCTAGCCACATTTACTTATGACTCATCTTCTATGTATTGAGGTCACAGTGTAAATATACATCTGCTACACATTAAATGGGCCTGTTCAAATTGACTTGGTGCACAAGCATCATGGCAGCCATATGTGTTTTTATTTCACAGAGAGGCAAATGCACACACGTGGCTCTAAGCTGATGTTGTGTCCAGGATGTAAGGAGCTTTCCATGAACACTTTTAAATCCCACATCACCTCTTCTCCTCCATGAGTAAAAGGCTGGTGTTTTCAAGGGCAGGGGCTGATCTTTACGAAAAGGAAGGAAGGGATGTTTACCTCCAGTCTACCCACCTCACTCGGCATCAGCTTGTCTAGTGAATAAAGGAGAGACCTCCACCTGAGGTTCCTCTGCAGCCAATGACAACGTTTCAATATGAGGCTCAGACTTTCTCTCTTCAGCCTCTATGACGAAAAACTTTGTAGCCGTGTTGACAGCCGTGTATGCATGCTAATGCTCTGGCTGGGTTCACAGTTGCCGTGGCAACCCATTTTTCTATCTCACCTGATAAAGAAGCATTGATTCTCTCTGTGAAAGGCAAACAAGAAGAGGAGATAAGTATGGGAGGACAGGAGGCAGCCTCCATGACTTTTACATTTTCACACAGCGTTCATGATCAACATGTCTTTCTCCTAAATTAGGCGAATTGGCTCTTTTAATGGTTTACTTAAAACATATAACTTAATGTTTAATGTTAAAACTATGTGACCACATTTAAAGTTCGCTGCAATGTTTCTGAATTATTTTGTAGTAACGCGAGGTTGGCTTGAGGAGAATATTTTATATATTTATATAAATCTGTTTTTATATAATATAATAATATATATATATATATAACTCTTTATAAGATTAATTTAAACTTGAGCACTGATTACTTTTAATAGTCAGTTTTTTCCCCATGATAATCACCAAAATAAAACCTAATAAAGCCAAAATTTCTCACCTTTTTAATGAAGTAGTGTGATGCTGCTGTTGTTGCATGACAGTATGTAGATCAGCCCATATGATGGCTGTAATTAAATCTGTCTTCACAACTTTTGCAGGAATTTCAGGTTTTGTTTTGTTTTGTTTTGTTTTGTTTTGGGAACATCTTGGCTTAGATGAAAGTGCATGGTGTGCAGTCTGCATGATGAGGAACACTGTGTTCTTTGGGCTGAGGTTGAAAATCAGAAATCCCTGGAGAGTCCCATTTTTCTAAACAGGCACATTTACACACTGATGCTGGCCTGAGCGCTAAGACCTGTTCAGAGTAGAGATACTGTAATGAGAGGAGAGAGGTGTTGGAGGAGCAGCAAGCAGGAGCTGGTGTAGATTTATTTTTTGCAGTGATGTTTATTCTAAGTCAAGTCAAAGTGTCAGTGTAACATTTCATATTGAACAAGTTTAAATTTAGATCTGTAACACGTCAATTCAGGCCATTGATCTGTCCAGAGAGAAATGTTCTCAGCCAGAGCATTAATAAATTAGACAAATATTGAGGTCTGGTTAAAATAAAGTCAGACCAACAACATGTTAATTTACACAAATAGAATGTTTATGTGTAGGTCAGATTTTCATCCATTTACTGAAATAAATGCTCTCACAGACCTTTGCAGTGAAGCAAAACCTATAAAGTTAGTGTGTCCATTTAGTCCAGCAGCCATCTGATCAGTTTCATCAGTACAGTGTGTCCATTTGAATCATCAGGTTTTTTTTTTTTGTTTGTTTTTTTTAATTGGCCTGCTTCCTGGGGTTCAGGCTCATCCAAGATGTAAACATGTTGACTGGCACACTGCATCCAGGTAGACTAGAAGCACATTCGTCCTATTAGATGAATAAATTGCATTTAATTTTCAATTATTAAGTATCTTTTAAAATATATCGTAGGACATGAATTATTATTTGAAAGGGTGTGAACAGGCTCTGTGCTCATCCATTTTAACCTCGGTGTGTAATGAGTCGTGGAGCCCCTGACCTCTTCTCTGAGCTGATATTTGGTGTAATGAAAGAGGCAGCATTATCACCCTGTGTGGAGCAGATGAAATACAGCCTCGCTGTGATGATAGTGAAAGAGCATTTTTAAAAATGTCACCTGTAGCACATCAGCCTGTCATGTTGTCAGGAGTCGAGACGCTTGAAGTCCGCTTCTAAGCTTCAGGGCTGCATTAACTGATCAAAGACACTAATCCCCCAATAAGCATCCAATATTTATGTGTGAAAGTACAGGCTGATCTGTAACAGAACCTGCTGGCATTAGAGCTGGCATAAACAAACGGCTTTACTGCAGGCTGAGATACGACGTGTGTGCATTCTTTTATAACACATCTGAATTATTTCACCAGCAGCTGCCAAACAAAATGTGGTATAAACATGAAAACACAGGGACCAGCCTGTTCCGGCTGGGTAACCCTGACCCTTTGGACTGGCAGACTGCTGAAGCTCTATTAAGAGACAACATTGAAATTAAAAGAATCACTCACCTTTCATGTCAAAGTAATCGTTGCCTACACTTGAAATCCTGTGACAATGTTAGACATGATCTCCAATATATACTGATAATGCTCCTAATTCTAACACAATGGGGTTGAACACTAATGTCTAATATATGAAAGAGCAGAATCTGAAGGAGCCGAATTGAAGTAATTGACGGAATCAATCGTCAAAATGCATTTATTCTTCTCCCATTTCAGTCAGCGTGTCTCTCCATAAGTTGTCTTTATAAGACACTTTCACAGTGGAGGTCAGACACTAATTAATGAATAGTAGCCTGAGGGCGCTACATGTAACTCATCCCATTAAGAATACAGAACCTATGAAACAGAATGTAATTTGTCTCTTAAAGATAATTTTACTGGCAGAGCTAAAATAAGACCTTAATTTGGACCCTGGCCTATTTCCTTTCAAACAGGAAGAGCTAGAGAATCATTTCCTTTTTGTTTGCAGTTTAGTGTAAATGTTGTGAATGTGTGGTCACGACTCAGGAAGAGAAGTTGCACATTATTTTATATCTCCAGGTTTACATGAAAGAGAGCAGGAGAGAGCAGGTGTTAAACAGAATGGAAATGCATTTGTTGTATGTAAATAAAACTATATACTTAAACCTTTAGTATTTATGTCAAAGGTACATTGGTATATATATTTATGCTCATCAAAATGTGGTACATTCTGTATTTGAACTAAAATGAATGGTTCAGTTTAACACTCTTTAAGATGCCTGAGCTTCAGGCAATTGGAAAAATCTTTAAACAAACAATTTAAATTTAAATGGAGATTTAAAGTTCAAAAAGAAGTAAACATCTTACCACCAGGTCCACGAGTAGCTGTTCTGGAGTTTTCATTCGCATCACACTAATCTTCCTCAGCAGATGAAGTTTGCCCAGTTGTTATGAAGCTGTGTATAACTGATATTTTAACTTCAAGGACTTCACAGATTAAAAGTTAAATATACCCTGTGAAGTTTGTGGAATATGAATATATGAATATGTGGAAGATCTTTGCAGTATGTGACCTCGTTTTGTTTGTTCTCATGTATGACAAAGAAACGCAGCAAAGACAGTGAGAAGACGACTGATACCAAGTAAACATGGACATCAACAAGTAAACAATAATGAATTTCAACACTCAAAGTCACTCAAAGCCTTTCTAATGTTTTTATGAGGAAAGCAATGCTTTCAACACATTTGTTAGACCTCATGGAGTGTGTCTTCATGACAAACACAGAATGTAAATACAAATCTTACTTGTTTAAAAGAGAACTTCACAGGGCCAAAAATATGACACTAAAATAAAGCTGCTGAAAATATGAAATCCTAACACGCAAACAACTCATTAAATGTCTAGACTGAGCACTGACTGCTAATCATGAGCAAGCAACTCTTACAGCTCAAAGTGATCAAATAAAAAACAAAACAACCTTTAAAAAAGTAGCAGTACTCATCTACTAAAGGGGATAAATACAGTAGAATATGTAAAGGTTGATCCACATGTACATTACAACCACTTTAAACCCTAAACTCGACTATACTGTAATATACTGTCATGAACTCCTGTACCTGAACTCTGTCCTTTTCTCCTTTTCACCCCACACTCTGTCATCTCCTGTCCCTCTCCTGTCCTCTCCTCTGTCCTCCTCTATCCTCTGCTCCTGTTTCTTCCTCCATCATCTCTCCTTTCACATCCACTTGGCCTCCTCTCTCTCCTCTGCCCTGTCCTCTCTGCTCTGTCCTTGCCTGCCCCCCTGTCAATGGTGGTGGCTGACAGTGACTTTGCATCCAAAATGAAAAACAGGCAGATGGGCTCGTCAGGTGGGATGAACATTACCAAGAGCACAAGCATCAGCGGCGACATGTGTAACCTGGAGAAAACGGACGGCAGCCAGTCGGACACGGCGGTTGGCACGGTAGGCACTGACGACAAGAAGAGGCGCTCCAGCATTGGTGCCAAAATGCAGGCCATGGTTGGCATGTCACGCAAGAGCCGTAGCACCTCTCAGCTCAGCCAAACAGGTAGGCCATCCAAGTGCACAGTCAGTGTCATGTGTGTATGTTCATATGTGTCTCTTCTTGTGTCTGTGTGGGTTTCTCTAAATGTCCTAATTCTGCAGCTCTCTCTTCTCCAGTTTTTCCTTTTCCCCGCTTTTATCTAGAAGGGACTCTGGACTCTGCAGAGTCATTTTCTGGAGGTGAAGACAACAGCGTGATTTTTTCTCACACCTTTTCTCTCTTTTTTCTAGGTAACAACTCTCCTGGAAATCTCCCCTTTCTCTATCTGCCTCCCTTTTTTCTTTCCTTTTTTGTTCCACCACTGCTGGTATTTATTCTGCTTTTGCTCTAATAATTTGTCATCTCATTTTGGAAAATGTGCTATTGCCGTAACAGCTTTGCATATCTGCCATTGATGACCTCAGCTGCCTTTCTCATGTTGTGACGCTCTCTTGCCTGTGATTTGTGGGTGTAAATCACTACTTCAAACTTTGGGCCTCTGCAGATGTTTGTGTTTCTTTTGAGTGCATGTGAGAGTGTGTGCACATGCAAGATATGGACAAGAAGTGGTGTGTTGCGTTGGTGTTTTCAAACCTATTGTCCATCAGCTGAATGCAGGAATATGTGTTTTTCTGCAATGGAAAAGATTTTGTGACATTTTGCAGAGCATGGGGCTATTACTCTTCTTTTCTCCTCTGTGTATTTTTTTTTCTATTCTACTTTCTTACGGAAAGTGCTCAGTAACCATTTGAGGGGGATTGAGCTGCTTTAGTTGGTGCCAGACAGTGTGAAAACAGCTTAGCAGGTGGTGTGCAGTGATGTCTCTTGCCAGCAGATTGGGGCTTTGGTCTGTTCACGTGAAGTGTCTATTCATCTCGTCTATTCAACCTTAAAGTGGTCAATAATCACTCCTTCCCATCAGCACTTTCTGTCCAGATCTAGATAGCATGGCGGAGGGATGGAGAGATACACGTAGAAAGGGATGAATGGTGAGATGAGTGAGAGCGGAGGGAGGTGGTGCGCTCACGTGGCAACACACTGCCCCCCCCGGCTCGTGATTTGACTGGCACATGGGCTGCTACCTTCTCAAATCAATAATTTTTACTAATTATCAAGTCACCATGTCAATCAGTAACTTCAGCTGCATTGGAATAAGGCTTCATTAAATATATGGATATTAGAGGGTAGGAGTAAGTGCATTATGAAGCACTTGTGTTGTTGCTGTTGTTCTGGATTTACTTTTGGGAACAGACAAAAACCACCTGACATTTGTTCAGGTTTTTATTTTAGGATACCCACATTCACACAATCACAGGAACAAAGTCACACACACATGCAAACACTGTTTCCCCATACACACACGGCACAACTTGCATCTCCAAGATCCATCAATATTTCACTCGGTGCTTCTGAGTGCATCAGATGGAGCTTGTGAGAGTGTTTCAGTATTTGAGATCTGTGTTTGGTTCTGCACCAGCACCAGCACTGCCAAGCTGCCTTCTGCCCTACTTTGTTTTGCACTATCCTGAGAGGCTCATCGTCTGCTAAAAGGGTGCGTTCAAAGGACGGGCGACTTTAAGAGGCTGCTCGGCAGTTTGTGTGCACTGCCAAATGCTGGTGGGGGATGGTGCAGATCAGCCAAGCAGCACATCTCTGGCTTTGACAAACACAGGTTGGTTAGATGGAAATGGATGTGCTCCCAGGTGGCCTCCATGAGAAGTGTGTACACAGTGTGCACATCTTGGTTTGAAGTGCTGGTTTTATCCTCTCCGTCCTGCATGGAAGACTCCTGATTTTTCAGGAAATACAAATGTATCACTTTGTCTGAATACGTTTGTCTAGCTGTGATGAAGGAAGCATACTTTGTATATATGTTCAGAAGTCCAAGACATGATCTGACAGTGAGTGTAAGGGGGCAGCACAGAGCAATACAATGGACAAGAGAAAGCAGCGTTCTACATGCCTGTGTGCATTCAGCATCCAGCAGGTGAAATCTAGCAGGACATGTTTCTTGGATGGAGAATGGAGCTTGTTTCTCAGACTGATTCATTATTGATAAACAAAATAAAAGAGGACAGGGTTTAATGAGGCAAAGCACTTTAACACACCTACGATAAAAAAAGCAAACATATGTTCAAGAAAAGAAGAAATAAAATTATTATCAATGAGGTTGCCAAGAATCAGAAAAGTTTCACACAGACTTTATTTGAAAATGTATACTTTTTTCACACTTTACGTTTGACTTCAGCTAGAAAATGATTCCAAATATAATGTAAAGCTTATGCGTGTGCTGAGTGAGGCCATTATTGGTGTTAAACTAGTCATCATTAGTAAACTGAAACATCAGGTTGATTTATTGGGGTCATTGTCCCATCCACCATTCAGAGGTCCCCTAGTCCCTGGTACATTATGGTTTAAGCTCAGTAGAGACCAATTTATTCTCCATATACCTCACACCAAGCAGCTGCTGACCAAACAGCTCATTGAAAATCAATGTCCATACATTTATCTGCACATGTCTTTGTATATTTCCTTTCCTGGTTGGCATCTGAAAAAATACCTGTTTTTTCTGCTTATTAATTCTAGTGCATTTACTGTCTGTGCAACATATTCTCAGTGGAGAGGCTGTCATAAAAAAAACCTGCTGACGAAGATGTTGTCAGCAGTTTAAAAAACTGACCTGCTGTTCAGATTTTCATCCAGTTCTACTGTGAATCACACACAAGTATTGCCTGCATCCTTAAGGTATTATCAATACTCTGAAAACATATTTTATCTAAAAACATTGAAATTTTTTTAATGCTCTGAAACATCAATTGTTTACAACATTGTTTAACTGACAACTGATAATGATGCATTACTGCCCTCTATAGTTTGCATTAGCATCCATCCATATGCATCGTGTAGATCATGAGACTCAAAAAATCTGGGAACATGTTTCCAGTGCACTTCACAGTATTGTGCAGAAATCCATGGTATTTATGAGGCTATTTGCTCAGGACAACGTGATTCTTTGACGTTTTCTAGCAGCTGTACTGCAGAGAGGGATTTGTTGTGTGCGCAATCAGCCAAAGTTAAAAATGAGCTTCCTGCTCTGGCCTGTGTGGAGCTCTTTGCTCCATGCCTTCATGTGAATTATTCAGGATTTTATGAGTTCCTTTAGTAGGAACAATACTAATTTTCTTTCCGCTCTGCCCAGTGTGCAGGAAGGCAGCTCTGTCAGTCCAGTGAAGTATCTCTTTGCTCTTTTTGCCTTAAGAACAGGAGGAGGAGGAGAGCGGTCTCTTTCACAACACTGAAGAAATATTAAACAATTTTCTCTACAGTTTTTACCACACAGTCAGTAGCATTCTACTCGATAATCTGTTTCAGTAGTTTTACCCCATAATGGCCTCTGCCTAAGAGTCCTGATGGTGTCCCAGAAACATAATCAACAGTAATCTTTAGCGATCCGCAGCAGCCTCTGACTGTTAAGGCTGAGGAGGTGAACAGTGCAGGGAACACAGAAAATTGGGCCTCAATAGGCAAAAACAGGCAAGACCACCTGCAGTGATATAGAAATAAGAAGAAGATGAAATCAGTGGGGAGGATTCTGAGGATGTGGTATAATACAACATCTGGTCCCCTGGATGCAGCCTTGAGTATTCAAGTGTATTTCTTCTTACGTCCTACTTTTCTCTACCTGACCCTGAAAGAAACTCACCGTTTGGATCAGATGCGACACTGAACTTTTAATTTCTCTGTGAGAGATGGATTCAACTATGATACTTGGATCTCTTGTTTTTCCCAGCACTGTTTTTAAATGGAGGTGTTGCATTATAGCAATTAAAAAATCCTACACACTGTCTAACTTGCAATGAACAATTTATTTGTAATGTTGGTGCTAGACCTGCTCCTGCCTCACTAAACAGATGTGTGAAGTTGAAACACGACGAGGTGTTGCATTATGCCATCGCATTGGCTCAGTAGCCTGTAACCAAGCTGTCACATCAGTGTCCTATTTTTACTAATGAGAAAAGGTTTGATTTGATTCAGTGCTGATGCGCGACATGACACCTCACTCACATTGCTAGATGACTGTTTATACAGTCCATACACCGTATACATTCATGCAAGTAATATGTTCCCAGGTTCACTCTGTTTATGGGTAAATCCTAAACTTTACTAACTTTACTCAGAGGTAAATGTTCCCTCAATGAAAGAGAGAACATTTATGCTGTAGTATCCAAGTGTATACAGGAGAGAGAACAATGCTCTGGCTGCCTCCTCCTCTTTCTAGACCACATACTGACGTAGTTCTGGACCTCCACAGTCCTCAGTCTGTTTTGTATGTGGTAAAATAGCTGAACTTTGAGCTTTCTGCCGAGGTAATTTGTCTTCTGTGTTGAGTTAGGTGCCTATCTCAGCAGCTCCTCCTATTGCTGAGGCTGCTAATTAATCTCCTCGGGGGCTGGAGCAGACATGCTGCTCTCAGGATGACGCATGAAAGGAACACGGCAGCACAGGTACAACTGAGGCTGAGGGACACTAGCACCTTGCTCCTTCCTCCACATTGTCTTCTTTCTAACTTACTTAGTCTCTCATTGAGTTCTAACTGACGTTTATATTTCCCTATCATTATATCCCTTCTCTGTTCTTCCCCATGTTCTCATTTCACCTTCTCTTCTCTCCTTCACTTCTCCCGTAAGACTCACAGGATCCTTCCCTGTCTGCCTTTCCCTCTGCTGCTCCTTCTCCTCCAGTTCTCTCTCTCCATCTTTATTACAACAATCCACAAGAGGACGTGTGGCTGTTAATCAGCCTCAGCTCTCAGATGAGCCATCCCTGCAGTGACCTAGATGTGTGGGAATACTGTAGGAGCACTGCTGCTTTTATAAGTTTCAAATTCTATAAATGGTTCCACTGCAATATAGCAAGAATGATGCAGGTCAGCAGTAAGAACAGTAACCTACATGCAGATAGAAGAATAGATGATAGATTTTCCTTAGATGCTTCTGTTGTACTGTGTTCACCATGGTGGTGCAGTTAGTTTGTCCTTTGCTGTTGATTTCTAACCAGTTTTCTAAATTGGTTGTTATATTGCACAATTATAGTGTGATGGCAGCTGGGATTTGGCCAGACATCTCTCTTCATCTGCCAAGGGCAGCAGTCAGGTTTGATGAAGTGTGTGTTCTGATCCACTGTACGGCTTGGAAGCACCTTCAAAAACTCCAGCAAAACCATACAGTATTTCTTAAATACAAACTCACATTGCTGGCATTTACAATAAGTCCAGCTTATTACATTGTAGGGTGCTACTGCATGCACTTATTTACTCTATACAGTATGTTAATGTCAATGCAAAAGAGGGTTAGTTTTGCAGGGATATGGTCTCTGTTTCCATGGTCAAGACAATCATATTATCTTGACAGATATTGTGATTGTGATATGAGTCACCTTTTTGTGGGAATGGTCATTTTTGCAGGGGTCTTAACCAAACAAGCGTTTTCCCTTACATCTGGAGAATACGGTTTGGTGCAGGGCAGCTCTGCAGCACCACAATGCTTCATTTATAAAGCTATGACACATTTTATCTTTGTCAAAAAAATTGCAGCTCCTGTGATTTGGATATTGCACTGGACCATGTTGTGATTTCGATAATATTGTGATTAATTGTTCAGCCCTAGTCACTGTACATTTCCCTTTAGTTCTGCGAGCAGAAATCAAACTGCATTCAATAAAATTTTTTCCTGCATTTTATATTCTTATGGAATGAATAGTATCCTCAGTCTTGCAGTAAAATGAAGGTGAAATTTGTTTTAGCACTAGGTTTTTTCACTGTCTCTATCAGACTTCATAGTGGAACAGCTGACTGGCACTAAAGACAAGAGCATGTTGACTATCCTTTCAAATCAAACACAGTGTGTTTCCCTCTTTAGATACTTCACTGTGCTCAGAAATGAAGTGATTTTTTTCATGGTATTAGAATCACAAGTCTTACTGAGATTGCTTGATCTTTATCTGAAACAGTAAGTGTTGTATTAATTACTGATGACTTCATGTTTATTCACAAGCTGTGATGTGACTCTCAGAGTTGGTGGACTAAATAAATTGTTTTCACACTGAGAGCAGCACACTGTGTCTCTAGCAGACAGTGTACTTTGCATTATCCAAGAAATTAGCCGATGTTCTTGTTTTGAAGATGTTTTTTTTCTGTTTTGTGGTAATTATGCTGGAGCATAATTTAGCTGGGATTCAAGTAGAGAATAAAACTCTGTCATGTTGATCCTGGATGTACATGAACAGTGACCCAGCAAGCTGTGCACATGTAAGTGGAGTAACCAGGCCCTGGTCTCCACTGCACACTCACTCATGGCCACTTGACACAAACAGACCACAGAGTGCTTTTTGCTTTGTATATTTACAGTTTCATTCGAAGCCTTCAGTCAGAGTTTCCTTATAAAAGATATATTTTTGGTGGCATATTATCTGTCTTCAGTCAGCATCTCAATGAGCTCAGCTTAAAAGCTGTGGATTCAACCTCTAAACCCTGCCATGCTCCATCATCTGCTCAGCGTTTCGCCTGCTGTGGGACTCATGTTCCTCAGCCATATGTCTTTGTTGCCTCAGTCTAAGGCTTGGACACAGTTTAGGACATACTTGTGTCCACTTGTGTCACACATTTCAGTACAGTTCATTCTTGCCTCTCATCCAAACTGGACTAAAAATGAACTTCCACCCTGCATTTTTAGATTTTTTTAACTGCTGCTAAAAATACTGTGTGGACTTCCTCTTCAAATAGTTTTGTCTTCAGAAGCTGACAACGCCACTCTCCAACAGTCAGTCAAAGAGGAAGCCTGGAGAAACATGCACTAAAAACAATACTGTGGTCAGTTTAGTCATGGAGCGTGAGTATGATGATGTTTCTGCTCACCATTAAAGTTGTTAAAAACATGCTTGCTTCCTCTTTGAAGTATGAGAAATACTCATGGTGACATGTTTGTGCTGCAATTTTCACACACACTGGAAGTTTTTACTCATCACATTAGTTTGTGTTGCTTGTGGGTGTAAAAAAAAGTCAGCTGGAGTGATGTCAGCTGTTTGTATCAGGATATTTCATGTAAAGGCTTGGCAGTTTTTAGATCCCCTCTCTGTCTCTGGTTAGCTCTCCATCTGTTGTAGCTTCAGTGTTTGCACCACTGAGTGAGGGGAGGCAGCCAGGGGACACACTGTTCCAACTGCTACACCTCCTGCATTTCACGTTTCTTAACTCACACCTTCCACTGAAGGTGTGAAACTTTTCAGTGAAGCTGTGAAGTGAAGGGCAGGACACAGTGCGTGAAGTCTTTTATTATATATGTTTATGAGAAATGAGCTGTTTCACCATCAAGATGATTCTTCATGATTGTTATTTCTGTGCTTTCAATTGCATGACAATTGCAAACAGAACATGCAGGAAAATTACATTTACAGTTATGTTAACTAATATATTTTTATATTATTATTCAAGCAAAACATGTCTGAGGATGCAGAACATGTTTTTATTCCCCATCTTTGCAGCTACAAACTGTAGTTCTGCAGTTTTGTGACTGTCGCTGCTCTCATTAACCTTCCAGGCAGAATTGTCTGTGTGCTGTCCTCACAGCCAAACACAAATCTGTTTAGGTTGTGATAGTATTCTCAGGAGTTGGTGGAGACCACAGCAAAGCTAGGAGGAGGAAAGTGAACACAAACATGATTTCAGATGAATGGTTGTGTTGGATGTGTAACTGTGCTAATATGTTCACCATAACAGGTTTATAAGGGAGTTTTACATCCAGACTGTTTCTCACATTCTGTTCCCAAAGTCAGTGAGTTGATTAATGCTTTAATGTGTTGTAAAGAGAGACTGAGGCAGTGTAGAAGACTCTGACATGATATTATTCTTTAATTAAAGCTGTTTCACTTGGGAAAACTGGGGAAACTGCACATCCAGGCTACAGGACTGGTCCGCATCAAGGTAGACAGGAGAGAATGTAAACTGAGACAAGAGAGAGTGTTTGCCTACGTTTGTGCTGTACTTGTGTCTGTCCAGGTGTGTGTGCACCTAAGTGCTTGTAAGTGTGTGTTTGCCTACATCCGTGCGTGTGGCTGTCAGGGTTAGAGCCCTCCATTAAGCTGTGTTTACTGTGTGTATGGCCAGAGTCGCCGTGTGACGCTTGTCCTGGCCCAGTCTCATCAATTAGAGAGACGTCCGAGGGCTTCTGGCTGTGATCCCTGCCGCCTGCCGGGCAGACCTTCCATATGACTTCTGGGACATGACACTGTTTTGTTGTTGTAGTAGAATTGGTGAGATTCTTCACATTCCTGCCTGTGATTTGGAGTGGTGTGGTCACTGTCATGTAGGTTTGTCATAGTTTGGAGAGAGAGCAGACATGTTTCACAATGTCCTTTAATTTTACTCTGTACTAGTCATGTTGTTCAAATCAAAGAGCATCATCATTGCCTAAAATGGAGATAATCTACATGAGGGATTACCAAACCTTTTTAGCCATAAGGAGACCTGAGTTAGAATCAAAGAAAAAGATCTTATAGTGATAGATATCTGATGGTCACTCTTCTTAACACATTATTCATCTCACCAGTAATCCCCTGTTTTAAACAATCTGGTCTTTTTAACTAATGTTGCACTTTTTCTGGAAAAAGATACACTGAAGAGACGTAGATTCTCAGGTTTCTTCAGGCATCATGTTGAAATACTGTAATCTCTAATGAGCAGACTCACTTTGTTGTTAATTTTATGTATTGAGAGACAAATGAAACTTTTCCCGTGGCCTTTCATGGAAGGTGACAACTCTTTTGTATCCTTGAACAGATTTGCAACGACTGTAATTAACTTTTTTATTCATCAGGTGTACTGCATGAATATCTCTGTCTCTCTGTCATTGTGCAGTGGGTGGATGGATAAGAATAAACGTTGTCATACAGTAGGTGTGAAAGTTGAAACAACCAACACGTGCCAAATGTGCCATCTACCGTCGCCATGTGTGCAGTGACGCATTAGCTGTGACTTAGGCAGAGAAGGGATGAATTGTCACTGTGTTTTGGGTTATTTTGGCCAAACAAATGTATAAACCACCTTTTTTGTCCAAAGTAGTTAATAGAAAAAGACATGAAACTGGAAGTCGAACCAGGGATTCACTGCACATGAACCCGTGTGGTATGTGCCCTAACATCGGCTATCAGGTCGCCCATAGTTTTGTTATTTGACACAAACAAAAAGCTCACCATCAAAAACATGTCATAGAGTTGAGGTGATGATTAACAGTCAGGGTTTTTAAAGTCAGCAACTATAATGTTTGTAATTGATGTGTGATATCATGAAATATAAATCTTTATTGTTAACTAACATCCTGAGTGACAACAAACAGCTGAGTGAAGCTAAAAAGACTCAGTATATAACAGACTTTCCTGTTGATACCAGATGTTAAGTTTACTTTGAATGTGTCAGCCCTGATGTGTGTGCTACAAATGTTCCACTAGCAGGCTTTTGTCTCATAGCCAGATGAAAATAGCTTTCCCTTTATCTGGTGAACCTAGTGTAATGTAGCAGACATACACTGATTTGAATGGACAGTTTTACATGAGTGTTCATTTTTAGAGCTAAAACATTTTGCTGCAGAAGCTTCTGTGTATAAAAAGGAGTCTGCAGTCAAGCCAGCAGCACTGTGAGGCTGGATTTTGGTACAGCAATATTTTGAGTGAAATGCTAACATCAGCATGCTAAAATGTTCACAATAAAGATGCTAATGCTTAGCTCGCATAATGTTTACCATGTCCATATCCCAGCATGTTAGCATGCTAACATTTGATATTTAGCACTAGTACACTGAAGGAAATGTCATTCGTTTTGCAGGTATTTGGTCATAAAGCCAAGTACTGGACAAATCACATTGACCTGATGATGGCGCTAGATTAAAAAGTTACAAGATCACCAAAGTTAGTACAATTCACACAATTCATCCAATAGTTATAATGACATGTCAGTAAAAACTACAAATCTCAACCTCATGGTGTTGTCAAAGGAAAGTCATGCATCACCAATATTAGCTGGATTCATCCACTGGGGAACAAATCTAATGGCAATCCAGCCAATAGTTATCTTTATCACAATAGTCTGTCTGAAAACCTATAAAATACGCAATTTAGAAACCTTAGCTTTTGATTCCTTAAAATATACACACTCTGTAGATTAGTCACTGTTAACAGAAGCTTTAATTCTGCCTATCCTTTTTACAAAGAAAGACTCTTAGAGGAATGAGTCAGTTGATTGTGTTGTAACTGTAACTGTGTGTTTGTCCAGTTTCCCTCTAGCTGTGAATGTCAAGTGTTGTTTTTGGCTGAACTGACTTATATGAAACCTGCGAATGGACACCGTGCATGAAGTGGCTCCTTCATGGAAGTAGGTTGCAGAGTCTCTTAGAGGGGAACATTTGTCTCAGTGATAACACTACAGGGAGTTTGCTATATTTATAATAGTGCAGAACAGCACCATAATTGTCTTGTCCTGTGCCTATTCTGCCAGATCCAGACTCAGAACAAAAGCACCACAGTTACTTCTGTAGCTACATGTCAAAGCAGCACAGTTTCACTTGATTTCTTCTTTCTACCAAGCTGCAGTGGTGACAGTTACCAGAGGAGCAGAAGTTTAGTATTACCCATCACACATCATGCCAGTAGCAGATTTATAAGTATTTCAGGGACCACCTGTGAAGAGAGCTTTTCTCAGAGCACCGCTGCTCTGGACTGTTTAAAGCAGCCTGAACCCGGGTGTCCACAAATGGTAGAAATAGAGTGAAAAAATGTTAATGTTTTGGTGAGTTTGACACTAACTCAAACAAAGAGCTTTTCTGATTGTTTGAACGTGTGCTTTTTGATTGGTCCAAGGAAACTGGATTTCATGCAACACAATAGAGCTGTGTAACAGAGGATGTGGAAGGGTGATAGATGAAATTTTTTTAGGTCGTGACTGTGGTCATCCACTTTGTGTCTTACTCTCAGCAACTATGAAAACAGCCAGAATAAGCAAAGTGAATTCCTCCCAGCGCAACACAGCTGTGATACTGTTGTAACAGAAGAAAGAAACTAAAGTAGCAAATTAGAGTTAGGCTTTGGCACGTGAACTTTGAGTGACCACCGTGTGTCTGCAGCAGGGCTCCTGGCAGACCTAATGACAGCTTGTTTTCACTGGCGCCTGAAGATTAGATGGGAAGAGGGAGGGATGGAGGATGGAGGGAAGAGGAAAATAACTGTGATAAATGGCACAAAGGAAGCAGAGTGTGAAAAATGAAAAAGCAAATGATAAAAGAAGAGGTAAGAAAAAAAGAATGGTGAGAAACAGACTGGGGAGGGGGCTCAGTATCTCTGGGTAGAGCTTGTGCACCCGCAGAGCCGGCCGAGGTGCGCCTGAGCAGCCTGGCTCCCTGATTGGTTGAGCGCAATGCAGCTCTCTCCCCTCCCCCCCTGAAGAAAGAGGTGCAGCAGGAACGTCAGACCCAGACAGCACAAGACTCGGCTGCTGAAGCAACGCTTTTCTGAAGCTCTCCTTAAGATGCAGTTTACAGAGCATCTAGGGACAAACTAGGTAATAACACAGACCTGATCTCCTACAGCATAGCAGTGTCCTCTACTACTGCGTTTAGGAATTTATCAAATTCATCAGATTAGATTTGAGCTAGTTTTTAAACCTTTACCAGTAATATCAGCTGACGTCTAGTGGATTCAATTCACCGCAGTGAGAAGGACGGCCACTGGTCACCATGGGCAGGCAGGGGCACGATACCTCTGCTCCGGCTCCTGGGATGCGAATCCAACGCTCCCAGAGCAAGATGAGTCTGTCTGCATCGTTCGAAGCGCTGGCTGTCTATTTCCCCTGCATGAACTCCTTCGATGAGGAGGATGGAGGTAAGATGACAAGTGGGGAAATGTCATAGCATACGCTGCTGGCTGGGGGCAGCAGTGCTGGTTAAACTGAGTGATGGCAGTGAGGGGGTAGATGGCTGTAGGATTAGTGGGAAGATACACAGGTATTGATTGTGGGTAGAACTGGGACTGGTTGACAGACGTAATTAGTGTAATTAGGAAGGCAGGGTAGTTGAATTAGGATACTAATATGATGCTTGAGCTGCATGTGCACTGTCAAGATGATAAATTGGAGGAGCATCTATGCCTGTATCTGGGGTTATTATCCAGGCTGTGAATCTGTTGTGAAATAAACATACTGCTTCTGTTGTTGCTACTGTTGTCAGTGGTTGTGTTGTTAATGTGGATGCTGAATGGGACCAGTTCATTTGCTGTAACCTGCTGGTGGCTACTTGCTAGTCTCATCAGTATCTCATGCCCTCATGATGATTTGATGATACATTGACTGTGTGAATGATAAGAGGGGATTTAGTTACTGCACTGAATCATTGTTTAATACCTTGTGGGCAGTCGTTTATTCAGGAATACAACAGTTCTATGACTCGCTTCAAATGTCCTGACCAGTGGTGAGGACTGTATATGTTTATATTTATAAGGTGCTGTAATCATTTCCTATTCTAGTTGTAGGGGATTTATTTACAGGGAAATAGAATAGTTCATAGACCAGGTTTTTTCTTTCAGGCTACAACTCCACACTTGCTCGTACTCACACTTCCACTGTTGGCAGCCAAGCAGCCACTCATTGTCTTTTCCTGTCTGGCAGGGCTGAGATTTGAGGGCATTGACCTTTTTGATGTCGAGCCAGTTTGTCTAACTTTTAGGCTGCTCCTGCTTCAAGGCCACATAGTTTAGAAAAGCGCTCAGCCGCCACAGAGACTGTTTTTGACACACGTACCTCATCTGCTGTTACTTTAAGTGCAGTTGTGTGTGTATTTTTTTGTTGATAAAGACGATACATTTGTGTGTGATTGATTAATTCATTAAATTGAAGTCTATGCTATGGTCTGTTTAGGTTCTGTCTATTACTGTTTGCAGTGAGAAAAAAAGTCTATGTTCTGTATTATTTGATAAAATCACCTATTCATCCATATTATTGTAACAGGGCTGTGTATCAGTGATTTGAATCAAGCAGTGTAAATGCTACCATGTGTTAACATCTCATGATTTGTGCCACAAAGTAGGAGAAATGATTCATTAGCCTGAACACAGTGTGTTGTCAGTGTTCATTGATAACATCTGACTGGCTGCTGATTGGCAGCAGAGGTGTATGAGCTGCAGACGTCAGAGACGACCTCTGTGGCTGCGTCTCCTATTGTAACCTGTGTGTAGAGCAGGAAGAGGAGGCGGAGGCCAGCTGAATAACTGAGATTTCAAGGCTGAAAGGCTTCACGTCTGTTTATGCCTGTGTGAGATAGGACACAGGATCATCTCTCTTCTCCTCAGCTCCTCCTCTGACAGAACAAGGAAGCAGAGAGGAAGCAGAGTGAAGACAGCAGGCGCTGCAGAGGTCCCATGATGATGCAGGATTAGGTCTGATGTAGTGTAGACATGATTCATCTGATCAAACTGGGAAATTAGAAGGTAAAGGTTACGTAAGATCTATGAATAGGTGGCTGATTGTTTCTACCTGGAGGTTGCAAACACTGAACTGATGGTAACTCAGGGTTATTACTTTTGTCTGGCTTTGCACTGATTATCTGACCTGTGGGAAATAACACAATGATTACAGATAAGAAAGAAGAAATTCCATAACTGTAATAGGAGCAATAATAGTTAATGCTTAGATAATGAATCTTTGATTGCACCACATTCTGACACATTTTCAGATGCCTGTTTAACAGAGCATAATAGATGGATGTGAAGTGTGGTATCTAACACAGACTGTGGGTTGTAGTCTGTTTGAGTCCCTTTTAAGCTCCTAAGCATCTTTGCTGTTTGTTGTCATGAGTGAAGGCAAATTTTCTAATCTCTTTCTTAATGGGTTATAAAATGACACATAGTGGTGATGTTGTGTTTGTAACAAAGTAAGGTCTTGACCTTACCCTGTAAAGTGCCTTGAGATAATGTATATTATGATTTGGCGCTATACAAATAAAATTGAATTGAATTGAATTGAATTGAATTGCTGATCGCCAGGCGTGCTTTGAGTAGTAGAGCATCCATACTATACTTTTGTGTAGGTATGTGTATGTCTGCCACAGGCGCAGCCACGTGACCCCGCACACAGGCTGTGAGGGAGGCTGGATGGAGATGAGCAGGAGCGGGGCTGTCATATGGGATCAGTTAGGATGGGTGGGGATGTGGGGGCAACATTGGCGTTTCTGGAGTGTGGACTCGATACAGTTCCCACAAGACCCCCGTAGGCAGTCGGTAGTACAGACCAGAGCAGCTCTGTACATGTTCTGCTCAACAGATGCACAGATGTGAGGACCATTTTTGACTATCAGAGTGAAATGACTACGATCCTTCCCAGAGTAAACTGTACTCATATCTTGGTGTAGAGGTGAATTGTAATTCAGTGTTGTCTTTGGTGTTTTCTTTTCCATGTGAAATGATTTTTCATGAGTCAATGAAAACACTGCTCTGTCAGAAATAATTCCTGTGAAGGCAACTGAACGCAACATGAGTCACAAAGTGATTCAGTGTCATGGATTGACAGTCTATTTCCCTCTGTCTCTCTCCCTCTCTGTCTCTCTTTGCATGTGTCCTGTGTGCAGAGGCAGGAGGTAAGAAGTTGCGCAGCACTATCCAGAGGAGTACAGAGACAGGCCTGGCGGTGGAGATGAGGAGCAGGATGACTCGGCAGGCGAGCCGGGAGTCCACGGACGGCAGCATGAACAGCTACAGCTCCGAGGGAAAGTAAGGAGACGAGGAGTCACAATCAAAAAGCTCCTACCCATGTTTTATTGGGAGCAGTTTGCACATACACTGCAAACATTTCAAACCTCAATTTGGTTACTCATATCAGACTCCAGTCACCCTCCTGGCCTGAAGCATTGTCTTTAATCAACATCACCGTATTTCACTTCTGTGGTAACAAGTGTGTGTTTCTCTGTTTCAGCCTCATCTTCCCTGGGGTGCGACTCTCCTCAGACGCCCAGTTCAGTGACTTCCTGGATGGTCTAGGTCCTGCACAGCTGGTTGGACGACAGACGTTGGCTACTCCACCCATGGGTGAGAACAAGAATCCCTTCATTCAATGCGCTCACTTGGTAACTTAATCATTGTTAGTGACTTTGTTCCTTATATACTATAAAATAATGAATCATTATATTTGTTGTTCAGGCGACATCCAGATAGGCATGGTGGAGAAGAAGGGAGCACTGGAGGTGGAGGTCATCAGAGCCCGTGGCCTTGTGGGAAAACCAGGTTCCAAGGCACTGCCAGGTAATTTCTGCTCTCACACCATTATAACGGGCAGCAAATGTTGATAAATTATGACTAATACAGGTTGTAACATTTCCTCTCCTCTCAGCACCATATGTAAAGGTCTACCTTTTGGAAAACGGAGTCTGCATAGCCAAAAAGAAAACAAAAGTAGCAAGAAAAACCTTGGATCCTCTTTACCAGCAGCAACTGCCGTTTGAGGAGAGTCCGGGAGGGAAGGTTTTACAGGTCAGAGAACACTGAGTTCCTCCAGAAATTAAAGTGGAACCTCTCAGTCAGGTTTAGTATTACTGCTCTAATTTGAGGAAAGTTGAGTCTTTTTTTTCTGTTCCTCCCCGCAGGTCATCGTATGGGGAGACTATGGACGTATGGACCATAAATCATTCATGGGAGCAGTTCAGATACTGTTAGACGAGCTGGACCTGTCCAACATGGTGATTGGCTGGTTCAAGCTCTTTCCTCCCTCCTCACTGGTGGACCCTACTCTGGCCCCACTGACAAGAAGAGCTTCCCAATCCTCACTGGACAGTTTCTCTCGATCATAGCAGCGTGTGGACTGATAGCGTTGTTGTAGCAGCCAGTGTTGCGATTACAGGTCACGCCCCCCAGTTACACTGCATGCTTGATGTTGTGTCTTCTGAGCCTGTTTCTAGGGGTGCAAACGTGATCCTGTGTTTTGAGCAAAAATGTCGCGCACATTGTGCAAATGGCGAAGCGTGTTGCAAGCGCCTGGCAGCCGGGATTGCCGGGTGTTGTTATTGTTGTTTGGAGGAAGCTGGAATGAACTCCTTAGCACGAGGAATCTGTCAGTTCCAGGTTTTCATCCAATTCGAAGCCATGGGGGTCAGTACTGGGAACCGATAAACGAGTTCTACAGAAGCCCTTTTCGAATGAAAAATAAATGTTTTGCTTTGATTTTTTGTTTTGTTTTATTTTCATTTGTTTTGTTTTTTTCTTTAAATGTCAATGTACTTGTATCTGAAGGGGGTGATAGTGTTTCTAACCATATGCTTGGTCACGCCACGCCAACAGACCTAGCTGTGTAGATGGAGTTTTGGAGACCATCACTTGGGTGAGGTGTGTCCCAGCTTGTGTCCACACTCCCCCAAAACCCAAAAGAAATGCCCCTCTTACTCCAGGGTTATGTACTGAATCAAACCGTGCTGGTAAATCACCAGAAAGACTTCAACGTTAATCAGAGGCAATATTGAAGTGGCTACCATCAACACTCCAGAGTATACAATAACAACCCAAACCCCATGAAAAGATGTACAATCTACCATCATTCTTTCTCTGTTGATATATTGTATGAAAATTAAATGAGAAAAAAAATTTTTTTTTTTTCCTTTTTAGTTGATTTGCATGGACACAAATTTAGCTGAATAAAAAAAAAAAGAAAATTATTTTCTTGAGGCTGCAACTTGCAAAAAAGATGAAAAATAAATAAAACAGATCAGCCATTTTCAACAATTTATATTATTTTTAAAGATAAATTTCACTAGTGCATGGTTTTCAAGGGGAGTGAATGCAACATCGTGATGAAAAAAAAAGACATCGTTAATCATTCTTTAGACCATTCGTGAGTCTGTGTTTTGCAGACATGCAGATAAGGGAAACTTAAAGGAAACTTTTGGAGTTATTTAACAGAAAATGTTTATGTGACAAAAAGTGATAATGAGAATAAATGTAAATTATTTATTTCATTGTAAAAAAGGCTCAGGCCTTATAAAGATAAACATTATGTGCAAATTGTACATGTTTCTCTTTCTTCCTTGTCCCAGGGTACCTCTCATTGTACTATTCATTGCTACCATTGTTCAGTCCCCTGATATTGTCCAGATTTTAGGACTGTTGGTTATTTTACAGTTCTGTATTGTTTCAGTATGTATTTTATTTTGGATTTGATTTGTTTAACAAGCATGTTGAAAAGGATTTTCTGCAACATGGCTTGGGCACACCTTACAGTAACTCAGCATGTTTTGATAAAGATGATATTTGGAATTTTTGCAGTTTCTTGTACAGTGCATGTCAACTTCATTACTTTTCTCCCTCGCCCTTAAATTGAACTCTACAACAAATTAGTTCTTGGTCTTCCATGGCCAGTTATTGAAGTTTTAACAAAAACATTCCACCCCCAAAGTCATATTTTCTTTCAGGTTTTTGAGAAAAAAAAGTGACAAGGAAAATATTTTATATTTAATGGAGGTTTACGAAACAGTTGTGATTGCAAGTGTATTTTATTCCAGTATTGTTGACGAACATGCAAAAATAATCTGTATTGGTACAGCAAGAGGTCTATACCTAATCAAGAGGCAGCACACATGCAAGAAACGTGTGTTGCTGAGGTTCAATTTTACAGGCACTGTTTGTGAAGATGAGCTAATCACAAGTTCAAATAACAAGGGATATTGCCACAGAAAATGTTTTTTTCTTGTTTTAATGAAAATGAAATTAATTTACTATATTTTTGTTAGTTTTATTTAAAAGCCAAGACCAGTTTATTTTTTATTTTCTATTTTTAGTAATTGAAAATACTTCTCATGTCTGGGAAGTATATGAAACTTATAGTTGCAGTATGTCTGAATGAAATTGAGGCATTGAGGCATTATTCCTTTTCCACATGACGATAATAATGCATTTTAATGTCCAAGAAAACCTTGTCGCTGTTACAGGCTACAGCATATATTTTCATTTCAATTTTCATTGTACATACATTTAGATGTCAGAATTTGAATAAACAAGCTACCATGAATAGATTGATAGACTCTCTTGGAACAGGAAGAATGCCTCACATGATGACAAAGACATATGTTATTTATCCTTTTGAATGCCTTTTAATTTTCTCTTTTTGGTGCAATGTGTTAATGCCAAGGCTATGTCTTGGTTAAGTATGGTTGAGTACAGAGATTTATGTAAGTTATTTTTCAAATTAAAAATAAAAAATGATATTACACTGATGCCTGAAGTGTTGGGTGATGAGATGGACACACACAGAGAGTATCTCTACAGAAACTTCAGGAAAAGGATGTAAGATAGAAACAGAATACCTCAGCAACTTATATTCCACTTCTTCTTAGTTGGGGTTAATGCAGGACACACATGAAAAAAAAAAATCAATACACCAGTTAATCAAGTTAATTTCTCAGTTAAACCTCTGTTATGTAGAGTGGGTGGAAAACTGAATTTGAAATCTCCAAGAGTCACAGAAGAGATTGTGTGACTGTTTTCACAGGGTGAATATATGTATGGCTGAGTATGACCAATAAACTGAACACCATATGTAAAATTTGTATGAAATTAAAACACCCCTTTAATGGAAAATGAAGACTGAGATAGTGAAGCATACAGACAGACTAGCTGAGCTTCCTGATGCCTTCAAGGTTCAAATGATACCAGCCTGTTGTCTGCTCGTGTCAGTCCAGAAGAATTTTGTAAGGCTGTGTATCTGATTTGTGAAGTTTTTAATCACTTCTATATGACAAAAAGTTAAAATGACAAGATTAAATGCTGCTTATTCTAACAACACTTGTCCTTACATAGTCCACTATAGAGAGTTCACCATTTTGAAGTGTTGTCTGAATGTGTAGTGAAAATATGCCCTAGATACTCATAGTATCCCACAATGCATCATGAAAAGTAGGGTGCAACCTACTTAGACCTAGACATCATCTGGAGATCCGTTTAAATGTTTGTATGTTAAATTGTTTCCATATTTCCCAGAGAACCTAGTGGTCGACCTACAACTGAGACATTTCCATCAAAAGTTTACTGGTTTGGTCATTTCACTGTCTTTAAAACACACCAACACACAGCTCAGATAATCTAATAATTATCATTTTTCATGATTAATAAATATGGGATTCATGTGAACATGAGGAAGAATCACACCAACGTCATCATTTGAGTGTATTCACGTTGACACTGTCATGTCATGAACTTTCTCATGTTGCAGTGTTTGTATTGGAACAGACCTTGTGTGTTTCACACGTAGAATAATTTTAAAATATGTCATAAAATGTTTGTCACTTGTCTCATGGGGATAAATAGACCCTATTAACAACTTCACAACATGTGCGAGTGATATGGACAAAGTTAATAATTTCATTGTTTTTTACAGCATTTTTTCACATCAACATGTAATATTATGTGTATTATGTATAATACTTATTGTATATTCACCAAGGTATTAAACAGTGCAAAGTTACACGTATCAGTCAGGCCTTCTAGTCAAATGAAAATCAAAACAAATTCATTTGTAACTTTTACAGTATTTATTGCACAAATATGAAAGATGTCATTCTGTGTCAGACTTCTGAATTCGACATGAATGATCATAATATTGTTCATAATGTTAACAATAACTAGAAGACTGTCTTATATAAAATACTTAATGTACATAACACAATGAGTATTGTAGCATTCATGAGATAAACATTAATCTACAGTATCTAGTACCTTGTACTGAATGTAACAAGGTTAAAAACTCTTAGAAATCTGGACTGTGCGTATCTTTCTCGACTGTCTTGATTTCTGAGCAAAGAGGTCGTGGAAGCGTCCTGTGTATGTGTGTGAGGAGCTTCCCAAACCCACCAGCACAGAAGAGGCACACGGTGACAACCTCCTCTGTGCAGGTGGGGCCGGGACGCTCCTCATCGTCTGGTCAGGAACTGGAGAGGGCGGTGCTGGGAGTGGAGGGGCAGGGAGGTTGTCATGGTGCTCACTGGGTCCTCAGACTGGGTTTGCTGGAGGCTTCTGAGAGTGGCTCAGTGCTCTGCTGCAGTGCTGGGTCTTCCTGGGGTGATTGGGTGGTGGTTGGTGACGTCCACTCAGCTGAACGAGTCCTGTCCTGTCAAACAGTCAAACAGGTAGTGAATGATTTTGGACACTGTAATTCAACCTTTGCTTTGTAGGTAGATATTTGTTTGATGTGGCCTCAAATAATTCAATTATATTATAAATAATGGAATAATGTTGAAAAAGGTTCCCATAATAAATGAAATCACATACAGTATGTAATGTTAACTTAGTGATTACTTACTTAGCTGAGTGAGAAACAGGCAACCACCCCCTCCAGTTTGTCCTGTGGTCATCCATCCTTCTCATCTGGTCCGGAGCAAACGTGTCTTCACTGTCGTCAAGGAAATCCTGGATGTTGGGTCTCAGTCCTCCGTCTTGTCGATTCCTGTACATGAGAAGAAGTGCTGCATCCTTCACAGCTCCACCTGCCACAACAGGAAATGCAAACATTGGTTAACTGTGATACAATGTTGACTTGGTAAATAGGCCATTCAGCATTAGCTTACCTTTGGTTGGTGAAGTGATTACACCTTCTAAAGAAAAGAAAATACACAAACAGTGAGTGGGGGAAAAACATCTCTGAGCTATTAAAGAAGTGAAATGATTTTCATTTTGTTAATTGTTAACTTACCTCAGCGTGGGGATCTAGAGCTTAGTGAAAAATCAAAGACAGATTAAACAGAGTAAAATGGGTGTTGGAGATTAAATAGAAGATATTAACATAGTAAATTGATAAACAGCTACAGTATATCGAATTTGAGCCAGTTAAAATTGCTTCCATGTTTTTATTTAACAGGCAATAGTGGGTAGTTTTCTTTGCTTATACTTACCTTTTCTCCCATATCCTGTCATGTGATTTAGTACATTACCTGCAGGGTATTTGTTTTTTTAAATCCCTGACTCCTCTTTCAACAGCACCCCCATCTCCTCTCTGTAGTCCCTCTGCAGGGAGGCTACAAAGTGTTTCATGTAGCAGTGCTTTGCATGTCGTTTAACAGCAAGAAGGTTGTGATCTTGCATGTTTTCCTTGGACCTGTGTGGGTTTTCTTGCAGGGTCCAATTCCAAAAGTGTCCAAAGACTCACAGGTTAGGTTGACTGGGGAGTCCAAGTTGTCCATCCAGATGAATGTGAATGGTTTTCTATCTCTGTGTGTTATCTCTGTGTTCTATCTCTGTCTGGGGTGTACCACCCAAATGTCACCTTGAATAGTAGCAAGCACCTTGAATAATAGCTACAGTACAGCTAAGGGTGAGGTGGGTGGAATATCCCAAATTGCTCTGTTCAATATGTAGAAGCAGCATTCAAGTGTGATCTCACCAAAAAAGAAAGAGAGAACCATAGACAGATGTGTGAGTGACTGTGACTCAGAAGGTGGAGCCAGGATTGACTGGACTCCTGGCTGCTCCTGTCCACATGTTGATATGTGTTTGGGCACTGAACCCAAAATTGTTCCCAATGTTTGGGCCAGTGTGTGTGAATGGGTGAATAAGAGGCACAATATAAAGTGCAATAAAGTACTGCTTACTTACAACTGCTTACAATACAATGCTTTGGATGAAAGTGCATAAATGCATTTAGGTGTCTTATCCAGCACCATTAAAGGAAATTATTATTATTCAGAAGAAAAAGTGATATAAAAAGCCAGATGCAAAAATAGGCCCAGGTGCAAGACGCTACCTAGGGCTTTGACAGCCTCGGCAGACGCTAAGGCTACCTGGGGCTTCACCCAGCCAGACACAAAGGCTGGCCCTTAAAGTTTCAAAAACATATGAAAGGAGAAGAGGAGATTTCAAAGAGCCACCAGATTCAAGTGGGCCCTGGTGCAAGACGCTACAAAGGGCAACACCAGCCTCGCCAGACGCAAAGGCTAAGTGGGGCATCACCAGCTCTGTCAATGGAAGGTTTTTAGTTTCTCAGACCTGCAGCAAATAGGGTTGTCAGACTCTAATCAGAGTCGCTGTCTTCAGCCCATGTTCCAAAAGGAGACCCAAAAATAGGCCCTGGGGTTCCATAAGGAGGACAGTATCTCCTGCCTGTGGAGAATCCAAAGCCTGTCATCGAAGGAGCTGAGTCCCTGTAGTCCTCCTCCATGATCCTGTTTGTGATGGAGCTGAGGCCCGACGTTGAAGGAGCTGGCTCCTCAGGGTTTTTTGTCTCCTTCGTCCGTGGTCTCTTGGTACCTACCTGCTGTGTGGAGTCCTCCTCCCTGCTCCTCTTTGTGGAGAAGCTGAGGCCTGTTGTTGAGGGAGCTGGCTCCTCTGGGTTTTTCTCTTCATTCCTCCTTGGCCTCTTGGTACCTACCTGGTCTGTGGAGTCCTCCTCCCTGCTCCTCTTTGTGGAGGAGCTGAGGCCTGACGTTGAGGGAGCTGACTCTTCCAACCTCTGAGAACCTGAGCGTGAGCTTTGTGGTGGAAGCTCCTGAACGTGAGAGGAGCGAGGTCTGATGTCATCATCGTCTTCATCATCGCCATCATGGCTTGTATCATCGTCATCATCACCATCATGGCTGTCATCATCGTCATCATCGCTGTCATCGTAGTCTTCATCCTCAGTCATGCTACACCCTGAAATACTGTAACCCTCATCGCTCTCCGTCAGATGACCATCATCTTCCTCAGGCTCATCGTCATATCTGAGGATGTCAGCCCAATCCACCACATCATCACTGTCTACTTCCTCCTCGTCACTCTCCGTCAGATGACCATCATCTTCCTCAGGCTCATCGTCATATCTGAGGGTGTCAGCCCAATCCACCACATCATCACTGTCTACTTCCTCCTCGTCACTCTCCGTCAGATGACCATCATCTTCCTCAGGCTCATCGTCATATCTGAGGGTGTCAGCCCAATCCACCACATCATCACTGTCTACGTCCTCCTCGTCACTCTCCGTCAGATGACCATCATCTTCCTCAGGCTCATCGTCATATCTGAGGATGTCAGCCCAATCCACCACATCATCACTGTCTACTTCCTCCTCGTCACTCTCCGTCAGTTGACCATCATCGTCATTTCCGAGGAGGTTGTCTTCATCATCGTCATCGTCATGGTCGTCGTGGTCGTGGTCGTCGTGGTCATGGTCGTCATCGTCATCGTCATGGTCGTCGGGGGCATGGTCATGGTCATCGTCGTCATCATCTTCTTCATCCTCAGTCATGCTGCAATACCCTGAATCGGTGCTGCTGAGGTCAGACTGATCATCTTCACTATCTTCATCCTCTTCGTCACTCTCCATCAGTTCACCATCATCTTCCTCAAACCCATCTTGATTTCCGAGGACGTCAGGCCACTCATCCTCTTCCTCACCAGATGACAAGTAGACATCTGCGTCATCTTCATCACCACCCAAAAACCTGAATACTTCAGGAAGGACATGTCTTGCAGGATGTTCAATGATGTTGTTCGCACGACCTGAGAGGAAAAGGTTAAAGCACCTGAAGAACCTGATTTCAAATCATAGTATTTCTCATATCATTAAATATTTAGGATCAAATAAGAAACATCAAAGCTAAAGTTATACTAACTACGACTACAGCAGAGGTGTCACCAAGCCACAAACAGTTAAGAGGTGATCCCATTTGAACATTAACATCACAAATTGAGCAGTTGTGCTATTATTGTTTCGTATAGAAAAAATAAATAGAATAATAATAGAATAATTTTCTATTGCATTCATCTGAGACTTAATGATAACTGCTGTCTACTTTAATTAGTCACTTGGAGAAAGTTTTATAAGTTAACAGTGGTTTAACCTAAGCTGAATTCAAAGTAATCTATGGAAACATATAATGACATTTAAAATCAGAGCAAATGCTAAAAACAACTGTGAGCTGCTCACTGTTGTGAGCGCAGCTATAAAATGGAAACGATGTGAATAAAAGGCAGGTCATGCACAGTTAGAGTTCTTCACAAGCCTGAACAGAGAAGACACTGCAACACAACAACAACAATCAATCTGAAATTAAAAAGATTTTTTTTTTTTTTTTACCGTAAGGTGTCCGTCAACAACTAACAATTAAGAACCCGCGAAGCGACTGGAGGGGAGGAAAAGCTCGCTATGTTGCGCGCTTTTACGCACAGTTCTCCCCCTCTTTTTTGTATCTGGATTCCGGGTCCAGACCACAGACCCCGCCCAAAGCCTGAATTGGATCAAAATGCAAGAAACAAGAAAATGGTAAAATTAAAAAATGGGGCGAGAGCGAAGTGACGGGACATGTGCACAGATGCGCACAGATGCGCACACATGCAATCTGTTTGAACAACAGATCGCTGTTTTCTCTTCCAAAAATACTAAATAAATAAATGATTAAATGGGGAAAAAATCAAATACCAGCAAGCTACAAACATGTTAGTGTTGTCAAAGTACAAACAGGTCAACTACAAACTGTGATGACTGGACACAACAGTTCAGGCTGAAGAAAAACAGTCAGACATCTTCCATTTTATCTCCTTCTTAACAACTCTGATATTTTGGTACATTTGCAATAAAACCTGAAAACAAGTGATTTTCATGTGATCAACATTGAACTGTGAAAGTACATGATCAGCTCCGCCTGTCAGGAGTCAAGCTTCAAGAATCAAAGCAAGCATCTGCACACAACAACGGGCCCTGCTGTGTTTACACCTGTGCGTCCTGACGTCCTGACGCCCGGAGCCCAACGTTCCATCGTCTCCATGGTGCACAAGAAAAACGGATTTTGGGCATTTTATGAAAATTGGCCCGGTCGCCATTTTTTTTCAATAATTTTGATGCAAATTTCCAACAATTTGATGCCATCAAACCAAAACAACAGTGTTTTCAAATCCATATAGTAACTGTTAATGAATTCCACACATTTCCCGGGATAATTAAGAAATTCTGTACATCAAATCATCATTTCACACGAAGAAATCGTCGAATAAGTGTCTGTTTTCACCAAATCTGTGTTTTTCCCAACAGGCCTAGTGGCAAGGTGTAAACTGTCCACCTTTACATTTACAAAGTTGCTCTGATTTATACACCAACAAGGCTCTGAATTATTTTAAGGTGATGAATAAATGACTCAGTCGTTAGAAAAATTATTTTAACAACATAGAATAAATTTAAAAGTTGTCTTACCTGCATGGTTGTTGTCCCCCTCACCGGCGACTCCTCCCGGCAGGGGTTCCTCCGGGTCCAGTGGTCTCCTGCGCTCCATATCCAAGCTCCGAGGTTTTCCTCAGTAGTTCGGTGATGCAGTTGTTTGGTTTTCCAACAGGGTCCGCTTTCCAGTCGTTTGTTTCCGCTGATTCACTTCTCCAAGAGTTCGCTTTTTCAGCTTTGGTTTTGCAACAGGTCAACTCGTGTCCAAGTTCAGGTGCAAAGGGAAGAGTCCAGGTGACGTGAAGCTCTTATATACCCTCGGTCCGGACGCGACCACGTTCTTTTAGTGACGCACACGCGTGTGAAGACAGACAGGTGTCGTGTAGGAGCCCTATATTCAATTAATTTTTTTAATTTAAGATTTTTAAATTTAAAATTAAATTAATTTTATATTTTTAGATTTAAAATTAAAACATTTGATTTGTGTTTTGTGAGGTCACACTGACCTTGACCTTTGATCACCAAAATCTAATCAGTTCATCCTTGAGTCCAAGTGGATGTTTGAAACAAATTTGAAGAAATTTCCTCAAGGCTTTATGGGGTTATGATGTTCACAAGGCCAAAACCACCTTTTGTTAGGTCACCATGACTTTGACCTTTGAAATTTGAAGAAGTTCCTTCAAGGCCTTACTAAGATATTACATTCACAGAACCAAAAACATTTTTTTAGGTCACTCTGACCTTCACCTTTGACCTTTGCCTACCAAAGCCTAATCCGTTTGTCCTTCAATCCAGGTGAATGTTTTTTGAAGAAATTCTCTCAAGACGTGACGGAGATATTGTGTTCTTATGGCCAACCCCCCCCCCCCCCCCCCCCCTTTTTTTTCTTTTTTTTGTTAAAGATACTTTTTTGGGCATTTTTTGCCTTTATTGACAGGACAGTAGAGAGTGACAGGAAAGGGGCAGAGAGAGGGGGAATGACGCACAGGAAAGAGTTGAGCCGGTCGGGAGTCGAACCTGCTAAGAGCATCAGCTCAGGTGGTATGTGCCCTAACCACTCCGCCATTGGACTGCCCTGCAAACCGCATTTTGTGAGGTCACTGTGACCTTTACCTTTGACCAGCAAAATCGAATCAGTTTGTGCCAAATTTGAAGAAGTTCCTTCAAGGTATTCCTGAGATATTGCGTTCACAAGACCAAAACTGTGTTTTGTGAGGTCACCACGACTTTGACCTTTGTACCCCAAAATCTAATCAGTTCATTTTTGAGTCCAAGTGAAAGTTTGTGCCAAATTTGAAGAACTTCTGTCACAGCTTACTGAGATATTGTGTCCACAAGAATGGGATGGATGGACAGACAACCTAAAAACAATATAAAAATAATAATATATATAACAACATATAATAACAACAGTCAAGTAGGCTGTTAATTATGTAGTAATTAAGTGGTAATGTGAAGAAATTGCCAAGAAATAATAGTCAAGTCAGTAAAATGAAAAAATGTAGTAGTGTAATTACCAGGAATCACTGTAAAATATTAAGTAATTACACAGTAAAATTGAAGCAGAATAGTAATAATGTAATAATGCAGTAATATAGTGTAAATATATGGGAATTGTTAGAGTAAGTACAATGCATTAATATCCCTTATTGCATTGTGAAGACAGGCTGTTAGCAGGTAATACCAGGTCTAATACATTAACTGTCTGCATGTCAACATTGTTGACGCCCAAAATAAACGCAGCAGCCTGTTTCCTCCACATAGCCAAGAACTTTGAGGGTAATGAACCTAATGTCTTTGTAATGTCCACAGTCTTACCTTTCAATAAGCACAGTTGTTTACCTTTTACAGTTGTTTACCAAAAATGAACGGTAGATGTGGCGACTGCTGGAGATGTCAACATTAACCTATAATTACCTTTCCACTGCCTGTAAAGTCTAGTGAGCCTTGTTTCTTAGAAATATGTAGGTAGTTAACAAGAGCTTTATCTGTAATTACTTTTCCATGGTCTGTAAAGTGTAACATGAACATACTGATAATTTCCTTTTGATAGAGAGCGACATGTCAGCATCAAGATAATGTCAAGTGTACACTATTTCCTTGGAACAGTTTCAAAGTTTCAGTTTAATCTATGAAGATTTTGTGACAGTAAAGTGATACATCAAGCTGAGTTGTTATCATGTTAACACAATAATTTCCTCAACAACAAATCAGAGACAGCAGGATCCAAACAAGTATTTTAATCATAATATCACAAACACATTTTTAAAAATACATGTAATAAACAGATATCGTTATAACTCAACTTAAAGATAAAACGATAGATCCCTGATTGCACAGCACAGTGGCGCTGGCAGCTGTAAACCTGTACGCACTGTCCATATATTTTTTCATGATTTTGTTTATTTAGCTAAATGAGGGAATCTGATGTCTGCTTTTGAAAACATTTTTGGAGATTTCAAAATGCAGACACACACTCTTCCATGTATTTCTTACCCAAACACATCAAGGGTCATAAAAGATGTACTATTGCTTTAGAATTAGTATTAGAGAGGAGAGCAGGCGAACTGTCGGTGCACCACACTGCATGATTCATTTTATTTTAGACGATAACTGATTTGGTGTTAATGCAGTGTAACAGGATAAATTGCAATGCTGTGTCCTGTATTGAATCAATACAGGACACAGCATTTTATTGTCAAATATGGTACAATCCTGTATTATATGGCATGGGTGGCAATCATAGATAGATAGATTTATCTACAGACCAGTGGCAGTCGACCCCATCCATCACTTAGTGTTTTGAGAGACTGGTCTTAAAACCCATAAACTCCACTCTCCCCCTAATCTTGACCAGCACCAGTATGCTTACAGAGCCAGTAGGTCTACAGAAGATGCTATTGCTTCAGCCCTCCACACAACACTCACACACCTCGAGCAGAAAGAGACATATGTGAGAATGCTTTTTATTGATTACAGCTCTGCATTTACACACGTGGACAAAATTGTCGGTACCCTTCCGTTAAAGAAAGAAAAACTCATAATGGTCACTGAAATAACTTGAAATTGACAAAAAGAATAATACATTAAAATTCACTGAAAATTAACTAATGAAAATCAGACATTGCTTTTGAATTGTGGTTCAACAGAATCATTTTAAAAAACAAACTAATGAAACTGGCCTGGACAAAAATTATGGTACCCTTAACTTAATATTTAGTATTCTTTCAATTTAGAATACTTTATTAATCCCTAGGGGAAATTCAGATTATCCAGCAGTTCACTAATGTGTTCAGTGAAGATCCGAGTTTGTGTCATGATCCAGCGGTATGTACACTGCAGCTGGTTCGAGGAGCCGGTTACATGATGAGGAGCAGGTGAGTCTGGAGACTGGTGGGAGCAGCAGAAAGCCACGCCCAGCTGAACACACTCACTCACACACACACACACACACACACACACACACACACACACACACACACACACACAGGCACAGACAAATTGGAGACAAACGAACATGAGAGAGAAACAGCAGAGAACAACAGAGAAAGGAAATTACCACCTGATCCTAAAAACAGACATTGTTATTCCCCCGTTTGCCTTGGCTAAATAAAAAGTAACAGCACATTAACATTTAACACATTTATTGCAGGCCTATATATAAAGTAACATACTGCATCGTCCAGTTAATATCTATTTCAGCTCTCCTTGCACCCTCACACCTGTACCATGTGTGTCCCCTAACCCTACTTACAACTCCACAACTGATACAATAAATATTAATTAAATCAATAATAATAATAGTGCAATAAGGTACAAAGAATTCAGATTAACATGATGCTGTTAAAAACAACAAATGAAATGGAACCATAGCATAAAAAAAATTGAGAAAATCAATTTAGATAAAGATAAAGAGCTAAATTCTGATTTTCATTATGGTTTTTATTGTTAATCCTTCTCTTTATGTTCATCTAGCACTGGTTTTATCTGAATTAAATATAATAAATGTGAGGTATTTCAGTGCCAGGGTGTAGTTTATGTGTAAACAGATTGAATTGTGGGATACTATGATTCTCTTTTTGGTTAATCCGGCAGAATGCCAGTGTTTATTACCAACCACATCCTGTGATTTCATGATGTTTAAAAATCTGTCTGAAACAATTAGTTAAATTAACAGAGCAAGTATTTAATTCCATTTCTCCCCCTGTAGTGTTGATCCAGTCCAAATAGGGATGAATGAATTGAGGCCACAACTCAAAACAGTGGGGTAGTGAAAAGCTTGACCTGCTGATGTTGGTAGAAAAGAAACTGGATGATCACCAAAGTCATTAGGATCCATTTCTGTGCCGCATGAATGGAGCCTGTAGCATATTTCAGGGAAATCCATCCTGTAGTTGTCCAGACACATAACTGAAAAACAATAATGTCAGTCTCCTTGTGGCGCTGAGGAAGAAGTCAGGGTACAAAACCTCATCCATCCAGAAGCTGTTGGTCCGACTGACCCAAAGACCGTCGCTCCCATCACTAGAAAAAGTCACTTAGCAGAAAGAATCATTTCCTCACACGATACCATGTGGATCCTCTTTGGGTCGAAAGAGCAGTGGGCACCAGAAATGTGGCTGTCGAGAGAAGAAAAGACAAATGAAAGATTAGAGGCGACACTTCCAGCCTTTAAATTTTCTCTTCTAATATATGTTAATGCAAACCTTAACTATCAGTGATGTGAGGCCACAGGTGTTTTTCTCCTTCCTCCTTTTCAGTCTCCTCCGGAGGATTTTGGCGTGCAGGTACTCCACTCTCTCCTCTGCTGCCGTGGAGAAGAATCGCTCACAGACCATCAGCCTCAGCTGGGACATTTTGGCCACCATCAGGGCCATGACGACCAAGGTGAGCAGGATGACAGCCAGTGGAAATATGGAGTTGTAGAACAGCAGTTTGGGTTTAGGAAGGCACTTCTTTTCGAACAAGGTGACGGAGTAGGAAAAGTCTTTGTGATGGTTTTCCTCACTAAATGGCACACCAATTGCAGTTGCAATCCCCTGGAAACATAAATGAATCAGTGGTCAGTGGCTGTCTGACAGAAATAAATATAGTAAGGTCTTAAAGTACTTTCTCAAACACACTTACTTTGATGCTCATTAACAAGGGGACATGAAACGGTTCCAGCTCCGATAACTTTGTTGTCACAATATCCACAAAGCAGTACAATAAGGCGTCCACAGTGATAAATATGACCCAAACTACAAAGTGAACAGCAACTGAAACACCAAACTTCAGCACAGCTTTGCTCTCTCTGGTGGTGGGACGGGTGGAGGGGATGGTGGTGTACAGCTTCCTCTCCTCGGGCGTGAGGGGGAGGATGTGAGGCCTTCCCTCCCCCCTCTGCTTCTCATCAAAACGAACAAATTTGCTGCTGATGAACCTGTTTTCGTATTTCATGTTGCTGCAGTACTTTCTTATGTGCAAGGCTATGAACGTCATGAGCACGAGGAAGCTGATGGCGGGAAACATCCTGTCGGTCACAGAGGAGACCGTGCTCACCAGGGACTGTGCGTATGTTACAGTCTCATTCAGCCTCTGCTCTGCTTCACTGAGTTTCTCCCTGAATTTTTCTGATTCCAGTCTGCATGAAACCTTGAGCTTGGAGTCAACGTTCACTACTCCCAGGTCCGTGACCCCTTTGAGGATGCTCCCTATCCACTTCAGCATCTTAACATAGTTAGTGAAGGGAGCAATGATGGCTGATTTCTTTGCCTTCAGGTTGCAGATCATACTCCTGAGGAGGCCTGTGAGGTTCTGCAAGGTGTTGTCGATATTTTTAAGAACCACTAGGCTGGTCCCAGCTGTTAGTAGCAGGTTGCGACTCTTCTTCATGAAAATAGAAATCACAAATAAGGTCCCTAGGCATCTTACCCTCTTTGATAAGAAGAGAGTGACGGTAAGTAACGTCCCAAAGCAGCCAGCAATCCCTCCAGCCACTGCTGTCTCATAGTCGAGGTGGAAGAGGAGGTAGAGAAGGAGCAGGGCGCTGAGCAGGAGGCTGGAGAAGCTACAGGTCAGGAGGAGGATGAACATTCTTTGAAAGCTGTCCCTCTTCCCAGTTGTGAAAACATCCACAGCCAGAAAACCAACATCTTCAAGGCCCTGTTTTACTGCAGTCCACGAGAGCAGCATCCTGGACGGTAAAGGAGATACTGAGGGAAACCCAAACACTGAACACTGGAGAGCAAATCTGGAAAGAAATGGGAGGTTAAACATAGTATTAACTGTTCAGGAATACAGCATGTAGATGAACCTAAACTTACATCATAAAAAATGCATGATGATTTTCAGATTGCTGTAAATTTTAAGCTTCAGTTTAATGAAATCACAAGAACAAACCTGCTGCATACATCAGGACGTCTCGTCTTATGCATGTGGGTTGCAGTCTCTTTAAATACAGCCAAAACAGGAACTTCCCTCGAACCTCAGTCATTTGTCATGTCAGTCATACTTATTTTTTAACCAAAAGCAGAAGCAAACACAGGCTGATATGAGGCCGAATATTGACAGTGTGTGATACATGGTTGTGCTTTCGGTCTAAAAATCAAGAATTTTATTCAGGATTATGCCACAAAGGACAGATTAGTTGATGTATACCACATTCAAACAGCAGCAAACTTGATAAATTCTGTAAAATACCTACCTATTAAATGGAGATGTATAAACAGCAATAAAGAAACACATTATAAGTGTCATATTGTGAAGTTAAATTGTACAATAATAATTCAGACATAATTTTAACCATCGTGGTTGGTAATAGACACTGACATTCTGTAAGAATAACCAAAAAGAGACTCATAGTATCCCACAGCACATGGACATCATGAAACTGCAGCTCACTGGAGGAGTTCTTGCTTTTCAGGAGGATGTTTACTGTAAAAAGATGAGTCATTGCAGCTGTTTGAAAAAGTGATCACTGATGAGCACAGATAATTCAAAAAGTTAATAATTCATTTATGGCTGACTGGTTGTAGGTGGAGCTTATCAATGAACTCATAGGCCCATGTGTGTAAAGCGCTCATAAGCAGCAGAAAGACAGTTGGTGACATCAATGAGCAAAAGTCTCATGTTGAGTGTTAAGCTGTCTACATCCAGACAACAAAGAAAAATGAAGAAGAACTTGGGCTGGACACTCGAGGAGCCTGAGATCGCTCCAACAACCCACTGCCAACCAGCCTTCACTTTCATTACCTCATATGATGACTTTTTTTTCCACACACAAGCACTCTTCTTGTTAGAGTTTCAAAAACCCGGATTGCCAGTCATTCTCATGACAAGTGAGAAAATTGCTGATCCACTGACTTTTCCTTGACGTTAACATGAGTGGTTCAAAGTGAAATGTCTCAGCGTCTATTGCCATTAAATTTGGTCCTAGCCAAGATGAATTGTAACACTTTTGCTGATCCTTGGCTGTTGGTTTAGGATCAACTAAACTAATGACACTAGTCTCATTAGTACTTTGTGTTTGTAGCTCATTAGTAAATGGTAACATGGAGATGGTGAACATGATAAACGTTATAGCTCAGCTGTGGACTGTGGATATTTTCATGCTACAGTCTCTATTATACTGCAGTGAATATGTTTAATTATAATGTGCTGCACAAACACTGTGTCCAATTATTGTCTATAATCCTCTACCTGTACTGTGTCATTGTAACTAGATATATGGCTGTAGGTCATTAAGTTATATCACTTTACATAACAACATAACAATTGACAGTAATGGTAACCATGGAGAATGGGAGGAACACTTTCAGACTGATAATAGCACACATCATAAATCAGAAGGTTCTTATTCAATTCACTCTAGCTTCAATTAGCAACTCAGCAACTACTAAATTAGATTTCCATTTCACATTACATACATGTTACATCATGTTCATTATATAACATGGCAGATATATATTCTCTGATGATCTCCCCAAACTGTGAAACTGTATAACCCACCAGATAACAGGATATACAGTAGGCCATTGGTTTAGATTAGACGCCACGTAATGACAACAAACAAAATATATTAACAATATGTTAAATACTGTAAATGTTTGAGACTTTTAGGAGTTGAAATAAAAAATACATTTTTTGTTCCTCAAAGTTAAGTTTGCAATCAAAGATTCAGTAAATCCTGTAAACACTTAACTGTATTTATGTAAGACAGAGCACCAACAGTGTCTAATGAGCTAAAAGACAAAGGAAGGCTTTGGTATTTTACCTCTAATGCTCCCCTGCAGAGTATACAACAGAAATGTTTGCTTACATAATCAATCCTCTTTGCATTTACGTACTTTCACTGTTCAGTAATATCTCGCAAGTGCCACTGTCTTCACCTAGTACAGGGATGAGTCAGAGAGAATCTGACAGGCAGGATGGGAGTTCAGTCTTAAGTTTTAATAATAATTTCAATAATTAAAGGTAGCTGTTGGTACATACATGCCTTACTATGGAGCCACTTTCTGAGGAGGAAAGCTTTATAAAGGATTTACAAGTTGTAACAAAATTCCACTGTGTCATTATAAAATCAGCTTACAAGAGTGAATGTGGTCAGACATTTTTGTCCTCACACATGTAAAAAAATACAAACGTACTGGTCAGATATTTTACACACAACAGAAGAGATGTTCAGGAAAGTGAGGCATCTAGAAAAACCAAATATTATTTTAGGAACATGTCTTAAAACACTGCAAAAGGAGGAATTATACCTGTTCTGGATTATGATACACAGCTCTTAAACTCTTAATAACAAAGGGCTGGAAAAAATTGAAACCTCCCATGGAAAGCAAATGACTAGAAAGAGTAGAAGATATACACAATATGGAAAAGGTAACTTAATAAATCAATGAGAAGGAACAGAGGCTGGAAAAAAGACAAGCCCTCTTCAAATGAAGCAAAGGTTTTTACCTTTACACTTGATACAAATGGTAATGACATGTTTTGAGATGATTGAAGTATTACATGTGAAACTTTCACATAAAACTGTAGTAGGAGACCTACTTACTACTATAATGAAATATCAAAGTATATATGTGTATATGTATGTGTATGTGTGTATGTGTGTGTGTGTGTGGGTGTACTTGACAGTGTAGATATGTAAATATTGTATGGAGACACACATTATAATGAGTAATAAATATATAGTTGTTCACTCTATTTGTTCTCTTGAATCAGGAAACTGGATGAGCTGAGCTCTTGATGAGCAGACCACAGCTTGCAAAACAAAATTCAAAATATATTAAAAAGGCAATGACCTGAATTTCTGAAAATACAGTGTATTTTTCCTCGTTATTGACTTCTATGAACTGCAGTTATTATGTAGAGATGACTGGTTTAAATCCAGTAGGGATTTAAAGAGACAGTCTCTCAACGGTACAGTCCAGTTCCGCCGGCTCTGCACCATCCCTCCACTGCCAAAGACAAGAGGAAAAGAGGAAGTGGTACAACTCAAGCATGAGTAGGCCTTCTGTGACTCACACGCTGCCACTGACCCGTGTGGCAACCTGATAAGCTCACATTATGTCTCAACTGGCCCTGTAGCATAATACCACGCCAGCATGCCAGCCCAATAGGAAGCCGCCACATGATGCGCGGTGACAGCCAAAGACCTTTTTACCAGGGAAGGAATGAGTGCAGCCCATACATGGGCATAGATGGAGCGCATATGATAATGTGCGATCCTGCTGAATATGCAAATGCAGAGTCAATCTGGGCCAACAAAGTAAATCTTAATACTTTCACGCATGTCAGTGCATTTTTAATGAATATTTCATCAAAGGGAAGGATGCTTTTGGTTGAGAAACATCAGTCCTGTTACCAATGGCAACAAACATTTCAGAAAAAGAGGGTGAAAATAAATGCTCAAAAATAGACGTACCAGGCAAAATGGCAACTAAGGTAAGGGGTTTTTGCTGTTATTTTTATATTACACAAATATATATCATTTATAACACCATATTCACATATATAAAAGTGTTTTTTGAAACCATGAAATCATGCATACGCCCTATTTTCATTCCTTACAGTAAATTACTTGATTGCATAATGTATGTTTGAGCAAATATCATTTTCAGCAGCAGAGAGGGATCCACTGACCTGCGCATCAAGCAGAGCTGAGCTGGAAACCTCACATGGTTGAGCAAATATAACAAAGGTATTATCTGCAAACAGGACATTGACTTAAGTGTTGATGAGAGTTGACCTAGGGGCCAGCACCCCCTCCTTTACTGCACACAGTGACTTAAATGACTGAATAACGTATGTATGGCTTGCAGAAATATTTTAAAGACAGTCACATGTGTAAACAGGTTCATCAGTGAGGCAGGGTTGAGTTGGTTTGGCTTTGAGTGCTTCTGGAGACACACAGCTGGAGCTCACTCTGCCTATCATGTTCCCCGTCAGTCGTTCATAGAGAAATGACTTTGCCTTCGTAGGGCTGTCTGATCACAGCTGTAGGTTTCCCCACCTGCAGGCCAAACACAAAGCAGAAAGAAAGATGAAGTGACCTTTGTGTCCAGGTGTTCATCAGGATCTGGTCTGGCTTCAGACTGAACAAAATCTGAATTACAGTCTCCTGAAAAGTGCTTCACAGTCTGTCCAGTGTCCACTCTTTCATTTATGATGCTCACTTTATTTGCATTATTAGTTAATACATTTAACCCAAGCTAATATTAGAGATGGGCTCATTGACTATTTCACTCTTTCCTTTTGTTCAAAGTTAGGAAACACACTCATCTTCCTTAGATATTATATCATGTTTGTTTAATCCATTCAAAAGCTAAAGTGTGAAGATGACAAGTTCTGTTTTTCGCGTCCTTGGCCAGGCGCAGTGACCTCCTTAAACCTGACGTAACAGATTTTTTTGGGACACTTGGGAGAACCAGAACACAACATATTATCTTCTTTTAAGTTCATATAGTGAACTTGTTTGCAAACAGTTGCCTATTATTTACACATCCAGCAGACACAAAACAACATTAGCATTTATTTTGGTGAAAGTGAGGCCAACATTCACTTCCCTGTAAGCCGTTTTTGTCTCCACTTTCACTGAAAATACCTTCCTGCTGCAACCTGCTAAAATCCGTCTTATAGCTGAGGGGAGTTGCAGACTTGGGTAACTTGCCAAACAAAGTTATCTAATGCATATGTCTCTTTGTTTTTTCAAAAATCACTCTTATGACACTCAAATAAAATGGCTAAAGCTTTTGTGCACCAAGCAGCAAATAAGGAGTGACTCTGGACACAGCCTTGAAGCACATGGGGTGTTATTTTCTAGTATGGAAACTTGGGGGGCTTGACTAACCTGCTCCCTTTGCTTGATTCTTTTGTAAACAAACTCAGAGAAGGGTTTTCTGTGGACAAATCGGCCATGTCCTGGGGACGCCTTCAGCTGCCCTGCCTCATAGACCACTTTGCCTCTGGAGATGGTGATGACAGGGACACCGTGGCACTCCATGCCCTCGAAGATGTTGTAGTCCACAGCCTGGTGGTGGGTCTTGGCTGATATCTTCCTACCAAGACACAAAGACACAACCACAGGTTTGCAAACAGCTGTAGAAAGTTACTTCAGCACTAAAGTTCCTGATCATATGCAGCCTGTGTGACAAGTGAGGTAATCACCCTTTGCTTTCTGAATACCAAGCTGAAAGAAAGAAAACACAAACCTACTGTGAAATCAAAATGGATTCTGTTCTAATCTGAAACTGATTTAATCAGGCCAAGATGTACTCATACACAGCATCAAGTTACTGCAGCTCACTTACTGTGCAGCAGCGAGCAACATAATGGATTATTTATATAACATTTACTCATGTGATGCTCTCTTCTCAAAAAAAGCTTACTAAGCACATAACCCAGGCTCCTTTCAGTCAATAAATAGGCACCTCAACAATTTCACTGCTGCTTATTACATTACTGTGTTATGCATCTATCTACAGGCTGCTGCATGAGCACAGCCACACAATACTGCAGCACAGTCAGGATCCTGATACAACAAAACTGTGTGCGCAGGCTGGAGTGGGAGGCTGAATATGAATGGGTTTTTGATGAAGAGACACAAGAGAGAAATCACTTTCAGGTTCTCCCCCAAACAAATTTAGTTGGAGGTTACTGGCAGTAATGATTAAAATAATTTAAATGATTTATCTAAAAGCACCATGATGACTGTATCTGTGGCAGGGATGGCTTCATTCTAGATATATAGAAGACTCTTAATCTAGACACTTGCCTGTACTATGCTAATGCTCTGATCTCCAACCACCTGTAACCAGTGCATACACTATTAATATACATGACATATGATGAGCTTGTAAAATGCATTGTTATAACAGCAAAAGGCTGCTTACACATCACTGCATTAGTAATTAGACACTTTAAATGTACATTTTGCTGATCACCATGCATCTGTTGATATGACAAACTTGTCAACAAATAATAGACACACATCCAGTAGATTAGGGAGCAACATCAGCATTCATTTGGAGTTGTGCTTCTTTCCACCTGGCAAATTAAGTCCAATACTTTCTCTCCTGAGGAGAAATTCCGGCTTTTTATCTGATAAACGCTGTGCAGTGTTCGCTAGCTTGTCATTAAGTTTGTGTCTTCTATGTGGTGCTGGGCAGGTGGTGTGTTTTTAGAGCTTCTTTGCTGGAAACAGCCTGTCTGACAACAATAAAACAAGCTGTGAAACTGTGGTCAGAAAAATCTAAAATGAGCTGAAAGACATTAAAACTGTAGAGTCAGGTGATAACTCTCCGTGGGTTCATCGCTGCATGTGCTCCCTCTCATATGCAAGCAGACGTCTGATCCATTGATAATAGAAAAATATTGACTTCACTCATTGATACCCACAAGTGCATTCATTTACCTGCATACAACTACATTGTATAGTGTTTCAAACCATCCATTTCATGTTTATATATATATTCTGCTTATAAATTGGGAAACTTCAAATAAAATGGGGCCTCTGTAAATCACCATTAAAGCAGTGTGAAGGACATTCTCATCAATGTTTCTGGAAAATGTGGGGAAAAGAGGGAAAGAGGCAAAGTCAATAACAATACATCATCATGAAAAAAACACTTTCCACGGCACAGACTGATTTTGTCAAACATATAAATCATATCTGACTGAAAGGCTAAATCACTGGGGAAGAGTGAAATGAATCTGACTCAGCCACTTGAAACACTGAACGTCTTTTTGGAGCCTTCTCTTCACCCTTTCACATATGCACATTGATTTGTGAATCCAGACACCATGCTTAGTGTGCACTGACAAAAACAAGATGCGTCCTCATTATTCAAGTAGCCCAATTACGAGACACAAGGCAACTGACTGAGCTTCAGGCATCTCTAGGCATCTCTGGTTATGCAACTGTTTGTAGCCCCTGGTCCCGGATGTTATGAAGCGACACTTGTGCTGAGGGCAATTAATTACGCAGTTTTACAGATGAATTCACAGCTGCTTGATGCAGCTCAACATGAGGTGCTCTCATGCTTGAGAGGCATTGTAACATCCGCAGACATGCACGCATAGCAGAGACAGAACACACAGAAACAGTGAAGCAAACAGTTGATGTCCAGGGATGACAAGCCTGAGGATCGGCTACTGTAAACTCCTCCTCTGTCATAACTGGGAAGGTGTCCGGCCTCACACAAGCTTCCCCTGTGTTACCAGTGAATTCATTTACAGCAAATTACACTGGGATGTAATTGTACCTTAAATGTACTTCTCCAACTCACATCTGTGGTTAGTGAGGTCCCCGAGGGGCTCATCCCAGATTCTCCAGCAAACAGAGCAGTGCAGTGCCATTCTGGGTTATATAAGTCGGATTGTGCTACAGTATGCAAAGCCACTGGAAGGCAAACTGTCCTCTGTACCTGCATCTGTGCATGGGCTCCACAGTGCAGCATACTGTCCTCCACTCCATACAATGATCGGTGATCTCATGATCGGTTATCATACCCTGCGTCTGTTACTGAAAATAGCCTTGACACTGTGTGTTCTGTGCTATGAAAATCGGTTTAGCTCCCACATGAACTATTCGTCATCTTTAAGATCCTCGCCATGACCCATCAGCGTCGTCCCACTGATGCTGTGTGCATCTACCTTATGTAAGTGTGTTAAAATCCTTCCCCAAAAAGTAACCAACAACCAAAAATAATTAGTCATTCCAACAGTCTCTTTTTTTAACTAGCTGATGAATGTGTAAACTGTGCTATGCTTTAATTTGCAGCTATAGATAAATGATGACATACTCTGACTTTTGGATGGAACGCAGACGTAATCAGCTTACATGTGCGTGTGTGTGTGTGTGTGTGTGTGTGTGAGTGCTGTGGTGGCACAAGATGAAAGATACATCGCTTCTCTTTTTAGTTGCCTGTATCTATAGCCTGCATGATTTACTGCTGAGCTTAAAAACCTTATCTTATTCAACCGAACGCTCGACGCCCTGCAGACATGCTTTCAAGTTTGCCCAGTGTTTCAGCAGCACCATCTGCAGTTGAAGCTGCTGATAGCACTGAGAGAAATGCCTGACTTCATGTGGAGAGATAAGAGAGCATTCAGAATGTGCATTACACTCATATGCATCTTTAAACCGTCCACAGAGTCCGGCACCTTTCTTTTCCTGTTGCATTTTGAAAGCTTTCTCTCAGTCTGCTAAATGGCCGGAGTCAGGGTCCTCACCTTGTCAACTTGGGGTCCCAAATAACCACATCAGCATCCGAGTTCTTGGCGATACGGCCTTTCTGTGGGTAGAAGTTGAAGATTTTTGCTGCGTTGCTGCTGGTGACAGCCACAAATCGATTCTCGTCCATTTTGCCGCTGTGCTGAGGAGAGGAAACGCACAAAGCAGCCGGTCTGAGTGAGAGGGGCCGCAGTGAATGACAACAATATAACAGAATAGCAGACAAAAGGTCAGTGCTTAACTGTGCAGTGAGCAACTCAATTCTGCCAAAAATGTCATCTAATGTGTGATTTGTAAGGACTGTTGCATGTGGGAAATCTTCCAGTGGCCTTGGGGTGGCTGAGTGTGAAACACCATCCTCACAACAATGGAAAGAAAATGCAACGTCTGCACTCTGCAGAGTTTATCACCTTTTCTGTTTGTATTGTAGAAAACCACAAAAAAACCTGGTATTTCAGCTGAAATAAATATTGGAAGAGTAAAATAATTAAATTTCATTCATTTAAAAAGGTAAATATATTATTAGTCTGACATTAAACTTTATGATATACACTAGACAGTCAGAAATGAATAGGGCCCCAAGGCATATCAATTTGGGCCCCACACTGTAGGAGCCTTATAGCTTTAACTGATTTGTGTCTAAATTATTCATATTATCCCAAAATTGGCCTCATTACTGGATGAGTAATCAGCCTTGACTCTGCATCATAGTAAGAAGCATCAAACTGATGCAAGATACACAGAAACAGGGACGTTTAAGTTAAAAATAAATGTATTTCTTCATGTTGTCATTTACCCTCTTTCATCTCAATCTTTTTATTCGGCCCACTGCCACATCATTGCAAACTGTGTAATTGCTTGGGTAATGACAGGAGCTGCGTAATGGCTCTTAACAGCAGCTACTGTAGTTCAGACTTCAACCGTTTCAGACTTAAATCTCAGTAATGAACAACATCTGATAACGAGCAGTTATATTATTACAGGACGTACCACTCCTTTCTCCCAGATGACAGACATCCTGTCCTCCACTCCGTTCACTCCGTTGGGGATCTTGGTGAAGTCGTCTTTGCCCAGAGCCTTCTGGCACACGGAGAAGGTGCAGTTGTCTGTTCCCGTCACACTGAGATCATCACTAACACAATTGACAGAAATAAATGAATGTAGATGCTGAGATAAATAAATAAAAGCAAAAAAAAAAGTTACTGAGTCGTTCTTGAGACTCAGTCTGTTTGCTAATTAGTCTTTTTGCATAAATTCTAGTTCGTATCTCTCTTCAATGTCAGCTTTCGCCTCTTCTCCTCAATCCTTCAAATACAGAAAATACAAATTACACTCACACTTAAAAACACGCTGGGTGTAATTGATGTATTTAATTTCATGTTGTTTAAAATTCTTTCACATCATTATAAGTTGGGTTAGTTACCACCGTGCCTGCTAGTGTACTTTCAGTAGCACCTACTTGGCCAGCAGGTCCATAAGGTACCCAGGGGTGCTGGGGTCAGGTCTGAGTGGAGGACCCATGACAAAGCTGGCAGCGTGGGCCCACTCTTTGTGCCAGTAGTGGGTACCATCCGTGCCCAGGCCTGCTGCAATGGGCTCCCCGAACACCACACGACCTGTAGAGAAATAATAAAAACACTTACAGTTGTTCAGTATTTCTCTCTGTAGTGTTGCAGAGGCTGTTCCTCCCAGACAATGATTCAGCTGGAGGGAAAATGATAAATAATTTAACTTTTATCCATAAAAAACAAATTATATTGAAAAACATTGCTACTGTTCTGGCCTTTCACAGAAGATCTAGTGAAATCCTAACAACTAAAACACTGAACACACAAACTCATCATCTCTGACCCTTGCCCTTCTCCATTTCATCAGCAGGTGGTGGTAAGCTCACACTCACCATCTCTGCGTGCATTCGACACCACCTTGGCGGCAGATTTGCTCATGACATGGACCACATAGAGTGGGCAGTTGACAGCATGAGCGATGGTGATGGCTCTCTGGGTGGCCTCGGCCTCCACCTCCTCAGGCCGACACAGCTCATGGCCCTCGGGCCCCGTGATGCCGAGGGCCAGCATCTTCTTGGCCCCCTGTCGGTTCCCAGCGGGAACAACAAGGCAGGATAAAGGTTAAATGAGATGGAAGGATAACACAGGACTGCATCTGTCCATTCAGAGAGGAGGTGGACGGGTGAAGAGTCAGTTTGCAATGGCTGTTGTTAAAATACACAGACCCACACAGAAACACTTTGTGTGGCTGTTCTGAACTGAAGAGCAGTGACAACATAAGCCAGATAATTAAAGTGGCGTCTAAAAACAGTTTAACAATCCATATTCATGCTTAGAAAACATTTAGCACACTGCCGAGTGGCTGCAAGAACCATGCTCCCCACCACAGAGCCATGAGTTCCTTTCCTAGTGTTTGCTACCCCCTGGTGGCGAGTTGTTGCCATGACATTTGAAAAATAAAAACTGGAAAATGCAAACACATTAAGAAGGTGTTACATTCCTCTGTCATGGCAGACACCCCGACTGTCACATGGTAGCAAAAGTTCATAATAACATTAATGACGGGGCAGATAATCAGCTGTTATTCATGGTGCTAATTACACTGGTGCTTGTGTGAGTATCAGAGGAGGAACCAGCACATGTTAAATATCTAGGGTGAAAAAGCCTGTTCTTGTGACAGTCATTATTCTCCAGGCTGAAAGGTTTCTGCTGGAGACATCTGGTATTTCATGACATCGCTTTTCTAAACATTTGTTCTTACTGCTGCCACAGGGTCAGTGGACCTTGAACCATGTGGGGCAGTCAGAGTTAACACATTCATTCATTCAGAACTGTCATTGCTTTTACTGAATACTACTGAATTTTCTATTGTCATTGTCACAGTATCTAGTCTTTTATGGCTCTTACACCGACACCTGCCCAGCTGCTGTGAAACATTAACCCATACTGTTTTTGCTCAGCTTTGAGGCTAAGTGAGTAACATGATAATACATTTGCTCGTACTAACCTCTGCTATCAGATCTCCATTCTCAGCATGCACCTGAGCTATTGCTCCGATCTGCTTACATTGGGAGAAGGCAGCATAAAGCTCTGAGTCCTGCAGCATGAACACATCTTTATAGGCCATGAACATCTTGAAGGAATTTACTCCTCTTTCTTTGGCCAGAGTCTCCATCTCCTTCTTGACCTGGTAACACATGGAGGAATATATTAAAGTGCTGCACACAGGAAGGCTAAACACACCTGCTTCTACAGACACTGGACACAAAATAACTACACCTGGAACACTTGTTATTTTATAAACTTTGCTCTCTGGTATTCATAACCAATCTGCTGCTACCTGCTCATTTGCACTATTGTATGTTGTATGTGTTGAATGTTTTTAATGGTGGGTTGTGTATGTATTTTACTGTACAGATTTCCACTGAAGTGGACAATGAAGTCAGTCTATCAATCAATCAATCGATCAATCAATCAATCAATCAAACAATCAATCGCTGAAAAATCTTGATTCTCATGTCTCCTTCTTAAAAAGAGAGGGAAATGTAAGAAATTGGTTCATTTCAGACAACAAATACAAATCCCTGACATTTTTATTCTGAACAGACACGTGTGTGTGTGTGTGTGTGTGTGTGTGTGTGTGTGTGTGTGTGTGTGTGTGTGTGGACTCTTTGGACTATTTCAAACATACAGAGGGGTCCAAAAGTCAAGTGGTCTCATACTTTTGGACCTTACTTATTTTTAAATGTATTTTCATTAATTCATCATTTCATCAATTATCTGCTCATGCACCTTGTCACTCCACCACGTGACAGCAACATGCAGCGAGTAGTCGCAGCAAACTTTGGGGTCAGCTGTCGCACGCCAGCAGTCGTAGGCCTCCAGGAGAGATTTGCCCTTTTGGGGGATGACAAAGTCCAGGATCATTGTGGTTCCTCCTGCTAGAGCAGCCTGGTGAAACACACACAGTATCACACAGATATGAGTTAAAGATTAACTTGTAAAAGGACTGGACCAGGTGCAAAAAAAAAAAAAATCTTAAAATAAGGATCAAATAATTTCAAGAATTGTCTGATTTCTGTGGGATGTGTTGTCAGATCAGAGTTTCGATCAAAGCATTAATACTCTATAACCTCATTCCACTTTCAGCCAGTGACAATGTGATACAAGAAAACATCACTAGAATATGTGCTGCAGATTTATGCTGAATGAAATAATAAGAGATGACATTAATAGATGATGATCACAGTATGAAGATCAAAGTGACAAAAACAAGTCTACAGACCTGAGATCTTTCTCAACATGGTGCAGTAACCTGTCGCATCTTTATCAGCACAGTGCAGGGGAGATTTCCCAATCCCAGTCTCAATCAGATAATACCTCAAACAGAATTGTATTTAAACCTGTATCAGTGAGTGCAGACCAGTCAAGCACTGAGTAACACTGACCCCTGATCAGTGGATCAGTTCTGATTAGAAAGATAGAAAAAAGAAAAGCTTTCATGTATACTTCAAATAAAACTGTGACCGGGTCTGAGAACAGACCTGTCAGATAAGTTTCTAACACAGACTAGCCCTGCAACAGGAATACAACAGAAATCCTATAAAGTTGACATGGTTTGATTCATTATTGAGACAGTAGTTCTTCATCTTGCGGTGTTGTGACTGATGCGCTCAGACAGAGGCTCTCTGGCCTCTGTGGCTGCTTCATGTTGCTCTCACACCTCAATTATAAAACAAGTGATTGTCACACTTGTAATAAAGCTGACACACACCAACTGGAGTGTGGTTCATTATGACTCGCTGGTGGAGCTGCCTGTTACACACTCAACACTTTGACCATTGGGAGGATAAAAAAATCTGCCCATAATCATATAATCAGCGAGTCCTCCTTCCAGCACTGGCAACATACAGCCCACTCTACAAAAATATAAAAAAGGGGTTCTTAGAGATAATAAATTTTCAATTTTGCATCTATTGTTGTTTGTTTCAGTCCAGCATGGCGACCTAAACTATGAAATAGGAAGTACCATAATAGACTGTACTCACAATGACCTATTTCTTAATCTTTTAGTTGTGCAAGCAGCACGATCATTCAGCTACATGTCTGAATGAAAGTACCTTTCCTCTAATCTAAGGCAACTTTAGCCAGCCAGTCTTATCCACCTCTCATCGTGGACGGGATGCAGGTTTTATATAATGTGAAATAAATAATTCATAGCCCATTGATAGATGAAAATAAAATCCGGAAAAATAAAGTAGCAAAATGAACTCAAAAGTTAATGAAAGGAGAAGTGAGTTTACACCAGCGTGAAATGTGAGGGAAACACCGCCCAACCTTCCCTTATTACTCCGACTGTCTGAGTCCAACTTGACGCACTTAAATGCGTCAGGATCCCAGTTTTCTCCATCTTATGCAATGTAAAGAAAATCTCTCCACCTTAGTTCCGATGTGGAAGTCATCCACCGCCTTGGTGCCCATGAACGCCAGCTCCATGTGCGTGTGCGTGTCGATGCCGCCCGGGATCACCATCTTATCGGTGGCATCGATGACTCGAACTCCCGCTGGGATCTGAAGATTCAGGCCAACTTCAATTATTTTCCCATTTTCAATGTAGACGTCGCTGATCACGGAGCAGTCCTCATTCACAACTTTGCCTCCTTTTATCAAGATCCCGCTGGGCTCCATTCCTGCTGCGCGCAACTGACAGAGGGTTGAGAATGGACCAAAGAGCCAGAGTTTGTCCGCCTGTGCAGAAACTTTACAGAGGCGCGCAGGTCAGCTCCAAAGTTCATGTGAGATATGCATGTCCACTGAAGGCAGCCACCCCCTGCAATGAGGGAAAGCAGTGTCATCTGTCAGTGCCCGCCCGCGTCGTCCCACTGCAACATCACGACTCCTTAGGATTTACAGTAACTTGGCATCTGCGATGCTTTTGTTTTCACTGGTTTCCAGTTTGTGCTCAGTTAATCCGATCAGCTGAGTTGTAATCTGATTTTTTTTTTATTTTGCTGTATGTTTTTGTTCATCACAAGCCCACTGACTTCCCCCACCCCCCTTACATCCACTCTGTGTATTGTATGTGCCACGCCCCCTTCCCTCCCCAATGTCTTCGTGTGGTTTACAGTTCACGCCACACATCAAGACAAGCGCTTAATTGTCAGGAAACGCTCAAACCAGTTTGTCAGTCAGTTTGCGCTCTATGATGAAACACATACCTGAACTGTGAACTGAACAAGGGACCCACAGCCACAACAGGAGGAACTGCAGCAAGAGAACAGCAGCGAGAGGAGATAGATGAGATAAAAGTAAGAGATCACTGTCACTGAAAACAACCACAGAAATGTATGATTCCTTTCATTAGAGTAATGACTGTGTTGATTGTTTTACAGATTGTGTGGGTGATTGTTTTGCAAGTATTTTAATCAAAGAAAATACACCAGTAAGGATAAAGAGATAGATGAGGAAGTTTTAGAAACTGTTTTTAATCCAGTGTAACTGTGAAATAAGTGCTGAGGAAAGAACCAGAGAGGCTGAGCGGACACAGATGGCTGGAAATGGGATCAGCTGAGGCAGCAAGTAGCTGAGTCAAGACTCTTGTCGGATGGTTTGGTCTCTGAAATTAACATTTCAGCAGCATTAGTGTGTAGAAGTTTAGAAGGAAGCTGTCATTAACAAAGTGTAGCTGATTAGTAACCTGTTTTGATAAGTGAGTCAGCTTAGCTCGTCTTTGCCACTTTAACCACACAGTATGTAACTGCTGCTGCTCGGGGTCTTTAAATTAAAACATTTACAAAAGATTGGAGTAGTATGGGATCATGTGAGTTGTTGCTCTCACCTTCATTGTCATCAAATTCTCCTGGTTTGGATTCTTTCAGTGTTAGTTGTTTGGGAGGTTTTTACTGGGAGCTGAATTTCCCACAGAGGTCTCCTCCTCTCCAAACAAACAGACCAGGTGATAATATCCAGTAAAAACACTCAGTAAAGCAGTTTCACATTTAAAGTCCGTGTTTCACTGACGTTGTACGGCAAACACAGGCTATCAGGGAATAGCTGGGAGCTGAGTCTGCTAACTTTTGTTTCGAATGTTTATGATCCAGATGTTCAGGAGGTTTTTACCAGCAGAGTTGTCCTCTCCATAAGAAATGCACCAGAGGATTAAAACTGGTAAAACAGTTTTTTTCATCCCGTTAAAATACATGGTTGAAAACAACCAAAATGTAAAAAGTATGTTTTAAAAATGTGATTTAAAACTGGATAAAAGTAAATTTTGACCCCTCCTGGCAGCCAACCACAACACTGATAGGGTGTCTGACATCACTGATAGGTGACCAAATGACTTGGACCATGATTAAAATCATGTATTTCTCTAGGTTTGAAAATTGTTGGAAACATTTAGGATAATGTAAGTACACAACTCAAAAAAAACATAGAACATAGGTCTTGTCATTTTTAGTTATAAAAGAAAAGTTGCATCTTATAGCTTTAATGTGAGGGTGTAGCAGGTTACCCAGGAGAGCCAGGGTAACAGGTGTCATAAGAACACTAATGTAGCAGTGATGTAATAAAAATGATTAGTAAGACTTTTATGTCTGCTGGAAACAGTCCAGCCAAACACTTTAACATATTCTCTCAACATGTGAGAAGTGATCATTGTTCAGGAAACTTGTGACCCCAACCACTGGTTCAGTGACAAACTTCAGATGTGAATTTACTCCACACAGCTGAAGCTGACTGGTCAAAAAAAGTGTTTTGGAATTGTTTTATCTATTATTTAAAAATCCCCCAAAATACAGCAGACTTGTGATAATGCTGTGATATCCCTGGAGCATGCAACTGCCTCTCTTTCATGAAGAGTTGTTAGCCACTGGGAGAGATTAGCATTTTACTGCAGTGGATTGGTTGTCTGCACCGCATCAGTCCAGACAACTTTTCTCATCCATTAGTGTATTACGAAAACAAGACACATTGGAGAGACAAAGATGCATGCACTGGTGAGATAAGCGCACGCAAGGGCTTAGGAACACCTAACCTTCACAGTTGCAATAAACAATAACATGTGACTTAAGAGGATTTACATAAGATGAGAGGAGTAATCAGAGGGAGTGAAAAAACCAATGAGGCAGCAATGGCATCTCCTCAAAAGTCTCTGTGTTGCTGAATGAGGGAAGTTGCCATTCTGCTGGTTTTAGAGGAAGGCTGTTGTTATCATTTTATTTCCTCTACCAGCATGACAAACCAACACGGATGTCACTCTCTTTTCCACTGAAGTGAAATTCACTGAGTGCAGCTGTGAGTGTTGACATGGTAAGACTCTGGCATTAGAAGGGCATAGCATGCAGAGAAAGTGACATGAGATATTGTTGAGGCAGATTATCAGTGCTCTCTGCTCAGGCAGGAGGAGGATTGTTTAGTGTGTTTGTGCTAAACTTCACACATCTGCACCTACAGCTAATACAAATGAAAGATACTGTACTACAGATCTGGAGGGAACAGGTCAGACTATACATCTGTGGTTTTGGTAAACCAGAGGAAGTTTTTCTAGGAGATGAAATGCTCCATGTTTCTCCTTTTTCCTGTTTTATCTAATTACATTGTATCTAAATCTAATCTTGTCAGACATGACTTGTCTTATATTGTTGTCAAACTAAAACACATTCTGTTTTTACTCTGCATTTTTCTTTTGATTAAACATGAATTCGGCTCTCTTAAAAATACACAGCAGACATGTCTGTGCAAGCAAGCTAGTGACTGTCACTGTTTAAAGGAAATCAAAGTGGCTAAGTGGAGCTGCTTGGAAAAATGGATTACCTGTATTACTGTATTACTGTGGCTTTCATTAGCTTGTTTAAGCTCCACCTGCCCCAACTCACTACACAACCAACAACAACCCCAACATCCACATTAAGCTCACCCAGCTCTGCCCCCACTTGTCACATGACCATCAAATTTCCAACAGACAGGAAGCAGCAGGTGAAGCCCCACTGCTCCTCTTGCGTGCACCTTTGCACCCCTTGTATATGCAATTACCAGCCAGCTCTGTATACAGCATCTACATGATCTGTTTCTACACTTTCTTGCCTATTTTTGTTTTATATTTACACCTTCTTATTAGTTTCCAAAACAAATCCATCTCTGTGTTTGTTTTACCAGGACAGAGAAGTTATGTGTGAGCATGACCAGTAACATCATTCTGGTCCAGACTCTGATTGTGAATGTTCATGCTCACAAACAAATGGCTCAGGATTGCATTACCAGTAATTGTGCCCAGATGGCAGTGTTCTCCTCAGGTTGAAATGGAAATGTGACCTGGACTTCTGACTGCTCAAATGTTTTATTGTACATAACTCATACAATTATGTGATATATGTGACATAAATAATGTTCATATAAGGAAGATTTTTGCAAGAGATAATATGGTGTGTTTTTGTTTCTGTAACAACATCTAAGTTGTTTTGGGCCATTTTAAAATATCTGATATTTTTGTGACGTTATGAATGGTTTCATAGAGAAACTGGAGAAGATTATGAGTCATGTCAACCAAAAATATTAGATGCATTTTTAAGTGTACTCTACTGAACCAACAGAATGATGCATTTTGTGGTAATGTGCAGCCTTGTATTTACAAAAAATACATCCATGTAATAAGGCTTCAAATGTGACATGAAATGATGTAAGATTCCCTGACACTTTGCCTACAAAGACACTATGAAGTCTGCAGCTACTTCAAAACATTTGTCAGTCACATTGTTGCAGCTCAAGCATCAGAAGGCAGCTGTTAAGCAGACTCTAAAAATGTTAAGCTTCCAACAATGGGAGGCAGAAAATGTGAAGGGAAACAATTAAATTACGCCTTGCATGAAGTTTGCTTTTCATTTTGTGAGGCAAATTTAGTGCCATGGTTAATCATTATGCTGTTGAACACGATTTGCAAAAATATTCAAGAGCTTTATGTGCCTCAGTGCCCCTTCTGTATTGAAAAATAATGGGCCTCTATCCAATTAAAAACTGCATTAAATCTCTAAAGTATTACATGCACTTTACTGGTATCTCTCTGATTAGGCTTTTCTGCATGTGCAGATGCTGACAGCACACTGAGAATGGGAGCTTTGACTGGCTGCTCCCTTTTAAATCTAGTTCAGGAGTTCAGGATTTCTGTGGACACTGAAGGTGCATGCATGCATTTACGCTGGAACAATGAAATATTTTACATCGAAATCTTAAGTCTAGGAGAAAATCAATCCAAAGTCAAACAAATAAAAAGTCACATTAATTAAAATGACAACCAAGTGCATGTCATCTGACATTTTATTACATCCACAACTTTGACTTTGATTTCCTCCACATTCAGATTTGGTTTGTCATTTATCTTTTTTTTTTTTTTTTTAAATATAGATTTACAAAATCTCTGAGATCTTCCTGAAAGTGTCCACATTGTGATATGTGTTGGGATGTAACAATAACAAGAGGAGCATTTTGTATTCATAACAGCCCTTATGTTGATTCTAGCATTGATAGGCAGTGATTCATTGTTCTGCAACAGAGGCACCAGTCCAGCATGTGAACGGATGATTTATGTGACCATCTGTTTTATATTGATCATAATTTGATTATCTCTTTTTGTGTGATGACTTTTGATGTCAAGACCCATTTTGTTACACACACACACACACACACACACACACATGCAGACACACGCTGTACTTGCACATGCACACACCCATACACATGCGCATGACAACTTTGGAATAATTGAGCTGCCTCTCGATCACTGTCTCAAACCCACAGTCCACATTCACACCCTCAGTCTTTTAAAAACTGACCAAATTATGATTACAAGTAACAAGCAGGATAGTTGCACAACCGACTCACTCCCACTATCTATTTGTGTTAATTAAAAGATTTGCAACTACATGTGTCTGCAGATAATCAAAATGTCTTCTGCAGCAGCACTCCCAGATGCATCGGCACTCCAGAGCTCATTTACTTGCTGCGATCTCATGTTTGTTTAGAATTAATCAATCTACCCACAATTGAGTTAATTAATTAGTGTTTTAATGCTACTCTTTATAATTGCAGTCAGATGAGTCTGCAGACAAAGCAATCACATTAATGCAAATACAACAGATAATTGTTATCCAAACTTCCTCAGCAGCAGCAGCAGCAGCAGCAGTAGTTTCACTGTAGAGCTCGTCCTGGGTCACCCCTGAGGAAGCACTAGATGGCACCATTGAGCAGAGTTTCTCCTCACTGTGCCCTTGTCACTTCCTGGATATTGTTCAATTAACTGTCCTATACTGTCCTCATTGAGTGGGTCTACATATGCATTGAGGGATAGATGACACAAGGGTCCCTGTGATACCCTCACTTGTAGATGAACGTCTATTACGCGTTGCAGCGGTTGAAATCAAAGGTCAGTGTTTCCAACAAGTGCAGCATACTGCACATTCGGTTTAAAAAGTGATATTTGCATGTATCTAGTGCAAATCAAAGGCAACATTGTCTGTGTGTCTGCTCGCTCCCCTGATAATGTTTAATTTGGTTTTTCACAAGAGGTATCAACAGCATGACCTTAGAGGCTTCTTTCACTAAATGTCAGGGGCCGTGTTCCTCTCTGGAACATTTTCCATAAAGGTTGCCCACTGTTCAGACCATCGTTCACACATTCTCATCGCATCTGTGTGAGGATAAATTCCTACAGTGCTTACTTCATGAAGGCAGGTCAGCATTACTACCGTAGTACAATAATCTGGTAAATAATGTATGCTCTGAATGTTGTGTTCAGGAATCCTGCCAAAAGAATGTCCAAGTGTTTTCTTTTTGAAGTATCTCTCTTTCAGTAAGAGACAGAAGTTTGAAGCGCTGCTTTGTTTGCATTGTTACCTCTTAGAAACTTTCCATCATTCAAATTTTTTTTCACAGCATCTTCATCATCATTGTCATCACCATCATCTCTGTCATTAACCACAGCTCATTTTGAATTTCACGGCTTTGTAGAGTAAATTTTTTTTTTTTTTTTTTGTTTACCCAGTTCCTGGTGTTTTTCAGGAATATGCTTGTATCATTCTGCAGCCTCTCAGCGAGAGCCATTATTCCCTCATCTCTTTAGCTTATCTCCTCTGATGATCTGCTCAGATAGATATGACAGCTGAATAAATATGCAAACGTAGTGCGCGGCGCCACACTTCACCACAGAATTTCTATTATGCTCTCAGATTTAGAGACGAACACTATATTGAGATAACAATGGGACTCTTTGGGGATTTGGATGAATGGGGGGGTTTTCTTCTTTATTATCTTCTGATAAACTACGGCTATCAGCTGAAGAAATCGAGACACTTCTTACTCATTCGCTTAGACTAATTAAAAATCTCTTTTCACAAATCTGCTGTTGAGACTTTCTGAAGAGATCTTTGCAAATGTCTGAATAAAATGGGATTCATGAAATTACACTTTCATCAATTAACTTAGTCAGCAGTGTCATGTCTTTTACTCTTTTACCAGCTCTGCCGTGTCCTTCAAAATCTGTTTTAATTGATATGAAGATGAAGCCATTGCATAACAAATATTTTCAGTGCTGTGACCTAATTACCTCTGAGGTTTTGGAGGAACTGAAAGGAATGACACACACTATTAAACATGATTATTAGTAAAATGTGAAAGTTTAATCCAAATGAAAAAAAAAATATTCCTTTTTAAATTTCATTGCTGCTGACCTTAAGTTATTCATCACAAAACGCAAAAAAAAAGAAAAGAATGTTTTGTTCATATTTTTGTCCATTGAAATGATGAAGATTTTTTCCTACAAAATAAAAGTATAACAAAAAAATTGGAAAAATTATGTTCAGAAAAATCTTCAGAATCACTGTCTACATGCATTGATTGGTGCACTGTTGGACCTGTGGGCATATGTTGCCTTTTTATAGCATTCTGGTGAGTATCTCAGCTTTAATACTTTGGGCTTTTGCCTGGCCCCCAGCTCCCAGCATGCTTTGAAACATGTAAGTCTCTTTTCAATCAGTTTTTGAGCATGGCATCGATATTGGCTACATTTGTGGCAGAGGAGGCGCTTTGGCAGCTCCGTTTGAAAAGAATTGCCATGGGAGGGGTCGGCTTGACCCAGCTTTAATGCAAAACTGAAAAGGAGAGGAAACAAAAAACGCTACTATATTTAACCAAATCTGCAGCTTACTCGGAAAACACATGATAATGATATCCTCTTAACACTCCTTGCTGGAGAATTACAGCCCTCACGGCAGCAGGGGCCAAGATACAAGACTAGACAGAAGATGCAGTTATTACAGCACAATCATTATGTTGTGACTGTTTTTCTGGCCCCGTTCACCTCACTTGGTCAAAAGAGCAACACTACAAAATTAGCAATTAATGGAGCAACGCTGACTCTTTCCTCAGAAAAGGGTGCATTACCCTCAGATCCTAAATAAGCACTTGTAAATGTGATTATTTTCTTGTTGGGTTATTCATTTTAAGGGATGTGTTTCTGCACTTCAGTTATGTTAATTGAGGTGTAGCGTATGTATTAGCGTCTGTGCATTAGTTTGACTAGATTTCTACTAGTTTACCACATTGCTCCCTCAAGAGGAATTAAAACTTCTCTTTGCTTATGACTGACTGTCCACATGCAGCTGCTCCTTCCTCATAATATACTGTAAAAATAGATACAGCTTCCTTGACAGGTTTCTTGTTGTTTTTGCTAAATCTTAATTAGCGATTAGTTAGAATAATTCTCAAACTGCCTCTTTTTTTCTCAGTGGAGGATGGTCTGTTATTTTAATTAAGCAGAGGTCAGATTTATTAACTCAGCAGGAGTGTGTTGAGTGAAGCTGTGGAAATCAGCAACAACGCTTCACAGCGTGCTGCTCAACACACCAATGCACATCTCCCCCTGCCTTCACGCCAAACTGTGAAACAAGAGAGGAAAAGAGTCTGGGGAGGGGAAGGGGGAATTTTGTTTTATCTTATGTTGCACACCGATTTCTTTTGATTAGTTATTTGATGTTATCTCTCCCTTAGCTCCCCCTTCCCAATGGTAAGATGGTGATGTAGCTCAAACCAGGCCCATGGTAGAAGCATCCACTGGGTTTAGGAAGTGGGGTGTGGCAGGCAGAAAAGTTGACGCAGTGAGAAAGCTAGAGAAATAAAGGTTGTGTGAAAGAAATAGAAAAAAAAATGAAAGTGAGCTCTGAAAAAGAGGAAAAAGATGGGATAATTAAAGGAGAGTGAGTGAGGCAGTATCATGCAGCTCACACAGAAGAGAGCTGATCAGACTATAAATCAAAATGTCTCTGTTATATCTTGGTTCAGATCTTTTGACAGTATATTGCTTGTTTTCCTTGTGCAACATGGCAGCTGGTTCCACATCAAGCTGCTAGATGTACAGGAAATAAAAATTCCATTTTCAATCTCCTCTTAGATGGTGAAATCTAAAAACACAAATGTTATCAATCCCCTGAAATTCACTCAAGACTTAAAAACTAAAAAGTTGTTCTTGCAGATGGCTTCATTCTGGACTTTAACTAATGCACTATATGCCATACATCATCTTCCTGTCTTGATTTTAAATTGTGATTTGAAATCCACAACACAGTGACTCAGTTAATATGTAAATAAAGAGAAACAAATGCAAATTTCAGCAGCACAGAACAGAGTTCATTCTTGGGTTTTATTTGTTAGAAATCTCTGCAGGGAAAGATTGCAAAGTGTTGTACATTCTGTCTGTGGCCAAAAGGCAATTACTGCCAGAAAGCTTTTGACTCCTCCTGATTATGTGATGCCTTTCAAAAAATTACACAGATTTCACATCACATGCTGAGCATACCTCGGCTACAGTTGGGAGCCTCAGAAGAAAATCCTGACATTCATGCACACCACCCCCAAGCCCCCGTATCTACTGTAGGCTTTATTTTGTCTGTGGGGACGATGAAAGACAAATAGAAGGGGGTGCTGCTTCCACTCCCTGGTCAGCACTGCAAAAAATATCCTCCACAACAAGTCGTTCAGTGTAGTCTTGATTTTAAAATCCCATTTTTTCTCACCTAGAGGGACAGATTTGGCTGTAAGGATGGTAAACAGTTTTCTTGACACGGTTAGAATGATTAAGACACTATGTGATGTACAATTAAGGTTATATCTGACTTTTTTTGTGGAAAAAAATCAATTATTGACAAGGAAACATGACATGTTTATATAGGTTATAAACAATTTGTGCGGGGTTTATTTTAAATTTTATGCATTAATGGACATAATATTAAAGAAAAAACAAAACAAAAAAACAGTTGTATCTTCAAACCTATCCTCTAACCTGCCTCTATAAGGAACCACCTGAGACTGGGGTTAAAGGAGCTGAAACAATGATGAAATATTGATTAGTCTTAAGTTTTTAAATGTTGAAATTGAGGATCTTATTAACAAATGTCAAATAAAGTAATTTGTACAAATGCCAACTACGATGAGTTATCTTTTGTCTTGTTTGAACCTTAGAAACTTGAGTTTTACCATTAGCTACATTGCTAAACAGCTAGCTTGCTAATGTTAATGCAGTTCATGCTACTGTTTATTAGCGTGAATTTTGTTATATTTAATGTTATATTTAATTAGCCTAATTAATGTCATTACTAACAACTCGGGGTAACTTCCTCAGAGATAAAGTCCAACATCAACGTATTATGTGATATAAACATAATACATTTTAGCTAGCTGATGCTAACTGCACTGTGCTGCTTGTATGTGATTGTGTTTGTTCAGCTTTGTGTCTCATGTGCTTCAGCAGACGTACAGTGATAACAGCTACTACATTCAGAATTCACACATCAACAGTGATGGCCCCAGCATGTCCAGGCAGAAAGAACTGAAAATAAACTAGGTTTGGGAGCAGAAGAGATGGCTGAGGAGCGCTGTGAGGAAGATGAGCAAAACTAAAAAAAGATTAGGAGAGAAAACAGCGACAAATTAGAGAAATGTTATTTCATCGTTTGAACTGTATTGTTAGTAAAACGTTATGAAATTTTGTCAGTTGAAATCACTGATGTGACTGAATGTTTTAGTGTCTAAATTAAAAATCTAAATTAAAAGTCATAATGTTAACTAAATTGTTGCCAGTGCTGTGATATCTTATGCACAACTGCCTTCAAAATTACTCCACGGATTATGTGTGTTAAAAAACTTCTGGGATATGAAACTTATAATGCCTATCAGAGAGGTATACTGTATACTGTAAATTTGGGCCCTGTGCATATATGGTGTCATCTCTTCATACATAGAAAATAAGTAACAATCAGACGAATTGATGTTAAGTAGTTATTTAGGGATACATAGTTGTTTAGGTCTTCACTATATCATAGGCATAAGGCAAAGTTGGAAAAAAGCAATTTTTCCAACCTCCACATTGAGGAAGGACTACTGTATTACATAATGAGCAACAACAAAATAAGACTTCACTGGAGTCATGTTATATAACGTATGAAAGTATAGTGCTGGCTATTTCTATTGATTCAGTGTTTCAGTGTAAACTGCTGCAAACAGCTGCCTGATATATCTTTTAGCCACCACTTTGAGTAGCTACTTTTCATCCAAATCCTCAGTTACATGAGAACATGGAAATGTTGCTTCATCTATTTACCTAACCAATATTCAATTATTGTAAAACAGGTAAATTGTAAATAATATAAATATCAGGCTAATGATGTAAAATTCAACAATGCACACAAAAATTAACATTTAGTTACAGGCTTCTTGAAGTCTCTCCTCATGTTTGGCACCCCTGATACCAAGAGGAAAATGACTTTTCCGTATTAGGAGATTTTATCTAGATCTACCATTTAAGTGGTGATTTTTGATCTCATAGACTCGAACGCAGCGCTTGTTATTTATTCTTTTGTTCTCTGGGATTTGAAAACTTTGAGCCTTAAAACCACTCATATCCCAGACAGAAGCTAATAACTGACAATAAGTGACAATATTTCACAAATACAACAATTCTAAAACAATTCTAAAATAAGTAAAACTGCGCTGTTTAGAATTTAAATATTTTTTTCCTAACAGGAGACTGTTATCAGCTATTGTACTAGACTTGCTGCTGGACTGAGCTGGATATTTTTTGCAGTGTGGCCTGAGAAGCGTTCAGGTTGCACCAGCATCAGTCAGGGGCCTCAACACTGACTGACACTCAGTGAATGATAGTGAAATCTAGCAGGTGCATTTGGCTTGCATACCTCTGATCAGTACACCACAGTGCTTGTCTTCTTAGCTTACTCTGTAATAAGCTCTTTCAAAGATCAGTATGTACACCCCCCCCCCCCCCCCCCCCCCCCCCCAACCTCCCTCCTGATAAGATCTGGAGTATGTAGTTCTCTCCTTCCCTTTATTCCCAACTCTTTTCGTTTTCTTAAGAAAATGTCAGTTTAATCATATCTTAATGCTTTGATAATGGGGTTCTCTTACACGGGCGCAGAACAGTCACTTCAGTGTCTTAAAAGCCCAGGATGTGGAGGGAAGGAGAGAATGTCTCTAAATTAAATTTGCTCGGGCCCTGCCTCAGTGCTGTGTATGTGCATTTGTGTGTGTGTGAGTGTGTGTGTTTGACTGTAACAGTGGGAACTGAGGCTCCTTTTCACCCCTCTTGACAATCACACAAAACATGTAATTGTTTCATGTGCGCAAGTGGAAACTATTAATATTTAAATGTCAACTTGCTTGATTTAAATAATTGTGAAAGTTTAAGTGGAGACTAAACAGGAGTGTCAGTGCAGGCCAAAAACCTGCCTCTTTAAATGTATGTGGTGTGCTTTATCTTTACTGCTTTACTTTAGTGCTTCACATAATGAGGTGCAGACACAAGTCACTTGTCATGTGATACTTTGTTAGTGGTTTTTTTTCAGTATATTTCTATCTGTGCTGTTTTGGATGTAAATTATTTCAACAACAAATCGCCAGAAGGAAATGGCAAAACAAGAGTGTACAAATAAATTATTTGTAAAGTGTCACTGCATGCTAACAAAGAAGGAGGGAATGCAATGGTCCCCAGTGGAAGTGCGTGTGCGGTTGTGCAGGTGTGAAGCCAGCTGCTGGGCTCCTGAACACCCCCCCCACACACACACACACACACACCCCCTCCCCCACTTCCCTTGTCACTCACAATGATAGGCAGTTAAGACAGCACGAGCACACACACTCCCTCACATCAACTACAAGTGCACAACTGTTAAGGTGTGTGTTTCTCAAATGCCATAAGGGAACTGTGCACTGAACTTATGCTAAAAAAAAGTTGTTCATGTTAGGTAAAGGCTCTACTACTCAAACAAACCCTGAAATTGGTTTGCATTGTGGAGGTAGAAAACTTGCAGCAGTGCCACCCACTTTCAGCCATTTAGACAGTGTGAGAGGCAAAGACCAGAGGGCATATTTAAACAGCCCTGTGGCTCTTCCATGTTGCTGTCAGTCCTCTCTGAGACTGGGACACTGCCGGCTGCAGCATTGTCTTGACCTACTTGTGACTCGTTCTTGCGCTGAATTAGAGGGATGGCTGACAAAAACAGCTCAACAAAGGGAGGGAAAAACAGCTTAAGAACAAATAGCCATTTCTGGTGGAGTTTTGAGTTCTAATCAGTGAAGCAGAAGCCAGCGGAGAGCAGGGGAGACTGTGCGCAAAAACATTATCTGCGTCTCAAGATGGATCCTTGACTAATCCCGCTGTCTGAGCTCAACGCTCCCAAGATGCTCCGAGAGGAGAGAAGGAATACTGGAGGAGAGGAGGTGGTGAGGGGGAGGGAAGGGGACCACAGATTCAAGTAAAAAAAAAAAGAAAAAAGGAAAGCCAGTTTAGTCTTCCCACAGACCAGTGTCAGTTTAGGGACAACAATTTGGCCCTAATTGCACTTTCCAACAGCAGAAGATTATGGCTGGGCACCCCCTTGTACACCCAAATCAGGACTTTTAGCTTCTCTAGATCCTTATTAGTGTTACACTCATTTTGGCCAAGTATTCAAGACTCCAGTGTTACCATTCTATGAAAAAGAAATCATCATCAAACTGCTAGGAAGATGTCCCCCTTTCATCTTTTAATTAGTTAGTTTGCATTGGCTGGTACAGTAAGCGGCGGATTTGTTATTTATTTGCTGAAACACAGGCTGCCACATTATTGTGTGGCTCCACGCAGGCTGCTGTCCTCTTTGATTCAGGCTAATGGAGTCCCACCAAGCTACATAATATGTACTGTATGAAAAGCCTCTAATTCCAAATCATCTTAAAGGAGCGATGCGTTCAGCAAGAGAGAATGTCTGCACAATGACACACTGGAAAAAAAAGAAAAGAAAAGGAGGGAAAGAAAAGAAAACACAAAAACTCCATGTGATTCTCGCCTGGACATGAAACCAGTTTGTTCACAGAATCATTTCCTGCCATTCACTGTAAATGATTAAAGGGGAGCTCCTTCACATTGATCTCTCGCACAAACTGTAGAACAATAAACAAGGAAATGCAAAGATTTAGCATTCACAGCTGGGCTACATTGCTGTGAGTTTGTTGTGAGGAGTATTACAACATATTGAGCATTTGTTGCATAAAATGGTGATCAGTGTATTTTGCAGTGAAAATGCATATTCAGTACAGTTCACACCTTATTATTGTGCTCAAATTTTCAAGTAGAGGGCAGAAATTTCATGAGGAGAGTGCAGTGGTGCAATGTCTAAGCTGCTGCTTAACAGGACTCTGTCACTGGCACTCTGTAAAACTGTCAGGGTTACCATTGAGATGAATCTAAAACTGGCCACAGGGTTATTTTTAGACTTGGCTGCAGGATAAAAAGTTCCTGAGCCCCATAAGTAGGTCAGCTCAAGTGGTGTTCAGATTGCTGTTATGTACAATTACTGAAAAGTAGCATCTCCGGTCCAGAGCAACTTTTAATCCACACTCCAGTGTATGAGCGAGTCAACTTCTCCCTCACCAACTTTAAAAAAAAAAAAATCTTCCCTAATCTAAGTTTGTTCTACAAGTTGGTTTTGTTGGTATACCTGATGTGAGTTTTGTGATGCTGTAAATTTGTACAGTAGCTGTGGCTTTCCTGCCGGCAGGAGACAGATTTTATATAACTGATCTAATAGTTTCCCTCAGCTACTGTAGGATTCTCTCTCTGTAACCTCCAGTATCTTTACAATGTGGTTAGTGCTAATGCAGAACATGCATGAGGGCGTCAGTCTGTTTGTTTCTCACTACGAGATGTGTTGGAATTACAGTACGACAGTCATGTGCAGGTTAATTTGAATTACAACAGTCACATCTGAATTAAAGTATGCAGGGTTTCCTTTTAAAGTCTTATGTATTTGCTGTTTATTACTGGCCCACTGGCCATAGCAGAAAAAATCACACATTTTCAAGTGCTTTTATCCTGCCAGTTCAAACCTTTTTTACTTTCATGAGGTTCAAGGGAAGGTTGGGAACCATATGGTTCCAGTATAGCACATTATGAGAGCGAGCACGGTCAAATAAACCCCTGCTGTATAAAGACGCTATATCACAACTGTGTATTCAATTGCATTAATTGAATAACAGGAGGAGAGCAGGTGACAGTGTTGGAGTGAAAATGATGAGCAACCGTTACAGTGGCACGGCCTCCATTCCAACTTTGACAGGTAAACAATCTAATTGATTTTCCATGGCGTCTTGCCGGACTGTTCAATGCCATATTTCCAGTTTAAACGCCGACCGTTCTCAGTGTTTGCAGAACAGACAAGCCCGTCATCTGTAGCACTGAAAACATGTCAAGTTAGAACGAGTAATTTGTGGTGATGAATGACAAGTGCAGGCTCCTGTTCAGTAGTCTGAGCGCTCATTAGAAAACACATTTTCAGATGTCACCAGGCTTCTGTGTTTTTGTACTTTTTGGGTAGAATAAACAAATATTGCTTGAATACTGCAATGTCACAGAAATGAGCAGAAGGAACTTAAACCTCAATTGACATGTCTCATGCAGCCGACTTTTTTGAACGTTGACAGCCATCTGTGTGGATTCCTTTCACTCTCCACTAATGAGCTGTGGGTTGAGGAGACCCAATCTACACAGGCCTGTCCCTGGGGCCCTGTGCAGCTGCCGGTGCATGCACATACACACACACACACGACCCCCCCCACACACACAAACACACACACACACACACACACACACACACACACACACACACACACAAACACATACAGCCACCAGCATCCCTCTGTGTTTGAAAGCACACTTTGGCTAACTAAGATCTGAAGTCGCACAACTTCACATAGAGTATCTGTTATTTTTTTTCTGCACCACACATTCCTGTGTGCCAACTAGAGAGCGTAAAAGTGCCAACACCAGAGTAAAAAAAAAGCAAAAAGTATCCATACAAAACGCAAATGCTGCACAATACACCTTGGTTGTGGTGGGAATGTAATACAACTGTTGAGTGTTTTTTTTTTTTTTTGGCAGAGATGTTAGTTAAATTATTTAATCCTATATCTCCTGTCTATGTGTGTCTTGGTATATAATTGTGGGCATATGTTTTCATATTTCTGAGCAGTTATGATGTGTATATGAGAGTGAGAGACACCCAGGAAAACAGACTGTGAAGCTTCAAGTGTAGAAATGGAGACAATGCAGGAATATTAAGTCGAACTTTGCTATTCACACTTTCCCTTCCTTGCATTCCCGTACCTGTAAATGTTGTGACAATGAGTGAAAAATCTATTTGATCTCTATCACACACAAAAGCAGATGAGCTGGAATGCCACTGATACAGAGCATGAATAGGGAATGACAGGAAGGGCCTAATCAATGTCCTCCAGGACTGGCAACTGCCTCGCCTTTGTTTCTTTTTGTAAATACAAGCCTCTTTAACATCACAATATAAGCCATTATCTTGCCTGGCAAGGTAAATTTTGGGGGGAGCCACACAAAAACATACATTTTCCCTCAGCTTGGAGCAGATCAGTCGGGTGAGATCTAAAGTCATGCAAATGTTACAGGAGAAAAATACTGGCAAAACTCATTCTAATTATTCCATATCAGCACATTTGCATGGAATGGGTTTTTTTTTTTTTTTTTGAGAAGGGAAGAGTTTGTGATCAGTGGAGCTTGGGCATGGGGGCTGTTTAGGAATTCACTGCATTTTGATCTAATCACAAAATCAAAATATTCATGAAACACAATGATATCTCCCTGAAGCAGGCGGCTAGCCATTAATTTTCAAATTCAGGTAATTTATTAACACTTATCAGAGGCTGAAAAAGCCTTGCTCTGTGTTTGTAAAGTGGGTGAGAGGGAGAGAGGAGTTCGAGAAAACTGATTCCAGATGATTTATAACGGTGTGCCGGGTGCATTTTCATCCAGGTATTCAATTAGAATGTATGTCCAATTTTCTATTCTAGATCTACAGTTAAAAACTCTATTAAAGCACCATTTTCCTTAGCATACGTATCTATTATCAGCATTCACGGCAAATTTGATAACTCTGGCTCTGGCTCTGTCATTGTGCTTTTTTTTAATGCTCATTGGTCTTTTATTAATTGGAAGAGGTTTGACTATAGTCTATAAGATGCTGCTCGGACATATTTTTCTTGCCTGTGAACACTTGCCGTTAGTCTTTGTTCCTCTTAATAAAATCATCACTATACTGTAGCTTAAGACCAACCAGTATCACTCTAATCACAACACACTGTGTTTGACCTGGTTTGACCATTAGCTAGGCCCCGCCCCCCCCAGCTACTGTTGCCATGCCTGTTAAGCTTTCTGCTCCCAATGGCACATATGCAATACAAAGATAATGTGAAGAGATTTACCACTCAATATTCACAGTAATTTTTTGAAACAATGGGTCCTTGATTTCAGAGGTAGACAAAAAAAAGGTTCCTCATTTCTAGCAAGTGACTGTTGATTGTGTTGGCTGAACTGTTGCTCACAGGTTCTTATCAGCTTCAGCTAGGTAGCTAATGTTAGCTCCATGAGTTGGTTGAAAATACCACTTTTTAATGTGTCCAGCTGTGTCCAGGATTATAGGACTTTACTTTACTTAGCCCATAAAATAAATTATTTTGGCGTGCTAAGTATTGCAGCTTACATCAGAGCAGACAAATTGATTGATCAATCGCTTACGCTTCTGCTCTTGTGGTTTTGGTTTCAGAAGGGTGACTATAAAAAGGGAAACTGCCCCTTTAAATTCCTTAAATGCGACTATCTCTCACCATTGCCCAATGTCCACCTCTTTGGAATAAGACGATTGGACATTAGCTGTTTTTTTTAGCTGTTTCATTATCACTTCAATTAAAGTCAATGTTCCTCATTATCTATCATATTTCTTTTTATAATATGAATATAAGCTTCTGTACATGAGCAACAACAAAGCATTCATGTATGCTGTGTAGACCTCAGATTTTGTAAGTGAAAGATATATCCAATAACATGAACTGTTGAGCAACAGCTTTAGATAGAACAGACTGACAACTCAGGCCATCTGGGTGTATGTGAATCCATCTGGGTGCATGTCTCCTGAGGGAGGGAGTCAACTTCTTTCAACAGTAGCTTATATTATGACGCTGTAGCTACTTCTTCAAAGTATTCAATCTTTCTTGCTCTACTTTAAAACCAGAATGCATCTTTGATTCTTTTAAAACGGTAAAGGCTGTGAATATCAATGAGCATGTTCATTAATATGTGCTTTGAAGCTGCATCTATTATGGGAATACTGTATGTTAATAAAGACAATAAATAAATAAATAAATAAATAAATAAATAAACATTTGATTAAGTTATTGTGAATCTTATCTTCCATGAAATAAAAAACACATCTCTGCATGTTCAGAATGAGTATGGAGACTCTCATTGCATCACTGGAAAATCATCAAGGGGATTGTGTGGGCGTTTTTTCTTAATCATTCTACTCCACTGTGCAAAGATTGTATCTCATACCTCCCATTGTATATTTAGTCAGCGCAAGGAAACAGCCAGTGACACATCTTCCCACTGTTCCACAGACAAAGTGGTCTGGGGGAAAGGATGATCCAAGGACAGGGTTAAAAAAACAGAAGGCCTGGATCTCTTTGTCTCCCAGTAATATTGCTGGGTGGATTCAAACAGCCCCTGAAGCTGAGCTGAGCTGGGCCCTGAGCTGTGATCGCAGCATGATAACCAGATGGATCAATACATGTGTTGTAAAGGTTAAATGATGTTATGTTGTTCGTTGTTATTGGACATGGCATGTCACACTACATGATACTGACACCTTGTTCTGCCCTCCCTCTTTCCTCTGCTGTAGGTTGGGTTGAGGTTGAGGCCCCGCAATGATCCCAAGAAGAGGGTCAAGTGTTGAAGGTTTTGTCTACTCAGCCGGTGAACCGTCCCAACTGACCACGGAGAAATGTCCTGGCTGCAGCCTAAAGATCTAATAAATAACAATTTTGCTGTCTCACAATGAAAATTCTATATTGCTAAAAGGTTGATGGGCTTTTTGATCAAAATTAATGACTAAACAGATATTACACTGTCAAAACTCTATCTAGGCCTTTACATTTTAAAACTGCTCCGCCACATACCCTGTTTAGCTTAAACAAATGCATCTGTGTTTTGAAAATGTATCAAATGTACAATGCATGAATAATATGCACTTCTGCACTGCAAATAATTCTGTGACAATAGCATAAAACAAAAGCAATAAGAAACTGGTCCTGTAATTGGCACGTGTGCTAAATGTAAAATGCTAGATAATGATTAAAATTAAGACAATAAACTAATGTAGTCACTATAACCATTATGTGTACAGACCTTTTCTAAAAAGACACTGTAGCAGATGCATGCATGCTTTAAGTTAAGGCATGCCTTTTGATTGGTTTAAATGACATTACAATCATAAGAATTCTATTCAAATTGACTTTAGGGTCAGGGATACGACATGGGTATAAGGTTGGGACCTTGGTTTGCACAGAGACCCTCAGACTCCCCCTCCATCCCTCCAGTCCTAGTTAATTGCGTTCTCCTGGCGCCCCAGCTGGACATCACTCACTGATTAGCAGGCAAGAATGAAAACCAGCAGCTCTGGGTACAGCAGACCAGGATCAAGTGGGACAGGGTTAAAGCTGACTGACTAAACTATTTATCAAAAGGGTCAGGACACCCACACAGGTGGTTTCAATTCCAGCTGATTAGAGCTCTGCTGATGTTGAAGGTGGGCGGTGCTATGCTTTGATGAGGTTACCAGTATCCATGCACTCATAAGTGTAAAGGTGTAACCTGGCCTAACTGAAGGAGCAGATGAAATAAAAGAAGATTCAGGGGGATATCAGTCAAGCACAGTCTACACCATCTCATACAATTATCACACGAGGATTAATCATCCAAAATAAACGTGCATGTACCATTAGGTTTATGGTTTGCACTAAATTGTGCTTAAGTGAGCTTTGGCGATGTTTCCAATCCTCTCAAAACAATGGAGTTAGTTAATGTTTGTTCTGTTGCTCTCAAAGCGCAATAATATAATATACAGTACACAAAACATACACAGAAATTAACACCAATGTCTTTTTTTTCTCTACAGAATTTAAAATACTGTTATTGTCTGATCTGAACAGTAAAGAGATGATGTTTAAGCACCGTTTTGTCCTATGGTTAAAGCAGCACTAGTTTTAGTTTAGAAGCAGAAGAAGCTGTAAGCACGACACTGACATATTATTACTGTATAAAGTTAATGTAGTCAGTGTATTTGCAAACTTTTACCCACAGTATTTACACATTCAGCAGACAAGGAGCAAAATTAGCAACATTAATTTGGAGGCCAGGTGATGAATTTAAATTAATATTCACTCTCTTTTTTGCTCTGTTTTTAGTCTCCACCAGCTCATGGATTCTATCTCTTATTTCTTTCTCTGGGTTTTGCTGCAACACCTTTCACATTACACATATTTGATTCATTTTCACAAAAATGTGATTAGTGCAGTTTTAATTTGGATAAGAAACATCACTAAGAAAATCATAGTCCTCCATATAAAGTAGAAAGTATATAAGTAGTAGTACTGGCCCTCTGTTGCTTTGCTATCACTTTCAAACCTGATTACCTGTAACTTATGCAGGTGTTCAAGCATTTCACTCACCATCACATGCTTTCTCTTAATACCATAGAGGTCTATAGCTTACATTACCAGTCACATTAATACACCCAGCAATTAGTAGCTTAGTCTGTACTTGGTTGCATGTTGACGACTCCAAGTCTTGTTTCTGAGGTGCGCAACTTGGCAGTCCTGGAGGATTATCAGTGCTCCAAATTACATAACTGAACTAATGAGATACATACTCACACAGTTTCAACCCCTATTCCCACCGGGTGCCTCACTGGCGGAGTGAAATATTCCACCTCTCCCTGTGGACTCCCTGCACATCCCTGCTTGTCTGGGGAGAGGAGAGCAGAGGAGGCGAGCGAGCGCAGGGAGAAACAGTAGAGAGGAAATAAATGGAGATGTATCGTCTCCAAAAGGTCTGACTGACAAGTAGCTAATATGCTGTAATTGTTTAGCGAGTGGATTGGAGCGCCTCTCTATAGTGAACCAAGGTGAAAATGACTTCTCGGGCTAAGTGTTTGTTACACTGCAGGTTCTTTCCTCTTGGTGATGGCTCATTAAATGAAGGCTAAAACAGACTCAAATTACTGTGTGTATGTCAAGGATGTAATTCTATCACTAAACCATATTGCAGGGGAAAAAGGATTGTTATAATAGTTGCCTGTGGACAGGGACCCTGAATATAATTTCTACCAATTCAATACTAAACAGCGTGATTGTTGACTCTGTGATAGGAGTGAAACTGAGACCAAACAAGCACTTTGGGATGCAATAGCTCTTAAACCATTGGTTTCTTCCACTCTCTCACGCAGTGCAGAAAATTGAGGTCATGCTGTCATTTGTATTCATGGTAATATGGCACTGCAAATAATACTCAGGTTTGTTTAAAGTTCTGTGCTCCAGATGTATGTTTATGCTTCTCAACCAGGCACCCAATTCATTCTGGACTAACCACCACTCTGCTTGTAAATCTTGGCTAAAACCACAACCTACTGATTTATACCAGATAGGAAGAACAAAGCTAACGTATTGTTTTGGTGCTATTTCTCCTTGAATATGCCTCAGGCGACATTAGTTCAAACACAAGTGCTGCTAGTCACACCAAGTACATAAAATATTGGTCACACTCATACCTGATGTCTAAGTTATGGCTTGTTTTATTTACTCCGTGTGACACTGCTGTCAAGAGAGACCAAAACACAAGGACTTCACACGACTGTTTTAACCAAGGAATGTGGAAGCAAAGATTTACAGCAGACATATGTCTTCAAATGCCCAAACCCAAGAAGACAAAAATACACATTTGCTTTAAAAGCTACACCAGTCCCTGCTTAATAATTGTATTCAATCTTAAGCACAGTGATGAGAAGCTAAATGCAACTAAATTTGTCTGATACAACACGAGATGTAGAATTAAAGTCCACCCTAATAAAAAGAGGCAACAACCTAACTGGAGGGGACAGATTCACAGCATTATTTATCATGTTACAATGAGCTTATCCCATAATTACCGTATGGTAATTCCCTTATGGATGTCAACTGTGTTTTTTTCCCTCTACTTCTCATCCAAATTAAAATCTACACTGGCTTCTTTATCATTCTAACTACTGTATATTACCTCTAGTGCTAATAATGAGGCTTTTAAAAGACACTTACCTCAAAAAGCTAATTGTTTTTGTTTGATTTTGGTGACACTTTATCAAGACTGGCTGTTAATTAATAGCAATTATACATTAACTATTAAAGGAGGCACCTTATTAATTAATGGCCTTAGATGCAATTAAATTACAGATGCACACACCAATTTAGCAACCAACTTTCCTTAATCCTGTGTAATTTCAAAGGGATTTCAGAAAGGGGGAAAGTGATTCTATTATTATGGCTGCAGTAGGTGTTAATTAAGAAGTAACTAGCGGGTGCATCTAATATGTATGCTGTGTGTGTGTGTGTGTGTGTGTGTGTCAGGGCAGGCGTGGATTCAGGCTGGGTTTGTGGGGTGCTGGGTATTTACGCAGCAGAAACACAACATGGGAATTCACCTCACACACCAAGGACCTGTATTTCTGCTCCAGTAGCGAGCTATTTGACTGATAGAGCTGTGTTCACTTATGCTGCTGCTTGAGTTGTATGTTTCTATCTGCACTGTCCCTCTGTTGCTTTATTCTGTATGCTCCTCTTAAATCTGTATCTTTGAGCTGGAGTTTCCATTTTTCTTCAGGCAATAAGAAACAGAGTCCTCATGCTGTTACTGCATCCTCTTGTTCATGGTTGAATGCTTGTTTTTGTGCTTCTTACCTTTGCAGTGAGGTGACTGATTTTTCTTTTAAACAGTCAAGGCTACAAATAATAAGACATCTATTTCTCTTAAATAAGCAAGGCTTCTAGACTCATATTTGCTTTGTTTACTATATACAAGTCTATGGCTTCTATTTAAATGTTTTGGTTCACTATCGTCCATTCTGAAGGTGTGATGCCTGTGACAAGGTTTGTGTCACAGGCATTCCTTACTAGAGGTGATCATAACCAAAACCACCGCCATGCTTTCCAAACGTCTTTTTCTTCACTTTAAGCCTGTGTAGAGACACAACCTCCTCCAGTACTGTGGCTGAAGTTAAAGAGACAAAGAGCAGCACATGGGACCTGGATGTACGTTCACCATCTCCCTCTATAAGTTTTAGAGGAGCAATGCAGCTCATAGGGGAATATCCAAGTCAACATGCACGCTGTCCGATTATGTTAATAGTAAATCCAATTATGCACTTATAACATAATGCTTGAGAAGGAAACTAGGCTCATTGCCCATGGGGTCCTGCAGAAGTGGGACTAGTTATGTTTCATTTTGAAAAATGGTGGAATCTAGTTTTTCCCTGTTTCCAGGAGACATTGAATACACAAAGTAATTTCCTCAGTGTCTGTGTCTGTTGCATCAGTGTCAATTGAAATATTATCAGTGGTCAAATAGGTTCAAAATTCTCATTTGTTTCTCAAAATCTTGCTTTAGTATGGAACAGTTAAGAGCTGAAAAAATTAATCAAACAATCAATTAGTTGATCAACAGAAGATTGATTGTGTCACTGGGTTGTTCACAAAAACACAGTATGAATATGTGCTGGTTTCTGTCTCTTCTTTGATATTAATGATTGGCTTTTGGACAAAAATGGCAGACTGAGGACATAACTTTGGACTGGAAGAATGTGACAGACATTGCCTTATTTTCTGATATTTTGTAGACCAATTGTTCAATCTTTTAATTGATAATAATTTAAGTTATAATGAACATAATTGTTAGTTTCAGTCCTAAATGAGTTTGTTGTGGCACTATAAAAGCTTCCAGCCTATAGCAGGTTGTGTCTTTATTTCTACTGACTCTGATTTACCCTAAACAGATCTTGTGTTATCATTATGGTCTACAGTATGGTGGCTATGTTTTTGTATATTTCTGCATTAGGAATATGCACAGGCAGCTCTAGCAGTCCTGATCTATGTGATTCAGACATTTGCTGTTTATGCTCTACATGAAACGCCCTCTAAAACACCCAACTGTCTGTGTCCACACTAATTAATGTTTACTAAACTTGAAAGCCTGTATAGGCTACACTGGGAACCATAATTACAAATGTGCCTGCAACAACAATTTGTTTCTTGGGTGACAGAGAACATTAAAAATCTGACTTAAATGAGCACATGTATTTAAACTATTTCAAGCCCATTTTGATCCCCCAAGACATCCTATCAGTAACAAGTCCCTGATCGGAGAAGAAACTGCACAACACAGTCAACCAGCAATTAGTGCAAATTAACAGACATTTTCAAAAATGTCTTTGCTTAGAAAATGGCTGCTTTGTAGTTCAAAAAATTCCCACTTTGGCCTTAGAGTGGGAGTGTTTCCAGCAAATGCTTAAATCCTAAAATAAGTACTGCAATCTTCTGGCACAGACACACTGTAATGCTTTAAAAACAATTTAGCAACTGTCATCGCTGTAATTACAGTAACTAATTACCATCCTCAGCAAACAAATAGCTTAACATAATACGCAGACCCAATCAATTTTGAAGAAATGCAAATTCCGAAAGCAAAAAAAAAAAAAAAAAAAAAGACATTTTGGCAAACCTGAAAGAATTACAGGGAAATAATACACTTTGTTTTATCCACACATAATTCCCAGGGAATATCATATCATAAATATTTGCATTCAGTTCTTATCAGGACATTTGCATTTGCCTCTTATCAGTCGGCAAGCCAGGCACTGGCAGATAGGGAGAGCTGCCTCCACGCCATACACACATTTCTAATGAGTCACGTCGCAGGCTGATATCATATTTTGGCTAGAACTTTATCACCAAAACGAGGAGGTCATTTTCTCCTGGAGTTGGCTCATCTTGGAACTGTCTTTGAGTTTTTTTTCTCTGATGTGATTCAACTGAGATTCATTTTTTAAAGCCCACAAAAAGGATTATTTTCTCTCCTCCCCCAACCGCAATAGCCCCATATCAGTGGCACGTATGCTTGCAATGATTATCATTCTGTCATAAAATATTTCAGTTTTATCTGAGTATTATTTTATTTGCCACAGCATCCCTCGGAACAGAGACTCTGGGGAAGGGAAGAAGAAGAAAAAAAAAGTGGGCTCATCTGCATGAACAGCAGTGGATGACAGGCAGGAGACTCTGCTCCACCATCTCATTTTAGTAGACATGTGCAACAGTTTCCAGGGGGAAAAATTAAAGTAATTGTTTGATAACATTTTCAAAAAGGTATTCCACAATAACAATTTCATGGTGCATTGCAGAGTATAATTATAAATCAGCCTTTTTTTCTCGGACAGCCAAGGAACACTGGGGGTCAAGTAAAGTATCCTAGTCAAATTCTCCTCTCATTAGTGCAATCGCTTCTCTCTGCTAATTATTTCCTCCCTCTCTCTCCCTCTCTCTCTCCCTCTCTCTGGATTATCCTGGGCAACATGGAGCATTAGGCTGAATGATGATTTTTTTTATTGAAATGTGTTGTTCTTGCAAATATGTTTTGCATTAATTACAGCCTGATGTGACAAAATGTTAAACATTCTTTTGATGTAATGTAATCATGCATATTGCAAAATGCATTTATATGCATGCTCGGCTATTTTATGCAATTGGGCAGTTGACATGTTTTGTTTTTTTTTTTTTTTAAGGTTTAGTTTTGTATGCAATTAAAAAGCAAAATGCATTTGCCTGCCCACAGTGAAGAGGGGGGCGAGAAGGGGATGTGGAATAATTGAGAAAATTCAAACATAGAGTAATCATTAAAATGTGCTGTAAGGAATGGATGTGACACATAAATGATTTGCTCTCCAAGTAATTCTCATGTAAATCCAAAACAGAAAATGCCAGTGAAATGACAGGGACTCGTGATTAACGGTGGACAACAGCAGTGGCTCTTCTGAAACAAACCAGGGAAACGATAGTAAGGAGTGTGACAAAACTAAAACAGAGTCATCCCTCTTCCTTTCATCTCTCTTTGGCTGTCTCTTTTTCTGGAGAGCGGATAAGCTGTAAGGAAATGCAAGAGGGAATGTATTCATCTACAGCCCTGCCTCTGGAGGTGGGTCTCTGAGCCTTTTTCCTCAGTCTTCATTATGGCTCTGTGCCTGCTGCAGCTTGGAGGAGGGCAGCTGGATCACCTTAAGGATTCTCCTTAAATCTTATCTCAGGCTTTGTTTAAACAGAGGAGGGGAGACATTCCACTAGGCCCAGTTCTGAAGATCTATCAAGCAGCATTCATTTAATCAGCAGCCTCTCTTTTTTCCACGCAGCAGAGAAATGAGGAAATGTGGATCCCTAATGCACACCAGTACAGTCCAGTAGTCATTTTTATTTATTTATTTATAACAAATCCGACATTTTTATTTTTTTTTGTTACTTTTTTTTAACAGCAGCACATGTTGTGTCAAACTGTGCAGCTATTAACACGTCATTAACACATTTGAAGACAAATGACTCAATATGTGGTGTTAAACAAACGAAGCATGCAGGTGTGCAGCCCCTTTCTTTATGGCCAGCAGTTGCTAGTATGCGGACATTATTGCAGGCAGTGTGTACCAGAGCTCATGTTTTGGAGGGCCCAGCCTCAGGCACACAGCCTGAAGTCTGCCTGGATGGTGGTGGCCTCCAATCCCTCCACCAGGCATGACAGACACAGTCCAAGGCTGTTAACGAGCTGTAAACACCATGATCTACTGTCTTTTGCTCGGCTGTAGCCCACACTGCACACAGCCATCAGCTGTTTGTGCACACAGTGAACTCTGAAATCTCTTTGTCTTTGACTTCATCTCACTGCAACTATCATCCCCCTGTAATTTTCTCCAACACGTTTTTTCCGCACACCTCTGTCTCTGTCTCCTGCAGAGCCTCTGTCTTTGTCATTATAGAAATCTTCTGGTCTTGTTTTAACTTAAGTAATTTTAACTTTTAAAGCAACTAGTAATTGATTTTAATGGAGGATTTTCAAATACAAATTGAATATCCTGCACTTACAGTGATGTTTGGAGTTACCCCCACAGGAACATTATCACCTTTTCTACCCTCATAACCAGAAGACTCATGCTACTTAAAGGGAAAGATAGTCAGTGTCTTTGTGAGTTAAGAGTTAATGACGAGTGAGTTAATGAGTTAACAAAGGACCTGGCTTTAGATGAGATGGACATATGCAATATGTAAAAATTCTTTTTCCCATGTTTTTGTGTGTATTTGTTAGTATGATTGTTATAGATGCAAGTATGTGTATGTGCTTATGTGCAGTGTACAGATACTAAAAATAAAAGTATTTAGACATGCATATGTTTACACTGATTTCTGATGTGTGTTATTGTAAAGAACATGTGGTATAAGTGTTGGGTTCAAACACATTAAGCTGTTTATAGATCATAATTTCTGTTTATTACAACACCAAACAATAAAATAAATATATAAAAGCAATTTTTTTATGCCTCTAAAAAATCGACTTTAACACATTTAACTTGTATTGCATTCTTATTCTTCAGGCATCCTATGTTGAATCATTTGAGTTGTAATGAACCTAAAGTGTTCCATGTAGCACCACATAAAGTTTTATGGTACAAGCATAATGAACCATTTTGCATTTTGATATGAATATCCATTTAGACTCTATGTCTATTATCTTCCCTGAGAGCCAGTTAAACACATATTTGTATTTGGTAAATTGTTAATGTTATCATCATGTTCATACAACAGGTTTATGTATATTTTGAATATTGAATTATAAGTGGTCTTTGCTAAATTTATGTTCACATGTGGTGTCGTTCTTTCTTTGTGTGTCAGAATAAAGGTATGTACATATATTATTTACATGTTTAAGAGCAATGTGGAGCTAATACAATGTCGAGACTCTGTAGATGTGAATCAAAACAAGCTTCTGACCTTGTTATATCATGTAACATTGTGTTATAAGTGATAGAACATCAAGTAGGTAATGGACTGGTCTCAGGTGTCATTTTTGTTTAAGGTTCACCTGCCTTGATGTTGTGATCTAAACACAACAAAGTCCTTCAAATAGACCCCGATTCAACATTTTCCCTGTGTCCTGGACTTGTGGGTGCACTGGTTTAATTCACATGAAAGCTGGATTTAATTAAATGCACATGAAAACCTACAACGATCTGAGCAGACTATGCAGCCTTGGAAGTTGTGGCTACACCATCGATGATTCTCTATGTTGCAAAAAAAAAAAAAAAAAAAAAAAAATCAGCAAACATTTACCCATGGGATTGAGTTCAAGGTCAACATTTGAGAACAGCTCTGAAAACTGTCTGGAACTGACATTTGAAAGTGATTTAGGCCCCGATTTCATAAAACAATGCAGGTAGCAGTGATGGGTGGCTGCAGATGTCGTCTTAACTTCCATTCTGCCACTATATTTGCATGGGTTTTCAACATTTGTGCAGCCTGTGGTGTCATTATCTTTCAAAATGCTTGTTGAGGAGCATTACTGGAGTGCGGTCCTGTAGCCGTACTCAGGCCTTGCCTGATACATGTGGGGTCGGCGCATTAGAGGCCAAGTTACCAGCCGCTCTCAGAGGGGGGCCGGCGTCCGCGCCGACTTTTACAACTGGTGAGCTGCCATCAAACCAAAGTGCTGCTAATCGCAAACTCATGAACAGCTAAAGGCCTCGCAAATGAGCGCAGAGATGGTGTTATGGTGTTTGCGGAGCGTGGCGGCCGTGTGCCCGGCCAAATCAAAAGGAATTTCTGGCCAGCCTTTGTCTGAGGATCTCAGTTTGGCCAGTGGTCCGGCCCCAGCAGGGACCGGGATCTAGAGGATTTCAGTAGAGCTTCGGCAGCTTTTAGAAATAAGCTTGTTGGGGAGACGGCGCTCTACAGTGCAGCGGTGGATCACAGTGGATGGAAGGGAAGTTTAGGGGGAGCCGCAGAAAACAGAGTCCTGTAGCTGTTTTATCAGCATTACTCACTGCATGTATGACACTTTCATAAGGTCAGCACCATATATCATACCACCTTGTCTGTTTTGTTCATGTGATGTAAGAAGACTTCACTCTGTTGTCTGGGTCAAACTGACCTCAGGCTTAATTTGTGTCTTTCCTTGTGTCAAGTTTCTCACAGTGGTGGAGGAAATATTCAGATGATTTACTTAAGTAAAAGCCCAGTGGCAATAATCCTTTGTGAATGAAGTAAAGGTACAGATGTAACATCAGAAGAATGTAAAATTTCATAAGTAACTTTTTAAGTTTTATATTAGAGCTAAATTTTATGACATTATCATAGGACAAACATTTAGAAAGCGCAATTTTAAGCAACTGAGGAAAACATAGTCAGCGTCTTTTAGCTGTTTACTGCATCAGGTTTCTTAATGAATCACTTGACAGGAAAGTATCCAAGATACCTTTCTTCTGTTGTCCTCAGACCCTCTATCAAATTAAAGGAAACTTACAATAGACAGGAAATGTGAAAGTGAACTATGAGCAAAAATTTTTTTTACTTTGGTTTGGATCATAAATCAGTACTTCCCTTGAATTAGATTAATTAAAACATGTCACATAAAACTGAGTTTGTGTTATTAGGGTTTCATGTTAAATCTGAATAAAGGCATCATAAGCAACACTTACTGTTGCATTTGGTCAAGGTGGAGCTAATTTGACCTTATTTTACTTTAGAGACTCTAAGTCTAATGTGTAACAGTGCATCATATTTCTTTTATTTATGTTCATATATTCTCTGTGTAAATTCTTAATCTGCAATGTGACTCTGTCTCTGTCTAATAAATGTAGTGGAGTCAAAAGTGTAAATGTAAAGTAACAGTAAGATAAACTCATTTACAATTGTACCACAGTACAGCACTGTGATAACTGTGCTCCTTATTGTAAGAATTAGTGAAGTGTTTTGTTCAGCTTTGTTTTAATCATGACCACAGACAACACGTCTCAGATCGGTCTTTCAAGGAAGTGCTACTAAGTGAAGTGCTCTGCTTTGGTAATGCAAGGCCACCCTCCAGTATGACAGAGCCATCAACGCTTTCTGTAACCCTTTTACTCAGATATTGCCCACACACACACACACACACACACACACACACACACACACACACACACACACACACACACACACACACGCACACACACACACACACACAGAAACACACACACGCAGTGAAAATTGACTGTGTGGAGCAGGGGAAATAGCATATGATGGAAGACAGGGACGGTGCTGGGTGGAGTCAGGCTGATTAAGTGATTGTGACCATTCTGTTACTGAAATGCTTTCTTCAATCCTGCTGATAGCATCATCCTTGGGCTTTATCTTTGTTCTTGAACTTATTTTAAACATTCCCCTCTGCTCTCTCTTCATTACATACTGTCCTCTCCTTTTGGCATCCAGTTTCATTGCTGGCGACTTATCTCATACATCCTTCCTTTCTGTCACTCTGTTTATTGTGTGGCAGGGATTTTAAGATTAGCTGTTCCCACATACCCCTTAACACTACTGTGTAATTAAGACTTGATGCACCAAACCAGCTCCGGCCTGTGTGCTGAGCTAGAGGGGAACTAAATATTTATTTATAGTTGAAGTTAATTAATTAGACTATCTACAGAAAGATAGTAGAAAAGGGATGCCTGTTTAATTTGAAATGGCATATCTGCAATGCATTTTTTCATTCCATAATCCCGCAGTAAATGTGCTGTCTGCTCCATATGATATGACCGCAGCAGATTACATATAGGTTGCAAAGTATGAAGGGGTGTCTGATGTTATTTTGACTGATGAAGAAAAGTGTGCATTGAATCAACTGATATGGAGTCGTCCTATTAGAGCAAGGCTGGGCTGCCTGGTTGGGATTTAAGGCACATGGCTGAATGCAGCTCTCTCTATTGACTGCAAAGGAAATCAACGCCTCATCATGCCCATATCTGCTGTACACATAAGTCATGCAGTTGTGCTGATAGATGAGGATTGCTCCTGAATGGCCCCTTTGTAACACCATGAATGCTCTATCAGAGGGACATTCTAAAGTATCACTGAATTCATCCATGAGTATCAGTGCAAGAAGGAAAACAAGCAGAATGTGTCGCTCTCAGATTCCACTCTCACTTTGGTTTGATGACACCGAAGAAGTCGCGGAGCTGTTGCACCACTGCTGTTGCACCACTGCTGCATGCTCACTGCTTCCTGTCCCTTTAATGCAAGAGCAAAACCCATTCATTTGGCATTATTTTAGAGCAGAAATATATTGTATAACTAACTAAACTTAATAGCATTAATATAACATTATCACTATCAAAAATGTATGGTTAATACAATAGAAATTTTATATATTCAACACGTCTCCTTGAAATTAGCTTTACGTAGCCTACTGCTAATTTGCAACAGAAAAACTATTAATTACATTGACATCAATGCAATGAGAAAATGTTTTTTATACACATATATCTGCAAAATATTCACTGATGACATTTTTCATTAGGTTTCCCTAAAATATCAGCTCTTGTAGCATAAGCTCACAGCAACCACAGCGTCATCAGACCTTTTATGCTTATGTTCAGGTGCTCACAGATCCTGGTCAAAGTTGGGGAAAGATTTGATGTGGTCAAATATTAAAGAAGTCAAAAGTGACTTGACTTGACAGAGGGTGAAGTGCACCTACACTTCACATACACATCATCCACCACCAGCAGCTCCCCACACATCCCTACACATGTGTCTGATACAAAATAGCAGTCGTTCCCTCACTTGAAAAAAAAAAAAAAGATTGCCACTGAACATAATCCAGGCAGCAATTACATTTCCCTCAAAACATGTTAGGCAAATCAAAGAAGAACAGAAGCATGTATGTAACTTGAGGAAGAAAGGGTTGCTGTATTACGCACTTTGTGAAATAAAATCCATAAATTTGATTCCAGTGTTTCTAAGTGTGGCTCTCACAACACTCTCATTTATTCCTGCTGGTTTTGTGTGCAACCGAAAAAAACAGATTAAAATCCAAAGATGAAAATGCTGTATCTGTAAAACAAACAAACAAACAAACAAAAAAAAAGATATAGCCTGAGGTAGTGTCTTTGTGTTTGTCATGTTTCTTGAAATTAAATGAAGCTACAGAAAAAACAAAGTATGAAGATGAAACGTTTTACATTAGGTAGTCGTGGCAGAGGTGGGAAATACAGAACAGAGAACTAAATGTTCATGTACAGTATATGATGCATATGAATGTTTGTATGAAGGGGGTGGTTGTGGGTGTAAGTGGGGGTGTGTGAGCATATTCATGTATGTTATCCTGACATTTAATTTCCCACCTTCATTCATTTAGAACATGAAAAAAGACTGGTGGAAGATATGAATTCTAATAAAAATAATTACAAAACATATTCAGAAAAAAGAAAATGGGTCTATATAAAGTCATTTTGAATCTGTCATGAGAGATGACCCAGATCAAGTGAAAGACCAAACAGGATTTGGTCCCTCTGTTGTAACCACATGAAAGCCGAGTACAGTTAAAATAATCAGATTTTGCATCACTGAAATGCTGCTATTGAGGTCAGCTGCTTTATACTCACTCCAGCTTTTGTGAATTACACCACTTTCATTGTCTGTCGTTGATGAAGATGGAAAACACGAGGTCATCATAACCTCATGATCAGATGATATGTCAGTGCTTAGATATCAATTCAAGTGTTGCGTATAAAAAAAAAAAAACCCTCCAGCTTCCACCCAAAGTGATAGGGTGTCTTTTTCATCTACATCGTATCAACCCTTGTCTGCACCACAAAGATGTAATTGCATCACTCAACAAGCAGGTTAAGAGACGGGGTTGGAGAAATTAACATTTTTTTTTTTTATTGCAGATTTCCCCAGTTGTTTTAATAACCCATCTCAAACCTGTGATCTAATCTACAGGAACAGTGGAAGTAATTAAAGTTGAAATTAATTACCGTCTGTGCCTGATATTCTAATAACGGCTTTGAGTTTTGTAGCAGGAAGTTGATATTTTGTCATCCGTGTTTTATCTCTCTTGGCCGTGCGTGATTGTCTGCTCTTACAGATTATTAATGTAGCCAGGAAGGGAGCAGGAAATGGCAGATAAAGGCGGAGAGACTTTCCTTTCTAGCGCTCCTCCTGACCACAGTGGCCCCTCTTGACAGCTCCAAGCCCCTCCTCCTCCCCACCTCCTCCACCAGCCCTCTTCTTTTAGCGGTCCCTTTATCATGACAGTATTTAGAGGAGATACGGTAAGACTGAGCAGGCCTTATGACTGCTTTTGATAGAAATTATACAATTGTTCATTAGTGGCTAAGATAATGCCCCCACCCTCACACACACACACACGCACACACACACACACACACACCCATCCTCAGCTCTGCTTTCCCTTTGGGATCTCATTTAAGACCTGCAGCATTCAGCAGTGCATACTGCAGGGGCTATAGATGTGACACCACACAGAACCTTCCGCAGACGGTGCAACTGGAAATGTCAAGTTAAGTGAAGGGAACTGTTGGGCCTGCACACTCTGGTAAGCAGGGTACGTACCTCCCTGTGGGCTGGGTGGGGGTATGTGAGAGTGTGACGCTCCCTCTGTCTGGGTGTGTCACTCTTACAGTGGCTATCATGTTTTAATGGGAAATGGTCAACTAAAATAATACTGAGCATTGATAGTGGAGGAGCAGTGCCTTTTGAAGTGGAAAAAACCTTTGAGTTTTTTTTAAACTGTGTCACTTTACAACAACTCAGGAGCCTCAAGTTGCTTCCAGACTGCTGTTTTCTCATAAAGATAAATTCAACGGTTGGAGACTCTTTGACCGTCAGGTCTCATCAATCGAAGTTCAGTTCCTGAGCAAGCAGTAATTCTCCTTAGTTGATCCATTCTTTGTTGTACCCACTTTCTATTGTCTGAGCAATGGCTCAAGGGATGGCAATGTTGGCCTCACCCCAAGACTGAAATATCTGAACAACTATTCGATGGATCGCCATGAACTGGGACAGATTCATGTTGTCCTGAGGATGAACCATTATGACTTGTCCTGTAGCAAGACCAGGTCAAACTTTTAATTTGTCCAGTACTTTGGTTTATGACCAAACACCTGCAAAATGATGCCATCAGACCGAGCAGTACGCAGTGTTTAGTGTTAGAGTGGTATCATGCATGGTAAACATCATACCTGCAGCATGTTAACATTGTCTGATGCTAGCATTTAGTTCAGAGCACCAATGCGCTTGAGTCCAGCACCGTATTTAGAGGTCTTTGTGTACCCAGTTAAGAACTGGTACCATACCATAGGTTATCAGTGCAGTGGCCCGAAGCTCAAAGCTCTGCAACGTACAAAACACATGCAAATAGACAAAACACAAGCAAATTCAGAAATAAAAAATAAATATTATAAATACAAAATATAAATTTAAAACGATTATTTGATATTTTGTGCTCCCAAATACTCACAACACAACCATTTATACAAACGTGCTTCAAATATTCACAACACAGTGAGGATGTTTCCAGGGGACACAAAGAAGTGATGAGCATGGCTGGGACCACAACAATAATACATGTGTTAAAATACATCCATGCACATTTATTGTTCAATGCTTTTAACTTTAACAGTCTTTAACAGTCGCATTGACGTGCGTCCCAGCTGCGCACATCACTTCCACTGTGAGTATTTGCATTACATGGGTTGTGTACATGTGTCAAATAAATGAAGATGTTTTCTGAATTAGTTGTTGTGTTTTGTCTATTTGGAGTGGTTGCTGGTTGCAGTGCGTTGGGCAACATAAGTGTAGGTATATGCATACAAAGGCATTAAAGGACGGCATGTATGTAATATTCTGAACTGCTGCGCTTTTAAATCTGTGGATCTGTACATTATGATATACCATGTGATCATCTCAGTTGTTGCTGCTGTCTGGTGTCTTTGTAAGCCAACGATTATCAATATGATTGTCTAACCCAAACAGGCGACATTTTTTGTTCTTTTTCTTTGAAAAGAAACTGTTGTAGTGAGACATTTTCAGAGTAACAGCATAGTGAGAACAAGAGTCTCCTGAGGATAGTGGAATGATTGGTATCTTTGCCTTTTCTCAGTGCTTAACATGCCGAACACAAAATGAGGATTTTAACATAGCTCATGCTGCTAACATGACACCATGAGTTCTGTTTGTTCAGTTATCTGGGAATAAAAATAACAGAGAAGACACCTCCAACAACAGAATGAGCCCATGAAACCAAGCCACAGTGGTCTTTCATTCATTAAAAGGATTTCAGGGTTGTTGTTTTTTAACAGAACTATGATTTACAATGTATTTTAATCATCTGCAGTACAGTAGAACAGACTAACTGGTCAGTCAATCACTTTGAAAAGAAAAAAAAAACACAGCAGAACTTGTCTTCCTTGCCAAGACTGAAGTTGTGTGACAAACAGCCACTTTCCCCCTGTCTCCTGGATCAGCCATAAGACGATTTCAATGACATGCAGAAGATCAACTGTTGGGAGAGTGAGGACTGCAAGACAGGGGCTTAGAATCGCGGCCGGATCAGAATGAGATGAACATACAATCAGAGGCAAAGCCACACGGGCTTATCTGCCCTTTTACGATGGCTGTCATCATTTGAGAGTTCCCTCGGCTGCTCCTCCGCCAAGATGAGAAGGCTTTCTGGCAGAACCGGAAAAAGTTCTCTCTTTTCTGCTTCAGGAAAAAGTTTCAGAGGAAACGTGCAGTGCCCCACAAAGGAACACTTGAAAGTCATCGAGAGGGGGGTAAAGCAAAAATGAGAAGTCAGGAGGTGTCAACCTGGGTGAGAATAACAGAATCAAATAAAAGGAGGGGGAGATATCAAGCTGCAGGGCATACAGAATAAGATTAAGTAATGCATGGATCTGTGGAGGCATGCTTTTAGAACACATGCAGGGTTTTAAAATAAAGTTGTTGTTTTTTTTTCAATTACAAGCTGCTCTTCTCTCTCCCTCTCTCACATTAGATCTATTTTTCTGATATTCTTGAACATTAAAATATACTTTCTCTTCCAAGCCTCCCTGCTGTGATAGTTCATGATTACACTCAGTAATGTAAACCTGCCATATTCTTCCTCTAACAGAGCTTCATCCCCTGAGTATCATTTTGATGCGAGCTACTGATGGACTGCCGGTGCACTCGGCATATGTCACATATACTTCATACAAAACCCCCATTTGGCATTAGTGTTGTCAGGCTGTGTGGGAGATCTGTAACATGAAATGGCTCCATTTCAGCGCACATCACTGAACATATCCCATACAAGGCTGCGGCCAGTGTTTATAGCTTACCCCCTGTGAGGTATTGGCATCCTGTAGCGGCTCTATATCTGAGACAGTATGGTGGTTGTGTTGTCTTTTCCCATGTGAGTCCTGCTATGCAAGGTGATTAGAGCATCTCTGTCAGAGGCTGAGGGGACAGATGGAGCAACAGAGGACTTTCTGGAGAGGCTATGGTAATTAGGAGTGAAAGGAGAGAAAATGGCGTCTTCAGAGCAACTGGGTTTGGGGAGAAGCTTTAAACAACACTATTCAAGTGGCACAGGGACTTGTATGCCCTTTGGCCAGTGAACATGGCATTGTTTTGTTCATGTTAACATGTTTGTACATGCTGTGAGGTTCTCCCCATGGCATCAGTGCTGTAACACAAAGCTATAAGTGGCATATAGAAATCCTTTTCCCTTAATGAGCTAACAGTACAAATGAGTGTATACCAAAAAAAAAAGAAAAATCTGTCAAAGGGACAGTTCACCCAAATTACAACCTAAAACAATAATTGTAAAAACATAAATATGTAGCAGTTACCATAACCAGTATTTCTTTTATTGTTTACATGGAGATGTTTGGGCTATTAGAGTATATTAGTGCTGGTGTGGAGGCAGGAATATCTCAGCATGGCAAATAAAATCAATTGATGGATGAGCTGAGCCTTTATGCCACATTTTCTCAACCCATTCCCATCAACATATTGAGCTCAGATTGTGTTTTCACATGCAGTATCAGTGTTACGATGCAAAACAAAGCCATTTTCCTTTTTAGAAGCAAGTTACAAAAGATGACACATTCAGAAATCTATTAATGGTTGTAACTTTAATAGATATCTGAATGTATCATGAACGTAGATTCTCAAAGAGAGATTTTCTCACGGAGAAAATCTCTCTTTCTTTGATTTTGGTGACCGTGAGAAGAACAATGGTGTGGCTGCTCTCTTTAAACAGTTTTCATATGGACTGTTTCTTTGGTAGAAAGTTGTTCTATCTGTGACGTTGTTTCTGCAACAAGAAAACAGTGTAGTTGAATTATTTAAATGTAATTTGTCAATGCTGTGAGCACCATAAATGGAACCTTCTGCATGGCTCAATAACACCAGACATAAACCAGAAAATACTTTTTTGTAATTTGAATAAACTGACGCTTTAAAAACATGTATTGATCTTTTTTTTCCTACACTTTCAAAAAACATGAACTGAACTGAAAATGTATAAAATACAGCATCACTGTTGAAAATGTGAACAGTCGTCCCTACTCTTGGTACACAGACTGAGGAGATGGTCATTCCTCCATGTGATTAATCATTTTGTCAACTGTCAATCTCCAGCACCATAAAATAGCCACAGGACCTGCAGCCAGCGTGTTGCCAGTGAAATTATGGTATTGAAATCCCCATGGGGCACATGTTAATGAGGCTACAATGAGAGATAACAATTCACCATTAAAATGTAATGCATTCTTTAATTAATTAAGCTTTCATTTATAAACACCCAGCACTTCTCTCTCACTCCAAATTTGACCTAACAATAGAGTATTTAATGTTTTATGGTGGAGGCATTACATATTTAAATGTCATTAATACAGGAACAGCAAGATAAACACACTCAAAAATTCTATTAGTGATAATAGGGCCAAAATAAGAAATATTCCAAGGTGAGTATTTTTAGCCCAAGAGTAGGTGCTTTTAGTAGATACGCACACAGCATCAAATGATTATCTTCCAGCACTTCCTGATATCAGCTAACTGAGGATCTAATTTCATGTCACACATGCTTAATAAAAAAAATTAAATTGGCTCCTAAATTGGTTGGTCACTGTAACATTGAAAAATAGGTCAAAGTTTCTGCAATCCAAAGTGTCCGCTAGGCTGTATGATTGCAGATTGATATGTGGGGGAGGGTTTTTTTTCCTGGCAAAGCAGGAGCAAGAGAGAGCAAGAGAGAGTGAGAGAGAGAGAGGGCAAGAGAGAAAGAGAGAGAGAGAGAGACAGAGCCCAAGCACAGTAGGAATTCTTGAGAAATGTTCATTTCCACTGTATGTTTTTACACAACTACACAGAAATGTGGAATCAAAAGTCAAGAAATTGGTAAAACTGTTCTTAACATTTTAATAACAAATACTTATATATTTATATGAATATGAATATGAACATTTGTTGTTAAACAGATGTGTCATTTTTTGGAGGGAAACAACATCTTTAAATGTGTTTTTTCTGCATTCCTGCAGAAATAAACTGCATGTGAACACCTCTTTTTTCCATATGTGCAAATCCTAAAACTGTAACAAAGTTAAGGCAGAGCAGCAATTGATCCTGTATTAAATCCTTTATGATACAGATGTATAGGAACATGCTTACAGCTTTATATTGTCACTATGCAAATGTGAGTGTTCCAGACTGTTGGACGTGGATGGGTTCGGTTCAGCTCAGCCAAATTGCTCTGCCATAATCATTTTGATGTTAATGATGTCTGCAGAAGTGCAGCGTCACCCCTGTGATTTAATCAAACCTAATTTGGGTCAGTCCATTTTGGCTGCAGCTGAGCACCTCAACATCATCATTATGCTCCTTCAACCCAACCTCTGCACTCACCTCGCCTCCTCCGAGTCCCATATGAGCCTGGCAGGCCGCAAACAGCTGCTCGTCATCTGTCTTGTCGCAACCTGTCCTGCTTTCGGACACGGGCTCACACATTCGTGAGTTTCGGTTCTGAATTTCACCATGATCCGAATCAGAAATGAGACTTTGTGTTTAAGATTTCACTTCCAAGCTCTCTCTGCCTGTGGGACCTGCTCCTTGGGCTTTTCATCAGCTGCCATTTTCGACGGCATGCAGTAATTTCATGGCTCATTGCAAGCGCTGAAAACCTTTGAAACTGCAAATGTTAACTTTGCCTGGCCTGGAGCCATTTAGGAAGCGATTAATTTAGCAAACAGAAGTGAGCCACTTTCTCCTCCTAGCCTGCGCATAATTTTTTGGGGCTTCTATCTGTATTTGAGTAAGAGTGAGCAATGTAATGACGGTTCCTGTAATTGTGGCAGTGTGAAAATGGTTCCTACCTCAGCCTCCACTATCTCGCTCATCTCTCCTGGCTGAGCCTCAACAGCCTCGTACAGTGAGAGCACACGCAGATTGAGAAGAGGTGGAATCACTTACAACATGCTTGACCTTATTTCTTGTTCCGCGTTGTTAAAGCGTGTTAAAAGAACATGTTTGTTTGCTACTTCAGCACCTTGGCGAGTGATGCCGTGCTCATATTTATAAGCCACTGACTCAACAAGCATTTTCTGATCATGACCATATCTTTGATAGCAATATGATACAGAAGCAACAATTCAATTTGGAGAAAGAAGCGGGGACAGCATTGGATGTGTGAAGTTTTTTGGCTATAGTGGGCTCAGGAAGTAGTGCGGATCCCAGTGAGAGGCTCTCAGTGTTTGCCCAGTATTCCTGGAGGCTTGTTTTGTCACAGACTCTGTGCAGCTAGGCATGGGAGAGGCAGAAGGCAGCGGGTCGGCCAGCCTTCCCCCACAGCTGTCCTCCTCCATCCTGGCACTCAGCTCCACCAAGCCAATATGAAAACAAATTCTCGGCCCTCTTCGCAATTAATTTTCCTTCGCCACGAAAAAAAAATCAGTCTTGACAACATAACATATAGCAGGTTGTGTACAGAAAATCTGGCTGTACGCAGGAGCAGAAAAACCTCACAAAAATCTGTTTGTCCCCCAAGAGTAATTTTTCACTCTGCTGGGAGCAGTTGTCTTGCACATATTCCTCCTCATGTGCATATAGATCAGTGTGGTCCAATGAAGTGGTACAAGTAAAGAAATGTACCATTTTATTTCCACAGGAGGAGGTTGTGGGTATCATTGACTGTTGTTACAGGACACTTTTTTATTCATATAATAATAATTTTTTCTATATTCTTGATTCTCAATAATTCAAGACCAGTTCAAGGGCATTGTATACCGTGTCTTCCTAATTTACTTCTCTGATGCTAAAAAAAAAAAAACAGAGTCAGATCAGGCATGGAGCAAACCGGGCTCGTGGGAAGTGAAGGCGGGTCAAAGGGCAAAACTGACAAAAGAGAGAACAGTGGGAGTCATAGGAACACACGATGACAATGATCCAAATTCCTATTTTGCCTCTTACATTTACACTATGCATGTGTGTGCGTGTGTAAGCATGTGTATCCGCGCTGCGTTTAGGAAATGACTGTTTCCTTACCTGGATGCCCTGTAACCACATCTGCATCCTGTTTTACCACAGCCACACTGCAGTCTCCCCCACGCCATTAATTTTCCTGAAAGCCATTCACAATAACTATGAGATACTGGGCAGCCGTGTTCAAACGTTTTCTTCCCCCTTCTTATCATAAAGGTCCCACATGTCTTGGCAATATCCCCAAAATAAAAAAAAGATAAATTTGTCCTAATTACGTCCCTCGAACAATGTTGTTTGACGGCCAAAGACATCAAATTAAATACTATTTTGATTCTGCAAAAGTGGTGTCAAGGTCTTATATTTTCATTGCAGGTACATTGACTGATAAATATGAGGGAGCGAACAGTAATTATAGGGTGGAAATGACATCAGAAATTAAGCAAATTGTGAAAGGGTTTGCTTTTAAATGGGTTTAAGCCATGAATTAAAAAGACCATTAACTGGGAAGAGGCAGGTGTTATCCTCACTGCCCAAAACAAAACAAACAGAGAGGGGGAGGTAAGTGTGTGTGTGTGTGTGTGTATGCGTATTTGTGTGTATGTGTGTATACGTGTTTGTGTGTATGTGTGTGTGTGTGTGTGTGTGTGTGTGTGTTGAAAGTGCTCATGCAGGGAGGAGGAGATGCAGGTGTGTGTTGTTATCTATGAACAATCCCATGTCATTACCAAGTGAAGGTGTGTTTAGCTGATTTTCCTCAGTTGCAGTACTGTGGTAATTTGTAATGCATTGTTCCATAAATAAACCACACTGGAGTAAACTAATATATGCTTTACATTCAGTGCTGGGACACTGAATACTGTGATTATAATTCAAACTAATGCAATTCTTAATGTCCTACCTTTCTGTGTTGCATGTTTAAATCAAACTTTGTATAGAAGAATATGTTAACATCTCTATGTAATGTCACTGATAGAACTTTCTAGCTTTTTTATTTGCAATATTTCAATAAAAGTTCACTATGTTCTTTCTCTCCCCTCATCTGTGCAAGTCTGCATAAATTCATATTCAAAAGACTAAATTGTACTACAAGTAAATTGTTGCATAGCTAGATATCAAAAGGCAGTGGATCAGAGTCTCATTCCACCCCATTTTGTGTTGCCATAGTTTTTTTTTTCCTTTCATTTTTTTTTATCAAACCTGCGTCTGGTCTTTTCATGAGTCCAGAGAAATTTAAAGGTGATGAGAGGTCCTCTGCCTGATAGGACACAGGGCCAGTATGGTGATCAGACAAAATTACATCAAGTTTTTCCCCCTCGACTGTGCTTGTCTTTTTTTTTTTTTTTCTTTTTTTTTTTCATTTAATCAAAGTTCTTGCAGCCTGATGCTGCCCTCTCTCTGGGCCAGGTGTCAAACGGTTTCCATTGATGTCAATGCGGTGGTAATCACAAAGTCTATCCACAGATGCTTGCTTGCACCAGCGTTTCACTGGGGCATCGCATTCTCCGCTCAACACCTTTGAGGCATGTAAGATTATTTCTGCAATCTGAAAGAGAGAATAACCTCTAGGAAGAAACTAAATCACAATATAAAGTAATTAAGCACATTATCAACGTGGAGGTTAATTAGTGAGACCCTATACGCCAGCACCAGTGGTAGCATTGCAAACACACAAATGCTTCCGTTTTTGTCTCTTTTTTGACCACACTCTCACACATGCACACACATACCTACACATATGCACACATGCGCACGCACACACACCAACTGCAGGCGGTTGATTGTCAATGTTTTGGGCTCTGAAATTGATTAAACAACTTCCAATCCAGTTTAATTAATGGAAACTATCTGTAGTTCAAAGCTATTTAGCTGAATGTTGTGCCTTGGTGCTGCCCTCCTGTCTCATTTTGCTTAAACAATCGTAGAAATTAATTGAATTCTAGAATTACTGTATGGAATAACCGTAAAAACAATCTTTGATGTTATAGCCCATATTAAAAGCCATTCTATGTATAAACACACAACCTGAGAGTTGATATACTGTTAGTCAGTGTTTATCCATTAACATGAAAGAACTGTGCCAAGCTGTAATATCACAATACAGGGAAGACAACATGCCCAGCCTCTATATCTCTGAAGTGCAGCTGAGTCCAAAATGGCACATTGACAACAACATACATAGTTGCTGCATAGAAACAAAAGGCAAGGCATTCCTAATTATTGACAAGCAACATATATTTACTTTTCCTCATTTCAAAATGATAAGTCCTTCAAGCTCCACTCAGTGTCTGCAGTGTGAAGATGTCCCTATCAAAACCTACAGGCGTACCTGTTTGTTCAGGAAGGCTTGGCAAGAAAATACCCTCCCCTCTCTTCCAGCACTGGGTGAAGCCATTAACCAACTTAACTTGACTTTTTTTTTCACATCATACTTTTGATTGCTCCTTTTGTGCTTCATATCTCATTTCATTGCACTTGAACAATAATAAAAAAAATGCATGTTTGAGGCTTGTAACTTTGAATGTAGATATTTTTATCCCTGGCTCAGTAGTGTGAAGTTGCCTTTGACCCTCTAAAGCAGTGATTCCCAATCAGAGAAGTGTGTGGAAATCTGAACTAATTAACTCAACTCAACTGGCTCAGCTTAAAAATTTAAATTGTGATTTGCTTTGAAAGACATAGCCACACATTTGTGTATATGAGGAAAAAAAATCAAGTAGGATTAAAAATTGGTGTTGTTAGTAAATACGTGTAACCTAAATCCAGTTTACACATTAACACTATGGGTTGGAGGTGAGAGTGTGTAAAAACTAGTCAGTGAGCAGAGATGTTGAAACAGTTGTATAGAAATACTAATAGCAGTAATAGCAGGACAAGCAGTTTAAGTAGTTACCTAAAAGTGAACAAACAGTTCAAATAGTTATTTAAAAATAATGAATAAACAGTTGAAACAGGTAGCTAAAAGTAGGCTAATTGAAATAACTAACAGTGATGGACAGTTGAAACATATAGCTAAAAGTGATGAATTATCTGTTGAAATAGCTACAACTAATAAATAAACAGTTGAGCTAGTTAACCAAAAGTTATAAATGAACAGTTCAAATAGGCAGCTGAAAGTAATAAACTGTTGAAATATTTAACCAAAAGTAATAAATAAATAAGTTGAAATAGTTAGACATCCAGCCTCTGCCCCTCCAAGTGGTAGTGCACAAACACAAATATGACCAAGCAGCCCAAACATGGACAATTCAATTCCATAAAAAAATGCAATAACCATTTATTGCTGTTTAATAACATCCATCCACATTTTAAACATGACTGGTGGTCACTGGTGGGTAGGGCTGTGGGCATAGCTACATCAGACAAAAAAGCTTTTTTCACTGTTTTTCTTACATAATCATACAGAATGAATATATTTGATCAGTCAATTTTTGACTTTCAACATAGCATATGAAACAAGAACATATTAAAATACAGTATATACTAAAACATATAATATAGGCTTCCTTAAAGTGCCAATTAAAACATGCAAAATACTACAAACAATTTGAAAAAAAGGTAAGGTATAAGGCAGAGTGAGGAACTCAAATCTCCATTAAATTAACTATGTAGCTGTAACCAACAAAAACATGTCAAACAGCTGCTTGCTTGCTGTAAAACTTGAAAGTAGGATCAGACAGCTTTCTTCACCCCCTCCCTTACGCTCCCTCTCTTTTCTCTCCATCCTGCCGCCCCATCCCCCCTCTTTTTTTTCTTAAATGGCATGAAGGTTGGGATGGCTAGAGTCCAAGATCATCGCGCCTGAGACCACACAGATGGGGAGAGATAAAAGTTCTCTGTGAGCCGCTCACAGTGCTGCCATTTTCCACACAAGTAGAGGAGATGTGGGGTGGGGAGGGGAGGGGGGGAAGCCACCTGCGGCTGTGACATCACCACCTTATCACATAACATGTATCACCTGCAGCTCCACGTCAAGCCCAAAGAGACAGATTTCATCTGTCATCTCTGAGAGGATCTCAATATAATTTACTCCGCTGATCTGACATCCAGAGGAGAGGAGTAGAGTTGCCAAACCTAATCTTACAGATGAGACTCTCCTTTTTCTGCCCAGTCATGTCCTTGTGTGCCGTTGTGAATGGGGAGAGGGGTTGGCATATCAGATTTAGCTGTTATTTGAAAGCAGCATCTTGGGTTAAGTGGCTCTTGTGGTTTCATTTCTCTGTTAACTCAGAACATGTACAAGTCTATAACTGCATTTTTATTCATAGGTATTTTATGATGCTGTGCAAAGTGGATTGCTCAGTTTCTTTGAGTTTTAACAAGCAATGACAATGTTCCAGAGAAGTGTCACACGACTTCACATGCTGGAGCATTCCAGTAAAAGCCAAATATTTTGTGAGAAAAAACAGTGACATACAAGATATTTATTAAATACATGCATGTAGAAATACAGACTTTTTCCAAATGTGCGCTCAGTGCGTTTTAATACAATGGAATAACTTTGAAGCCAAGTATGCAAAAAAGAGATTATCATACATAAAAGCCGGAAGCAAAAAGCATAAGTGGTATCAAAAAGCATATCCTAATTAGAAAGACTAATCAACTTTAATGTCTTCATATTTAAGGGAAAGGGAAAGAATAATTAGTCTTGGGGTTCAGTCTCCTTTCCTCTGCAGTCATGCTACTAACAAGAGTTGATGCTGTCTAGAATGGCCACCCACATATAACAGCTAATTGCAGGTCTTCGCCCTCAAGCACCCTTCTAGTCATAGAGACAACAGGGAAATTGGCCATTTCAGCTGTGCTTGGTATCATTAATAATTAATGGCACTTTTAAGAGTCAGACTGTCCCTAAAAACCTAAGCAAGAGGTGCTTTGGGAGCTATGCAATGTGTCATTTGCTCTGATAGCAAATATAGCCTTTTTAGTTTGCAGCAGAGAACTTTTCCCTCACTTACGAAATGTTTTTTTTTTTTTTTTTATGAAATGTTTTGTAGTAGGAGATAACTGCTGCCCTGAGATTTGTCACATTCTCAAAATCCCAATTAACCATCCAGCACTTACTTAAAAAACAAGTTCAGATAAAATGCATGTCATACTCAGGAGTACATTTCCTATAATTCAATTAATATAAGCTACTGTAGAAATTACAAGTTAGTTATTATAACCAATATACTAACAGAGTATTAAAAAGCAATAATTCATTTGCCTCTAAAAGTAATATTTATGATAAATTATACCCAGTATGGCTCCAGGAAATGCCTGGCTCTCCATAACAGCTCAAAAAACATTCTCAACATGTTTTAAATCACCTCAATACTTCCAGACTTTCCTAATTTCAAGAGACTTGCATATAAACAAGATTTTGAACTCATGACGTGTCAAAAGTCTCATACAGAAAACAACACATTGTGTGTAGCTTCAGAGATCCCAGCTGTAAAACATGGCTAAATACAATAGATATCAATATGCTCTGGTGTATATCTGTGATTGGTGGTGACTGTACTTTTATGCCCCCTCAAATCCTATCGTTATTGTTGTTATTGGTCTGTTATAACAAGTTGTTCATAAGAGGTCTAACAGAGAGTTAAACCTCTCTGGGACCTAACTGACCCAAAACATACAAGGAATGTCACAATGTAGGATAACATATAGTACATTTCTTTGTCTGTGAAGGATTTTTGGGAAACAAAAAGAATAGATTTTGGCCCTTATTACATATTAAAACATTAAATATTTCTTTATTTGGTGTAATTGCAATGCTTTATGGTCATTTCCATATTTTGTGACCTTCAGTACTGCAGTAGTTGCAGTATTGCAGCATTGCAAACATATTAGGTTTAATAAGGTGTGAAGAGAAGGAAAAAATACATTCATCAATCAAAAGTTTTAGAAAACATTCTTTTTTTTAATTTTCTGTTTTAGCAGCTCAAGTCCAGTCAATAACCTTAAACTGTACAAAGGTATGTGGTAAACTGCCCAAGGAAAAAACAAAACAAAACAAAGCTCCATAGAAAAAACAGGCCTTTTTCAGGGATTAAGAAATGTACAGCTTTCCTACAGCAATGGATGTAAATGAAGGGTTGGAAGTTGATGCAAACAATTCCTACAGTTTGATGACTTACAAACCCTCTGTCTGTATAAAAGCAGTGTTGGAACCAACTGTGTTACCACACCCTCTGATGCATTATTAGGATAATATTGTCCTGTAGGAAGTAGTATCACCAATGTGCCATCAGAATTATGAGAAAAAAAGCAAGTGACAAAGGAAGACAGACTGGTTGGTGAGGCTCAGGTTCATCCTACTGCAAGATAATGAGCCAAGACATCAGAAGAAAAGAACCAGACAGTGGCTTCACATGATGGAAGAGCAGCACCGTCTCCAGACTTGAACCCAGTGATGCTGGTTTGAAATGAACTGGACAGAAGGTGAAGGCAAAGCAACCTGCAAGTGCAACACATCTGTGGGAACAGCTGATGAACTCAAACAATGTTTCATTAACATTGTAGAAAGGAGCAGCATGAGCGTGTTCAGCTGACAAATGAGTCAAAAATTTACATTTCACATTTAGGATTTATGATACCTATTTTTTTTTTTTTTTTCTGTTCCAAAACTTTTGACTGGTGAGGAAATAATTCCTATTAATACTTCACAGTTACAGTGGGGTGTGTGGGAACCCAAAACAATGAGGTCAATGTCAACAAATCACAGGAGTTAAAATGTCATCAGTTTTAATTTAATTCAATCCTGCTGCACTTTGGGCTGCATATTTATGAATCCTCTGACCATATGGCAGCAAATAATTATACATTTCATATTACTAATTGTTTTATGTGGTCGCTCAAGTGAGTAATAAAATAATGAACTAATGGTTCCTATGTTCAAAACAGTGAAGAAGAACAACTTCCTAATAAAACAGCAGCAAAATAAGCAGCAAAGTGGGTTCTGGCACGTTTGATCACATTTCCTCTCCTTAGGAAGTCATCCACAGCACTGTTCAAGGGTAACCAACCACTGTCTTATAACTTTATTATTATTCCTTAATCGGTTTATAAATATTTATGAATCGCCAAAGCCACCCTGACTTGCAGCTGAGATTGAAGCCGTAGCGGAGTCTGTACGTTCTAAGGCAGCCATGGGTTGGGCAGGGAGAGATAGCGTGGACAGGAGATTTGTGACAGAGCAGAGCATGAAACCCATCAGTTGATGAGTGGAAATCCCTACTTTCTAATTAATAGAGGTACACAGGCCAGGGGGATAAGGAGGATCAGGGAAATGAAATCAGCAAAAAGATACCATCACTCATTTCTGAGGTCCATTGTCACACTTCAGAATCTGCTGTAATGAATCACTCAAGCATTCTGCAGATACATTTGAATGGTGGGGAAAATTCATTGTCCGGTGGAGAGCATTCGATAAGGATCTTTTCTCTTGCCTCTCCCTCTTCTTCAGCCTCTTCTTCAGCCTCTTTTGTCAGAGGGCCTTCTGATCAAAAAGCGAAATCAAGGCTCAAGCAACAGGTGTGCCATCTGAAAGGCTGCCGCAATCTGCAAGTGAACTGGAAAGCTATCTCGGATAAAAAGACTGATTCAAGAAGTTTCAAGGGATTTGCTTCTTGAGGTCTCCTGAAAAAGTCAGGATGGGGTAAAATGCTGCAGTGGGTCTATAATCTACTAAAAGCACGTGATGAAACATTGACCGTGCAGGAGGTGGAATGAGGCTGAACGATAACTACACACAGTAAAATACTTCTTCCCCTTTGACTTGAGATGCAATTTTTGATGCAGTACTGACTTGAAAATAAAGAGCAAACATAACATGTCAACTCTCAAATGTTTTCTGTTCTATGTTTCCTAATTGTAAACATCACTGCTGGATGTGTTATGTGTGATTTTTGGTGCTCTTATGCCTTCCAATGTGTCGTTGCTAGGATATGACATGATACATTTTCGTAACTGCGCACTGTGAAGACACAAAATTCAGAATTATAAAGCAACACAATGAGCTTGTAACCCTAATTAGCCAGATGTTAGAAAGATAGCATGTGAGGACAAGGGCAGGCGACATTCATGCATCATTTTTGTATTTTACAGTACTAAGCTAAATCGCTCATATCATATGATGGATTCGTCTGCAGCTGTAGCAGCTATAGCATTAACCTTTGACCTCCCCTGCAGAGTGTTTTTTTTGTTCATCAGAGGTGTCCCAGAAAAGAAGGTTTTAAACCTCTCCCATGTTTGTAATCAACTACAACATTAACAGTTTAATCTGCTAGTCTTTAAGGAATAAGAGAAATGCAAGCATAAGCCCGGCACATATTAGCTGCAGCTCACAGAACTGGCAGCTCCTCGACACCCTGGAATGCACAGCTGTGATGGTGAAATCTACAGACAACATGAAATGAGAAACAAAATGCAGCATATATCTTTCCATATCATACATCCTCAGAGGGGATTTACCAGAACTGCCTTTAGACATTATTATTCTTGTTTGCAAAATGCACCAAGAGCACATTTCAAAAGTAAATTTCAAGTAAATATACAGTAGCTTCTGTCTTCTCTCTTTAGCCTTTGTCTTTGTTTGTTTTTCAAAGATAATTTAAGTTTTCTGTTTCTAAGTAGTTCAATCCAACCCAGGGGAGCTATACCCCTGTGAAACAAGATTTTTTTTAACTTCTTTTTCCATCCATCCATTTTTTTTTTTTACTTCAACCCTTATATCCCAATGCAATTATTTAGTATACACCCACTCATAGTCTGCATATGAGATATGAATATAATTGTATGTTACTTTTTAATTACAGGAAAAATCTAACTTGTAAGATGATGGGCTGGAAGGTGCCATTGCATTGTTATTTTTTTTCATCCTCGTTTTCTGATTATGTGAGCTGGGCTCCTTTGCTAAGCGATGATAAGCAGAATTTCCATGTTCTCTGCATAATTAATCCATCTTTGCCTCTCTTCATGCCAACTCTGCCGTTATCGCCTGCACATGCCTGAATTGCAAAAGAATCCTCTCTTCAATTGGAACTTATTGATATTCTAAAAAAACTGGAAATCCTCAAATTTAAGCCACAGATTGTTAAATGGATTAATTTCGCGGCAATCGCAAGCATCTAACGCGGGGAGACAGGCAAAGCAAATTGAAAGTGTCTCCTGTTTGTGGAGTTTTAGTCCCAAATGATAGGGTTTATTGGCATGTTTTTTTCTCCATAGTCAAAAATTACCATTTATTTGCATGCTATAAAATACTTTTATATGGTTGAAAATTCAGAGGAATTTCTTTCAATGCCTGTCGTTGGCTTCATGATAACAACTTCAGCTTCCCACATCTGGACGCTTTTGATACTGGGTGAAAGGAATGTCTGAATATTTAATATTTTTATCTGTTTTCATCGATGGTTTCACCATTAAGAATGGCTCTGCTGTTTGCATGGAGCCTGGCAGATGTAGATTTATTTTCTGAGCTGTCTACGGCCTGCCTTTCTGTGAATATATTGATGCATTTTTCCATTTTGCTGTGCACTGATGCCTCTGCATATGTAATAAACCAGCAGACACACTTATAAAATACATCAAGAGACTGTATTATAATGCTGCGTTCAGATGTGGGTCTTCAGTTACTCATGCACACATAGGAAAAGGGGGAAAAAATCAGCTACACATATCAAATATAATTTACTTGACCTCATAAAAATGAATAATATTAAATCACAAGATGTCAAAACACATGAGGTGCTCGTGTCTAAAGCAGAAAATATGTTATTTGGACACTTGGCATACAAACCTCTGACTTGTGAACAGTGATATATTGAAACACGGACATGATCACTACAGTGACTACATAGACTGCATACACTGTCACTTACAATGCAGTATTAGACACCAGAAAAAGACTAGAACAACTGCTCTCCCCTGAATTGTGCTAGACACGTTTTAATGACAAATACCACAAATTATAGATATCAATAAAGTAGAAAAATCTGACTTAGTAATAAGCCAAAGATCTTTGATGTGTTCTTCCTCTGGTCAAAGAGGTTGTTAGATTCAAAAATGTTCAGGAGAAAAACAGATGGGATGAACTGAGTGACTTGTATGAAGCAGAAAGTGAGTTTTTTCTCTACAGACTTTGATGATTCATGTGAATTCACTTTATATGAAATGCCTTGACCTTGGTATCAGGTAAAGATAATTTAGGATAGTTGTTTAATTTCAAAACGTTTAAGTCTGCTAACTTTGTCTCTGAAGCCTGGAATAGAAAGTAAGATGGTACTCTTTACTCTTCTTTATTTTGTAGCAAATGTATTTTACAGTGGTCTGTGAATTTTGTTGTAGATGGTGAGGACCTGGTTGTTTGTTCGTGAAAGATATTTGATGAATTTTCTTTATTTTTTGACTTTTTTGTTTGAAAATAATATGATGTAATATGTCCATGCAGATTGGGAATAGTTGTATGCATGACACAATAACAAATAATAAGTCATTCATTAATGGAGGAATTACACACAAGCTTCATGTTATTACAGATTAACAATAGTTGGTAAAACATTCAGTATCATGCAGATATCACATCTGAGAGCTGCCATGTTATTTTACATTACATTGACATTACCTCAGATCAAATCCACTCACACTTTCACCTGTGTCTGAGGCCCTAAAGGGTAAAGAGTAAAAACTGGGAACATGTGACATCAGATCAGTTTCTGTGACTTTTAATTTATTTGTGAATTATATATTCATAAAGATATTATTAAAATTACATTTTTATAGTAGAAATGGAGCTTATAAATTGCCTCATGGATATCAGAACTGACTACCAAAAGGTAATTCTGGGCTAATGTCCTTCATTCATTCATTCATTCTACAGGCTGCATTCCCTCACCTCCCACTGTCAGATCAATTTTTCCCCTCTCTTAATAATGCAACACTATTATTTTAAGAAATGAACTCCTTGCAACAAGAAGGGATATTTATGATTTTAATCCATGAAAGGCTGGTTATCCCCCGGAGGTGTCACAATCTCAGCTTTTGACCACATAAAAAGACAGTGTGATTAGCAGTAAGAATATACTTCCCCGTGGTTCTCTCCTCCTCCTCCTCCTCCTTCTCCTCCTCCTCCTCTTCTACAAAAAGCCTTTATTTACAGATTCGCACACTCCCATTGGGAGGAGCATAGTTTGTTTATCCCGCCCTCTTTTAGTATTTTCATCACTTCCCTGGACTTTAACGTTTTGGTGTGATCTTAAGATGCTTTGGGGTTGTGTGGCTTTTGATTTCACTTTTTGTTTTTTTGAAGGTCTCACTTTTTTTTTTTTGCTCCTTTGTTTCAAAGTGCGCTGCACATTTTATACCTCCCTGGTAAATGGAAGGGATGGGTTGGGGAGGAAGATGGTAGAGGGGGGTACTGGATGGTGGTGCGGAGAGCGAAGCCTCCCTGGAAAGAGCTGGCGCTGAGGCCTCCAGGGCCGCGGGTGGTTTTGGCAGCTCGGCCAGCGGAGTGGGCACTCTCTCAGACATCTGTTTGCTCACTGCTGCTGGAGCTGCTGGCTGGATCGACAAGGGGTGGAGGGGATGGGGTGGGGGGGGGGGTGGGGTTGGAGAGCTGGAGCGTTCAGCCACAACCAGTACCAACACCAGCATCTTACACAGGACAGACAACAACAACTCAACATTATAGCTATTAAAAGTCATGCATCAGATTAATGTGGGCTTGTGTTATGTGGAGGAGTCATTTCAATGTTAAGGTAAAGAAGGATTTTCCAAATTATGGATTCAGCCTTTGGTGTGGTTTTGATTGCAGGGCTACATCCAGGCCATTCAAGGACACGTACTTGAATAGAAGATCACAGAGAATGATGGGATATTATACAAAACAATATAAAAACTGTTCAGCTTTTATGTATTACTGAAAAACTGTTTCAGTTGATGTTTCTCTTTCTTCCCTCTGTCTCTCTCTTACACAGTGTATCTATATATCGAGGACCTAAACAGTAGTATGTATATGCCACCCCCACCATTCACCCCACATCACTTTACACCACACACACACACACACACACACACACATACACACACACACACACACACACACACACACACACACACACACACACACACACACACACACACACACACACAGAGCTCACATCCTCTGGAGACAAACCAATCCCCAACAGCCAGAGGGTGACACCACAGCAGGCAAACTCATAACACTGATGTCCAAGTTGAGTTGCTGAGGCTGCTCTTTAAGGATGGAGTTCCAGTCCAAACGATGGCTGTCACTCCCAGCGCCACTGGACATGTGTGATCCCTTAAAGAAATCAGCCCAGTAATTTGTCACGCCAGATACCCTGAGATATTACTCAGTCAGCAGAGCAGCTCACTGAAACAGTGCAAGAGGAGGGCTGCTGTTATTGTGGCAATAATTCAATTCAGGATTGTCGTAAAATTAACACAATACCGGGATAACACTGTTTTACTTTTAACAGCTGTGAACACCTGGTCAGGTTATTTCAGGAGCAGATCATTTAAGACCTAATTGTTGGATAATTGTTGTATTGTAACTTTGTTATGATGCAATCACATGCTTTTTAGGGACTGTAAGAAAATTAATAGGAGTGGTGGGGGTTAGAAAAGGGGGAAGGTTATGAATTTCTTTCTTTTGGATGGAGGGAGGGTAAAATATTTTGCAAGAGCACGGGAGGGCCTTTTAACTATTTCATTCCAAAGGTACATTTTATTTTATTCTTTCCACCTCAGATTTGTTACAGTTAAATATATGATATAATATTTTCATCAAAAATATTAATTTTATGTGCTCAACAAGTCATAAAGTATATTTTGCTGTATTTGGACAACATCCTGTCTCCTGTCTTTATTTTTTTCTCCCACATCAGAATCACCAGTAGCTAATATATATCTACATTGAGTAACAGAAAAAAAACATGGCTCTCTGTGCACTATAAGTCCAGAGAGGATGTCATTTTTTATTATGCTTCATGAGCTCCTACCTTCACTTCATTCTGCATCTTAACAGAAAGCAGGGCTGCAATAAAGTTAGATATGTCCGTTTTTTTTAAATGTGTATTGCTTAGTATAAAGTGGAAAAAATAAAGAGTGGCTTGAATATTTGCAGGAACAGGCAACACAAGCATTATTTTAATACAGTTTCCATTATTTTGGTAGACTAACTGCAAATTCACTCATGCTGTGGGATTTGGTTGCTATGAGATTAAATACTCTTTTATTTTAGGGTTTTGTACCAACTCAATTGTATCATATTTTGAGATATTGAAAGGAAGGGTAATGCATTTTTTTTCTGAATCAAGGGGAAAGTCCAAAGAAAATATTAACAATGCTGTAGATGGTCTTACTTTTTAAAAACATGAACCATAAGGTTCAGCTGCGCCCACCCATCCATATATTTTTGTGCAGTCCCTTACTACTTGCCTTTATAATGTTATAAAACGGGTATAAATTGTGAGTGTGTGCAAACTAAAAAGGTATCGTGCCACCGAGCACAGGGTGCAGCATCATGCCTATTGACACTATTTATGAACTTTACATTCGAATAAAGGAAAAGCCGATATAACCCTCTGTTTGATTGAGAGAGAAAAGATCAGTGCTGTCAAAAAAATACTCACAAACTAATACAAAACTTTATCTGTAATTTAATGTCAACACGTCACTATCACAAAATATTTTTAGGTTCTGAATGAGACATACAGGTCGTACACCTGCTGACATAGCATAATAACAATGAGCTGTGGAGAAACTTATTTCTTTGAAACATATTTTCCTTAAGAATGAACAGGATGGAGCCACCAGACAGCCCACCTCCACTGCCCTCACGCTGAATGGCATTCCCCAAATGTGACTTGGCAGTTCTAATCAAATGATTTAGCACATTAAATCACCCTTTCCCCCCATAATCAGATTATGTGAGTGCACTGTGCAGCATCTCCACAGCATACAGTATACCTTAACCTATTAATATGACCAACCTTGTGTTAGTGATTTCCCTTGCGATGGAAACAGTATCATGTTAATTATCACAACCATCTGGTCCGAGCAGTGAAAAAAAGCTTTCTCTTCCTCTCACAGATTTGTACCTGTCAATCAAAGATGGCTTCAAACAAGCCACTGGGGCTCAGGAACGGCAGAGAAGAACCATGCTCCAGTCTCAGAGGATTTAGGAGTGGCGTTAAATTAATCTTCAGCTGGCAATTTGACTCTCCTCTCTCACTATGTTGTTGCTCTTACCACAAATCATTATTAATTTTTGGTGCTGGGTTCCTAACGTGGCTAGTAAACGCTATTTATGGATGTTATAGTGTGGTAGTTTTAGAGAGTGTGGGATTGCTTAAATTTTAACCATCTAATGAGCCTCAGTCTAGTCGAGTTTATCTAGTGTGTGGTGAATTAAATCTTCATGTTGGTTTTTCTTCAGTTTCCTTTGTTTTGAATAGATCACCATTCTCTCATTCCTTCAAAGCAAGTAAGTGTGTCAAGGCTCAAGGCTGAGATAATGAAATGATTCACTGTATATGCCTGTCACTATCCCATGACATCACCGTGTTTGGACCCGGAGCGAAGCTGCATGTGAGGAAGAAAGAAAAAAAAGAGAGAAAGGGGAAAAAAAACTTTAGCCACCCGGGGACAGGAGGAAGAGACAAACTGAGACAAACTGAGGAGGCTCGCAAGACAGATGCTCTCCTCAAGGTGAACCGCCGCTGACCCGTCTGCCACATAAATTATTCTGTAGTTTCAGACTCCATTCCAAAGTTGTGGAATTGGGTTACAAGATAATTTCACAGGCCACTTGCTTGTCTTCCTTGGCAGTCCAACTGGCTAATTGAGAGGAGTGATTTCCAGTTTGGGCAACTATTCAGAACATGGCAGTCAAAATCTGAATGGTTTGAAGGCTCTCTCTCTTTAAGAAAAAAAAATACATTCTGAATATTTTTCTTGTCCATAGGCAGACTAATTGTAGCCAAGAGAAGATGCTCAGGGTCTGATTGACAGTCTATCAAATACTGATAAATACACAGAGGGAAAGAAGTCATTTCTTCCTGGAAATTCACTGTGTGTCAGTTTGAATATATTTTACAATAAAAGGTCAAACACTTATTTAAGTATATGGCTCACAGAATTTACACCAGGCTGTGATATACTCTAGAATAATTCTGAATAGATTTTGTGCATGTTTAAAAAAAATGTAGACACTAGGCACCTAATTCAGCTTTTGGCCAAGAGGTCAAGACATTTGAAATCACCACATCTCAATCCAGATCAACTCTCAGGGTGCATCATGGGAAAATGAGTAGCCAAACAGCAAGTGGGCAACTGTGTTTAACCAGTATGGCTTCAGATTTGTCTAGGACCACATGCTATAGCTTATTAAATTACCCTGGGCTGTAAGTGGTGGGTTCTCACCTAAACACCCCCTCCCTTTTTTCCCCGACATGTTTCACATTAAAAATGTAGATGATTTTGAAGCAGCACTAATCTGATGGCAGCAGAGTCATAAAGGAAAGGGTGTGAAATACAGCTGACCTGAAATAAAAGCGTTCGTTTATTTTGTCTCTGTGATACTTGGTGAAGATCACGGCTGGAGTTCAGTTTCGTCTCCATCTCTGTTGATATTTACCCCAAAACACAGGCGCTAATTAAGGGCGACGCTAATTAATTAGTGGGAGTTAAAGTAATTGTGGATCAAGTGAAGTTCACGAAGCCGCGGCTACGGTACCCGGGGAGGAACAAACCTTATCTTCAAACAAAAGCGCGAAACGCTTTCACCTCCCCAGTCAGTCCGTGCGGATCGCGTCGAAGTGCAGCCTCATCACGGAGAACGGTGCTGAGAAAGAGAGAGAGAGAGAGAGAGAGAGAGAGAGAGAGGGTGTGTATGTGTGTGTGAGAGGGAGAAAGAGAGAGAGAGAGAGAAAGCCAGAGCCAGAGCCAGAGAGACGAGAAAGATAAAGGAAAGACAGACGGAACGATAGACTTGTGCGTAAAAAGTACTGGTGCCCCCTTCTTCTTCTTTTTCTTTCTCAATTTCCATCAGACAAAAACCCTAAAACCGGCTGCTTGGATGAACCAAAACCTATCGATCTGTCAGTACTACACCTGGATTCACTGACCAGCCGCACAGCAGGCATGTCCCGAAGGAAGCAGAGCAACCCCAGGCAGATCAAACGTAAGTTTTTGTTTGTTTGTTTGTTTTTAATGTTGTCTCGCCGCTACACCGCGTTTCCAAGCTTATTCGAGTTTGCAGAATAGTGTAATGATAGTGACCACACTGACGCCGATTCAGCAGCTCAGCTCTCGCCACTCATGTGTTGCCTGTCACGGTCCACACGCTCCAGTCTCCCTCCGCACCTATGTGGTGTTTTTTGAAGATGTGATGTAGAATCCAAATCCCACGGTGCTGCTGGCTGGAAAGTTTCCCCGCTGCTGCCAAGTTGTAGCAAAATGAAGTTATTTGGTTTGTGTGTGTGATGTGACGCTATTGTAGTTTCCATCCAAAATTGTGTATCAGTGCATCACTTTGACTGGACGTGCAGACTCTTCCCCTCTACAGCTTTTTGTGCCAATTAATCAGCGTTAATTATAAATCATAGGCCGGTAATAAATAATGAAGCTGCATCATGAGGCTGGTTTAAAAGGCCGACATGTTGTTGTGTTGTTTTGCTATTAAATGTTTTTATTTGTAACACATAGACACACACGTGTCTCTCTCTCTCACACACACAGACACACACACACACACACTCCAACTCCTCCACACACTCTTCATTTTTTCGCTGTTTCCCACACACACTGACTTGCAGGTGTGTGTACGTAAATGCATGCACACACACTTTTCCAAACTTCACAGTGTAGCCCATAAACAGTGGATTATAAATAAGGATTGATAGTTGCACCTCCTGCTGCTGCAGTAAAAGAGCAGAGACAGTTGTGGCATCTTTTAATTTTAATTGAACTGAAGTGTACCTTTGCTCTGGGGACAGAGTTCACCTTCCCTCTCAGCAACACACTTCCCACATATTTGCTTTTCAAATTTAGATGAACATTTAAACTGCTTTCCACAGAAATATAGACCGGAGTTATTCGTTTGTTTTTTTTTAATGCAGGGGTATTTTAATGAAGTGTAACCTCGTGGCCTGCATTAATTCAAAAGTGTGTCATATTCACATTTCTGAATTTTGGTTAAATTGAATATTTTTTTCAATACAGGTTTTAACGCAACTTTTAATAATTTTAATCATTTTAAAACGCCTGTAGATCATATGTGGGGATTTGTACACACACACACACACACACACCCACACACATACACATACTCATACACATGGACATAAACACACAGCTGATATTTGAGTGTGTGTGTGTGTGTGTGTGTGTGTGTGTGTGTGTGTGTGAATGTGTGTGTGTGTGTTTGTGTGTGTGTGTGTGTGTGTGTGTGAGTACAGTGTGTGCTTTCTGTTTGTCCACTGTGTGATGCTGCTGTAGAAAGCAGACTGTAGTTAGTTTGGGGTCAAAATATCAAATATCAGAATGCAGCGGTTTGCAGGAAGTCACAGTCACACTGTTTATATGTGCTTCACGAAAATGCGGAACTAGGGTAACATTCTTGTGTGTGCGTGCATGCATGTGTAGGTGTGTGTGTTCGCATGTGTGTGTGAGCTCACATGCATGAATTCATGAGGCCATGTGTTGGTATACAACAGCGCTTTTTATTGCATTTGTATATGGCAGATTGAGCCGCAGAGGAGACTTATTGTCACGTTGTTTTATTTCATACATAACTGTAACTGTTCACTTTTTGAATATTTATTGGTCGTAAAAAGTTTTTCAAGTTTTTAAGGCATTTTTGATGTTTGGAACCTGGATTTTTTAGGTATAGAAAATTAGTACTTACAAGCATTTTAAAATCTGTACTGTACATTTTATTTCTCTGAAAATTAATGAAAATAATTAGTGTCTTCAATTACTTAAAAAACAACCAGTCTAACATTTTAAATATCTTAGTTTTTACTGGAAAACTTTATTGTTCAAAATGTTTTATGAATAAATCCGCTTATTTTTCATACAGTATAGAAAACCTTGGTGTATATAGTTCCCTCAAACTCTAAGAGGAATAATTATTTTGAAGAAACATCCTCTTATTTAAACAATGTTTGAGTTCATATTTGTGTTTTTTTTTTTCTGGCATCCATCGTAAACCCGCAGCCACTTCTAATCAACAAAGAAACACGACACGACGTGACGTGATAGGCCCACGCATCCTTCCACCAATCCCATTGTAGCATCCAAATTTTGTTGTTGAGCAAAGGAACGTCTAACGTTTGTGTTACGCTTTCGTCATTGTGACCTGGCCTTGTGTGAATTAGTATGTCATGTGTAAGATCTTGTTAATACTGAGCCGGTGTGCAGCGACACTGTATAATCAAGCTCTAGTTAGAAACAGAAAGGTCACGGGGAGCCTAGATCCTCTCTTCTGCAGTGCCTCCTCGGGAAAAAGGCCGAGGAGGCACTGCACAGAAAGTCAGCACAGACAGTCATTCTAAAGGACAAAAAGGTTGTTGGGCGCAGCCCCCCCCCCCCCCCCCCCCCCTTCCCTGCATACATTGGACCGTTATCTAAAATTGTGATTTATGCAGTATTTTAATATTTTGCTTATTCTTTCCCCTTGGGTGCTCTCTGAGCGGTGATAAAAAGGCGATGCTGAAAGAGCACCATTAATTTGCTCCGATGACTGGGGAGATAAGGCCAGATAATGGGAAAGATAAGCAGAGAAGATATACCATCAGAAACCCGATTATTACCATTAAAATTCCAGCCCAGCAATCTGCAGCTGGCTGATAATTCCTTCTCCGTTTCCACCACTTTGGATGATAAGGCAAAAAATAGTCACTCAGTGCTCCTTGATTAGGCTGCCTGGATATCCCGATAATACAGTGATAAATTATGTATTTTCCCCTCTTGTTTTTTTTCTGTGAAACGTTACATCTGATTTTTTTTTTATATATATAAATATATATTCCTGCCCACCTCCTGTATCCCCCTCCCCTTGTTGCTTTTCGAAGAAAGCAAAAAACCCCTATACACTTTTATTGTAATAAGAGTTTGATAGAAAGAGGAGATAGTGGTGGAGGTGTTTTGTGTGGGAGCACATATCAGTGTTATCAGCTCATCTCCCAGGGCCAGCTGCTAGCTGCTGTTGTTTTTAGCCTTATCACCCCATGCCAATATGCCAATAAATTGCCCAGATTGTTAGCTGTTCCAAGGCAGGTCAGTAGAATTTGACAGGAATGATGAAAATATCGCTGATGCTCTGCGGATTGCGATTAGCTGCTGTAATATGATGTGTGAATTCCACCAAGCTCCCTCTATCCTCTCTTCTCCCTCCCTCCTCTCCTCCCTGTCCTCCTCCTCCTCCTCCTTCTAAACCCCCCCCCCCTCTACGCCTCTCCCTGGCTGCTGGTGGTGTCCATACCTCTATTCGTACTGAGAGGAGAACATTTTGATGCTTAATAGGAAGGAAAGATATGAACAGGCTGAATTGAAACCAGGACCCTCAGAGTAATTTTTCTGTAAAATTGCCCCCCAAAGTTTCACGGCATAAAGGGGAATCTGGATGATGTAGGGAGCGTGCCTCCACCAGTGTTTATGGGAACATATTGAAGCAGCCCTCTGAGGCCATGTGCAGACATCTAATGTCAAATGTGCTTATTAAACTGACTTAGTGTTCTCCCCTTTACTGTTGTCTTCACCATATGGACCGTCTGAGAATTCATGTTGCTTCCTTTGCCTCTTCCCCTCGACACTGTCCAACCAGAATCCAGCACCGTACTGTAGTGATCATGCTGCTCTCTTACTGTAAGTTTGTATAGCACCGAGCGGCAAGTGCTCAAGTCCCCAGAGCTCACCACTGTGTCACACTGTCAAAATACCTAATCTACTTCACGTGATAGTGATCTCACATCTGTAAAGCTGCTCCACTGCAGTGTACAGTAATGCCCTTTTTTTTTTATTTTTACCCATAATACCTTGTGGAAGTAGTTGGAACAGGGGCTAGTGATGTTGTGGTAAATGTTGCTATTTCCATCCCATTTCCGTAGATGCATTGTCTCACTGATTTATTTCATATTATGGCCTTTGAGGAATTTGATGCTGAGGAAAAACATTTTAATGCAGCTGCCTGGGTGTTATTTGGTTGTAATTGTTTCCTGCTACAGAATGCACTGACCTTTAAGTTAGCTTAAATCCAATGTATTGTGCATGCAACCCTTGGATTATAATAATAATAATAAGGCGCCAGTTTGGAACTGAACTGCAGCCAAGATTTTTGCTCAAGCTAAAAATCTGCTTTTTATCGTAGAGACCTTTTTTTTTTTCCATCTCTGCTCTACAGTTAATCTCTCCAACTCCTTAGCATAAGGACACTTTATGTAACGTCAGAACACTGTTTATCATATCAGGTGACATTTCTATCTTTGAGGGGCATTTATCAGAGGCAGATTACAGTAGTAAGGGATAAGGGGAGTGTTTACTGAATTGACTGCCAAAATCCTGTATCTGAATTTGTCTGTATGTTTGTTTGTGTATACATTTGTGCATGTACAGTTTGTGCGATGAGCATGTGGCTATGTTTTTTAGCAGAGGGATCAGAGCTGTTAGCTTGATGTGTTTTTTTTTGTTTTGTTTTGTTTTTTTTTTCTCAGGGAACAGACTCCTTATCCATATTTCCTACAACTTAGCTCAGCTTTGTTTGTCTTGTATATGGAAAGAGTGCTGATGCTGGGGAAATCATATACACTGCATTTCACCCTTGGCCCACAAACGCTGGCAACTCCAGCAGTCAGATGTTTTGGGGGTGTAAAATCAAAAAAAAATGTTTGCATGCCAGCCTACCCCTGTATATTTAAGGGTCTCTCTTTCATTGGGTGACAATCACGCCGTGTCTCTTGTGTTTCTCTTGTTGATTTCTGTCAGAAGAAGAATGGTTGTTGAATGCCAACTTTCCCTCAAACATCTGTTCCCTGCCAATAACAGCTTGTGCCGTTGCCTCGTCTTAGCTGAAGGATCCCCAATTGCCTCCTCACTTTTGACACAAAACAACAATGCAGATGAATGTCATCTCCTTGTAATGTTTTTTTTCTGTTCTGTCTAAAGTAAAATGTTTTTTTTTTTTTTTTTTGAATCATGAAATGCTTTGTGCTTGTGTAGTGCTACTATTACTGCTTATATCACAGGCTTTGCTGCTATAGGGAGAGGAATGTATAGCAGCTGCTGTTTCCTTTGTTGAAAACTGTGCTGTGTGATGTGTGTGATGAGCTAGGGTTGGCAGCCGATGGACTGACGGAGCCTAATCCTGCCCCTCTCTGTCGCTGTGGCTCGCAGTGCCTGGACAGCAGTGTGAAATGTGGGCAGGGTGGCTGCAAAGGTGGAGGTCACTTCCTCACGCAGCTTCCTCTTTATCTTCCTCTTTCCTGAATTCCACTGCTATTATTCCAATAACCGCTGGTTCAAGCTGTCACCATTGTGTGTTTTCATTCAGGCACTGTAACTGTCGTCTGTGTGAACAAAATGTTAATTTTAGAAATACGTGTAGATCAAAAACAAATTCTGCTCATAGCTACTGACTGCGTTCATGTGTATTTCCTTTTTAATTTTACACATCTGTCCCCAGCCATATTCCTCTCTGTTTAGTTAGATTTTATATCAATGATGCCCACTGAGCCCCCGGGTAACAATTGACTTTCAGTCTGCTTTAAGTTAATAGCCTTGTCTCTTGCTTGTAGGGATCAATATCGGTATTAATTAATCACCATTATCAAGAGCGGGATCTAGTTCCATTTGTTGTTACATCAGCAAAATATCAATAGAGAAAGTGGACTCCCTGATCGTCATGGCAACTTCATCTCTTAGGTCAAAGAGAGTTTATCTTATCTTGCTGCTGAGAGTGGCAAACTGCTTAGGAATCTAGTTTAGACTCAAAGATCATCGATTTAAGCCTTTTTTCACCCCCACCTTGTTGTTTCAGGAGAGAGGGGGTGAAAAAAAACAGAGAAAGGCAGCATTCTAATCACAACAGAGATGTAAGATTTAAATATTGATGTCCAAAGGCCATTACAGCAAAGAGGGCCTCTGGTCTCGCTGTTGTTCAAGTACGTCCTTTTAAGACCCAGACAAAGCTTTGATTATCAGAGGTGTCACCGTGGAGTATGTCTGTATAGCTGACAATGTGGGACTGCAGGGGAGATCAGTTTCCTGCAGCCGCCGTCATAGCATGTTAACAGAGCACACTCTACATCCTGGTATTTCTCCAGGCCTCAGCCACACTGTAGCCTGCAACTTAATGTTTATGGAGATTCTTTATATTGTGTAGGGCTGAAATGGCCAGTCCACTATGGATTAATCAATCAACTGAAAGTCCATTGTCAAAAATGTTGATGACTGATTTATCTTTAGTGCATTTTTTAAATATGAATTCTCTGGTTTCAGTTTTTTCTTTGATAGTAAACTGAATTTGTTTTGGTTTTGGGCTGTTGACTGGACAGAACCAGACAAATTTACACATCAGTTTGGACCACTAACCAGTGGTGGGATAAGTATTCAGATCATTGACTTAAGTAAAAGTAGAAAAACCACAGTATTTCATAACAAGTAACAGTCCTGCATTAAAAATTTTAATGAAGTACACAACTGTGACAACAAGGAAGAAAATGTACTCAGTCTAAATAATTATCATGTCATATTAGTATAACTGACTCATGCTTATTCATCCAAGTAGCATTTTACCATTGTAGGTGGTCAACATAGTGATGATCACACTCATATTATTTAGAATATAACACTGTTTAAGACATTTTGTGTAAAATCATAATATGAAAAATAAGTAGTTAGTGTTTACAGCTGTTACATAAAAGTAAAAGGGGTAAACAGTCAATATTCCCCTCTAGTAAATTAAAAGTATTAAGTAGCCTTAAATGTGAATACAGTAAATACACTACTTGAGTATATGTACTTAGTTACTTTCCACACTAGCCCATAAAAATGAATGATAGTTGTCGTATCTGAATGAGTGTATTGAAATGTGGCTAAAATTCACACCATTTTTATTTTAGCCAATATTCTTCCAGACAGCCTACATTTTTCCACCTGCATGTTTTTTTGTGCATTGTGCAGCGTGATTAGGAATTTGTCTAATGAGTGGTCATTTTGTATGTGCATTGTACAGAGCAGAGGGTGGAGTAGCCTGTTCTCATGGGAACTTCGGTCTGGTTGGAGCTGTTTGGGCAGTGGCAGGCCTGGGTGCTTGGATGTACCTCATCATGCTGCAGAATGCTCCTCAGGGTTGGAGCGGAGAGCAGGGGCACTGCCTGCTTTTTTTTTTTTTTTTTTTTTCTTCCTCTTTTTGCCTCCGGGACACAATTGCCTCATTTAACATTCTCTATTTGGCCCCTGCCAAGAGGGGAAATAGCCAGGGTGAGTAAGAGAGGCCGCCACACATCATGAATTCTTCTTTCATTTAACTTGCACAGTCCCTTTTCACCTTGGTGATGCACATGGATCAGGAATGAAGATATTGCTCAATTAAGGGGATTTCTAAGGTTGCTCCTGAGGTATTGCAGTTATTTTTGTGCCATGCCAAGGTTTTGATGTATCATGGATATGGATATTGGGTTCATCACATTTGTGTGATGATTTGACATTTCCATAGTGCAGAAGAGAAACAGCTCCGTGCCTGCAACAGGAACTTGCCTCTTGCCATATTCTAGAAATAAAGTCCAGGGATGGAAATCTGTCAGTCTTCCATTGCTCAGACACAAATAACTTCTATTTCTGTATTAAGATTCTTTTTGTCTATTTCAATTTAATTAGCTACAGTTAATCAAAACATTTTCATGGAATATGTCAAAATTGATATTAGGGTTTTGACTGAATCTTGGATGAGAGGAAGGAAAGGGACTCCTCGGAAATATGACTCACATTTTGCAGCAGGCATCATCACGTTGTCAGCACAATACAGTAGAATTATTGGCCAAGCTTGGAGTTTGACTTCACCCTCATCATGTAAAGATTATTTTAGTAATTAAAATAACTAAATAAATGAAATGGTGATTTTAAAAAAAAGTGTTAGGAAAAGGACATAATGTGAAGCCGTTCCAGAAGCTGGCACATCAGAAAGTGATGCCCTAATAGCTGTTCAGTCTAAATCTCTGGCTTGGCAGGAATTACTGGGGGATGTGTTTGTGGGGGGCAGCGTGATGCAGAACTTTGCATTGGGATGAAATGCACCAGGCTCTATAGTTAAGGAATAGGTGGCAACAGAGGATTAAGTAACAAGCTTTTCAGTTCAATTTGTACATCAGCATTTTCCAGCAGACAAATGGCACAAAACACACAGCATCTTAAGGGTTCAGTGGAAAATCACTAATGACAAAGCTTTGTAAATAGATAAACAATTTATGTCAAATATGCTGAAAATATAAAACAAACTTCAAAACATGTTAATACTTTAAAGAGGTTGTGTTTTGATTTGCACCATTGCAAAGCTGGTAAAGCTGTTGACAGCACAGCTTACACATCATGTGATCAGAGGCCATATCTGCCTGCACGCGATTAGCAGGGAGCACTGCTACAGAAATAGCCACAATGGAAGCCGTACTCCAGTCGGAGCAGGTTGATGATGATCGATGATATTCGAGTAAATTATGCAAATCAGATAAGACAGCGTGTGTGCAGTATTGGAGGGGGTGACGTAAGGAGTGACGTGCTGCGAAAAAGTCCACGTCTCCTGCTTCTTATTATCCCAACGCAGGCTGTGTGAAGTGACAGAGTAAACATCCAGGGAGAAATGCAGCCACCATTATTTCAGAATCAGCCAATTTTCTCTCTCTCTCTGTGTATTTCAGAGAATGCTTATCTAGTAATTACTAAAAACTGTTGACATTGAGCAAGTGCTGTAGCCAACTAAAATGCCTTTTTGTCTTATGATATCAGATTGGATTTTTATCTTAGGTTCACGCACTCATGCATTCCTGAAAACCAAAGATATCTGCCTCAGCCTCCTCAGTTCCAGCATGAGTGTAGAATTAAGAGGCTCATTTTAAAAAACTACAATCATTACATCCTGCATTCATTTCTGTGGTGAAATACTGATAATATGTTGTTGTTTTTTCCGTTGCCTCTGGTTCAGTCTGGGATGTGTCTGTGAATCCCTGAGACATACATTTGACCATAATCAAGTTTTTTAAGCTTCAGAAACAGGATAACAACTGGGTCAGATGATAAGCCCGGGCAGAACAGGAAAAAAAAGCCTCCTCTGATAGACGAGGAGAAAAATCTGATTGATTGATGTCTGCTGGCTTTGCCACCATCACAAGCCAGTTGACAGTTAGTTTGGGATCAGATGATTTCACTCTTAAGATTGGGGTTGAGGGGAAACTAGGCAAATATGAAGGACACAAAGGTCAATGGCTTCTCTCCTCCTCTCTGTATCTATCTCTCCCTCGCAATAGCTTGCTTTGACAAACTGTAATATGTTGCTAAGCTTTGTGGCAGCAGGACACATGGTCATAGTTTGTACAGTAATATCCTATTGCAGTAATCTCACAAGGAATGATTGAAAGTGCTGGAGGAATCTGGTTCGAGCAGAGAACCGTTGACATCATCAAGCTGCTGTGGACTGGCAGATGTCTCCTGACTTGTTTGAACTGAATTTTCCCATGGGATTGAATAAGTTAAACAACAGCTTTGACTCGCAGTGAATCTGTTATTGTAAGCAGGATCTGATAAGATGGCACCATATTATGAGTTTGTGTAGCAAAGAGGCCAAAAATGGAATCTCCACGGCGAGTGTCTCTCTGTGGTTTCGGAAAAAGACGAACATGGAACTATGACAAAGGATGATTGGATGCATATTGTAAATAAACACCCAAGTCTTTCACCATTTGCCTCTTGCTCTCAGTCGCTCCGTTAAGATGTTCCATACAACATTTTTATCTGTTTGCGCTGCTTAGATCGTGTCTCACTCAGATGAAGTGATAAGGGTTGTTCTGGGTTTGACCCTGTGTGGCACAATAACAGTAACACTTGAATTAGGTTTAACCAAAACAAACTCTTGGAGGATTTTTTTTTTTGGGTCAGAACCAGCCATAATATTGCCAGTGTTTGTCATTTTGTTCCTTTAGCGATTGTTGCCGAGCTGAAATGTAATAATACAGGCCTTCGGTGCCCGTAGTGATAATATTAAATAGAAGGCCTTGGTTCCTGTGAGGGTCCATCTCTAATAGACATAACAGACATGTCCATTAGCTTTGTATGGGGCTGCTTTCAAGATCAAGGTCTCACTTGTAATGAAGTGGCTATGCAAATGCAAGTCAAATTCTACTATTGTGAATCTTGTTTTAATCAAGTTTTCATTGAAAGAAATGTAGCCTCCATTCAGAGCCACTAACCGAACAATAAAAAGGATAATCCGAAGACAATTCCCATCCAAATGAAACCGGACATCATTTAGGGGAAGAGACAACAACTCTTTGTTTGTTTGAAGTGGTTGATATGACAACCTTCTTGTCAAAGACTCAGGGCGAATAAAAGGGATTTGTAATTACCATAATTATCTCTTATATGTTTTCACCTAATGATGTCCATTAAATGCCTGAGGCTTCATTTAGAAGACTGCCTCACTGTAGGTTGGCATAGACTCATAATACAGCATGTTACATTACACAGTGCACAAGTAATGAACTTCTTTCATCAAAGATGTTTATCGTGCAGTGCTTCTGGGGGGAAAAGCCAATATACTTCAGCTTTTTGTTACAGTTGGATTATAACAATTCTCATAGTTCCCACTTATCTTGCAAATTTTCTCTACATGTGATATCAACTCAATTGGCCTCATGTCTAAACAGGATGGCTCTCTAATCTAGACCGCTGTTCGTTTCATGTAAAACATCCCATTTTGTGGCTTAGGCTGGTGGCTGTCTTATCATTACATAATTCACTGCCCTTTCCGTGATTTTCTTTGTGGCAATTTATTTAAATTCCCCCATGTTTATATATTTCTTGTCCCCTTTCATTCAAAATGATTGCCTTTCATAAGTTCAAAGACTCATCTTCAAGACTTTTGGTAACTTTATAGATATGAATTCACAGTAGGGAGAAAGAAAAAGAAAAAAAGCTATTTTGTTGTAGAGCAGGAGAAGAGGGAGTGTTAGTGCATGTCCATCTCTGTCTCGAGGCCGAATCCAGAGGTTGAACTAACTCTGATCAGAGGTGCAGATATAGCACTCTAACAGTCCACACCTCAGCAGGTACAGCGTTTGAGAGATCATGCCTGAATACACGTGTGCGGTTCTGCTCCTGTGCTAAGGCCCTCAGTCCTGTATGTGGCTCCGCTCCTGTGGTTGCTTTGGTCTTTGTCCGCCACCTATCAGCATATCAGCAGTGTCTCTGAAGCCCAGTTGTATAATGCACCATTTATGGCTTTGTGGAGGGAGATGGTGGTCGGGCGGCGGAATAGCTCCAGGCCTTCCCCTCAGTGAGTGGATTAACGGCGGCCTGCTTTAGCGCACTCTACCACGGTGTGAAATCGGCCCTGCTTCGGCGCCGGCGATGAGGCTCTCTCTCTCTCTCTCTCTTTCTCTCTTTCTCTCTCTTTTCTCTCTCTCTCTCTGTTTCCTCACCTCCATGCAAAGCCTCTCCCAGCCATCTGTGAAATGTGGAAACTCTGTGTCTAAGTTGAGTTCAGATCCCATCCCCTCCGTCAAGCTGAGGCCAGGAAGCGAATGGGCAGGCAGTCGGCAGAGATGGTTTGCAGGGGAGGAGAGAGAGGAGGAAGAGGAGGAGGAGGAGGAGGGTGGTGGTGGTGGTGGTGGTGGGGGGGAGGGGGGACCAGCTCACTGATGTCGTGCCGCGTGTGCAGGAACCCTGCCTGTTCTCCGCGGGCGAGTTGGAGGAGGGTCCAGGCCTGGGTGCTGGCCGAGAGATCTCTGGTTCCTGCTTGCAGGTCCAAATCCCCCCTCTGTGTGTGTCTGTGTGGAGGCGAGGCGGTGGCACAGCTCCCCTGAGCCCCTGCCCAGTCCTTTGAAGATAAGATGGTGATACAGAGTCCCTTTCGGTACGTCGCTAACCGATGGTCTTTGTGTGACACACATGCCTCTCTCTATTGGAGCCTGCAGCTAAAACACCTATGGTCTTTACTGAAACGAATCGGCTGTATGGCCTCAGGTCAAATTAGATTATGAATGGGTGACAAAATCCTAGATCATATGTTTAGGATATTTCATTTTTTTTCACCATTTCATGCTGATACCGAGGAGTTCTGCTGTGGCTGATATTGTATTTCTATTTGATTTCCCTCCACTGAGAAGAATCACTTTCATGAATTCCCCCCATACACTCGCTGCTGACTTAATTTTTTCAGTTTTCCATGGCAACGAGTTGTCATCTTAACTCTGCTGATTTCTCTGCTATCTGCACTGTATTGCTCTTGATCATGACAGTTTTTTAAACATGTTTCTCCTCTGCATTTATAACCTGATTTTGTGGCACTCGCAGGCCAATTCTCCCACTTCTGGCTCTCCACAGCAGCTTTTCACAAGAGCGGCCATCATAATCAGGCTTTTGAATTATGAACTCAATATTCCCTTCACTTTTTTTCACTATCCTGTGGCTTTGGGGTTCAGATCTGTGCATAATGTCTTGTGATTGCATGGCATTATGGTGGTTTGGAAAGCCGAGTCGAGGTCCAGCCACACATCATCTTTCCATAGACAATGTGAATCTCTGTGTCTCTCTGAGCTCATCAGGGATGGGGCGTTGATTGCTTTTTGATACCCCTCCAACATGGATGAGGTCCTGCATACATCAGCTAATTAGAATGTACTTACACTGTGTGTTTTTGTGTGTGACAGACCCCACACTTCTCATCAGATCCTCAGCCTAAGTGCTCTAACCACACTCACTAAAGGCTTTATCAAATTCCCGACAAGGAAAGAAAAGCTATACAGTGCAGGGCTGGGGCTTTGGCTCGGAGCGGGTGGGTGGGTGGGTGGGGGCTGGTTGTGTGTGTGTGGGATTTGATGTCAGGGGAAAAGAAAACACAGAAAACAAAAAGAGAATGTATAATGACAGGAGTTATTTCAGTCTCCGGGTGAACATTTAACTTTGAAACCCACTTTATATACAACACATGCAGGGAAGTTAATGACAGCGAGAGTATAAAAAGATGACTTTGTTTAAGAAAAACACCACCGAGCTACTGCTCCAGACCACATTCAGTAAAAGTTTAACACGGTGGCAGCAGTGGAGTTCACTTCATCCCACTGTAGTTAGTGACGGTTGCTTTGCTCCACGCTCTGAATGGATGGCGCAGCGGTGGGGAGGGAAGTTGCAGCAGCTAATTAGGCAGCACAAATGAGTGAGTGATATCATCCTATCCACCTTGATGATGTTGCGGGTTTGTGGAGCATCAGAGAGGGACCTGGGGAAAGTTTTGCTATTGCCTCACTGACTTTTTCCAATTGCGGGGCATTTCACCGAGGCCATATTAGTCAGGCATACACAGCAGTTTCCCTGTCCCTGCCTCAAACACACACACACACACAAATAGATACTCCAGCTAGGCTCACCAAACCTAGCCCATGCTATGATCTGTGCAAGGTGCTGGGGCGTCTCTCTATATTTCACAAAGGCATCCTATTACACCCCCATGGCTTGTGGGGAACAGTGCACTGTGGTGTAGTCCCCACGCAGCAGAGAATAAAGTGTAAGACATGGCACTGGAACAGAAATCTAACTGCTGTTTCCTCAGGTAATCTTGACTTGGATCTTAATTCCAATAAAGTGTTTTTTTTTTCACAGCATAAGCCAGATCCAAGCAAGAACACTCCACTCTGTATTTCTGCAGTCATACTTTATTGAATATCATTTCAGATAAGAGGTGTAATCCTTTGGGGGCGAAGTGATGTATATTGACCAGCTCAATGATAGCGACACAGTGCGTGTCTCTGATCTGAGAGTGGTAAATAACGATTTGTGTCATCGGCCCAATCAAATGGCGTGGAATATTGAAAAACGCCCTTACTTTGCCTGAATATTCAGAATGTCACTGTCAGACGCAGCAAAGACACAGGTGGATGTTTGGTTTGTGCTGAGTGAGCGGCGTGGCTGGTGAAGGCCAAACATGTGAATGGCTGAATGAATTCACCAGTCAATAAGTTTATAACTTATTCACTCAAATCAGCTAATAGGAGCTTCGATCAGCTATCAGTCTGACATAGAAGTGAGTTTAGTCATGTGGTCTGCAGCTCACAGAAATGTCATGTTTATGTAGGTGTCTAGAGAAATTAGGTTAAGTGCCATTAAAATAAAGTAAATATACTCCATTACAAGTAAATACAAATCAAAAGTATCACCAGTAAAATATAGGCAGGTGTGGTGAGTAGAGTCAATAGTAAAGAAGTGTACTTATGCCAGCCCAAATAAGACAATATGACCATGGCACTGTACAGTGCTGCATAAATGAATCTATAATAACACTTCACATTTATACTGTAATTTATACTGCAAATTCTAACTAACTGGTAACTTCATTTGTCACATTAATATAACTTTTGTAAATGACCAAAATGTACACTACTTCCCTAAGTATATCAAAGTAGTGAACTGAATTAGTAATAGTAATAATAATCGTAGGTAAAGTGTAAGTAAAAGTCAAATTTACTTAAGTACTTGAACACACCACAAGTTGTGTTCCGTCACTGCAGACATTTCTTTGATGTCTGCTACACTTTATTTATTCATTTCAATGGTTAAATATAGTGTTTCCAATGTACAAAGAAAGTAGTTGTATAAATATTTACAGAAAAATATTAAAATGTACAAAATCCACAAACTATTGTCACATTAATTTATTAGTTTTGGCTGCCAAACACCTGCATGAGCAGAAACCTATTGTCTGTCACCTCCTCTCTAAACAGAGTGCTGTGGAGTTCAAGCAGTGAGGCAGGTCAGTCAGGTCACTGCGACTCTGTTACAGGCTCACCTCTCACAGTGAATGGGTTTCTTCCATCAGGAGAGAGCAGCCCTCTCTGCTCCCACATGCTTCATTTCATCAGGGTTTCTTTTATCTTGACTGGCCAGGCCCATGACCCGAGCACTGATAGTCCAATAAGACTGCAAGAGAGCATCACCGGGTCACTGTGGAGACTGAAACAGAACTGAACTGGGTTAACTTTTCTCTGCCCATTAAGTTTGTGCGTTTGTGTTTGCACGTGTGCGCGCGCTCATTGATTCACTGACCTGCACATGTGTCTTGTTGAACTGTTTGTACAAAAGTTCAGTCTGAGGACTTCAAAGACAGTTTTCTGGACTGGCACATGAATGGCGACAGATTTGGCATGCAATACGTATCATGACTTAAATGCTAATTCATCTTTGAAGCGTTTAAAAAGAAATATAGAAAATGCCAAAACTGCTGTAGAGCTAACATATCTAATTCTAAAACACAAGAAAGAAAGGACTGGCCATTATGCTCAGAACTGTTCAATTTCATGAGCCTGCAGAGGGTGCCATGTTTACTTTCCTTTGCATAGAAGAAGAGAAACGCTCTGGGTTTCCTGTAAAGACAAACATGAAAGGAATCACCAAGAGTTCTTTAGGCCTTTTCTCTCGTGTTGTGTGTAATGCAGCTTCTTTACTGCCTAGGTAGTCTCTGCCACCTGACTGCCGTTTGAAGTCAGCAGAAGTCGACAATATTTGCTTTTTAGCAATTCTCACCCACTGTGTCTCTCTGCTGCGTTTGAAAGTGTGACCAGTGTGGAGTCTATCAGTTCACTCCTGGGAAGGAATGGCTCAAATTGGGCGCTTGGTTCGTCTGTGGATTGACAATGAGGTCCTTCCATGTGAGGGGTTGGCACTCATTGTTGTTGTGGGGTGAACGTTCCAGGTGGAGGAGGAGGAAGAGGAGGAGGAGGAGGAGGAGGAGGTGTCGGGCAGTGATGGGGAAGTTGGACGGAGAGGGTGGAGGGTGCAGGAAGCCAGATTGGACTGTTAGGGAGTGGCAGATCAGCCTCAGCCCAGACCTGCTGGGGTGCGATCTCACCAAAGCATCAAGAATGGGCCAATCTCAGTCAACCTCCCAACCCTGAGAGAGTGACAGAGGGTGAAGGAGAGGGAGACAGAGAGGCTGAGAGGAAGAAGAGGAAGAAGAAGCCAGTGCCAGACATATTCAGAAAACCAAATTCACTAAACAGAAATCCAACTTCCCTCATTAATTACCCTTTAATTTCATGTCCTTTTTTAATAGGGCTGGGTAATTGTTCTTTACAAATGCCAATACACTTTTTAGACCTTTTTTGAGGAATATAAAATATTTTTTTAATTTAAAGTCAAACCTTTCAAATGCATCAGTTATTAATTTTTCCTTAACTCAAAGTAGCTAAATTATCATAATTCATTATTTCAATAGGGGAAAATCTGATCAAGGAATAAGGCCACATTACTAAGAGTCTGTCCAAGCGTTCAGTGCCAACTTTCAATACTTGGTGCTATGGGAACGTTTCAGGCGGTGCTCAAAAAGTACAAGATTCAAAGCTCAGCTCATACGTTTCAATCTATCCTTCTAATCCTCCCATCCTGTGCTTCTTCTCTGTAGTACCGTCTTTGCCTTGTGACATACAGTACAAGATTCCTGCCATTAACCCCCTGAATTAAGAGATGCAACTCAGCCCTTCCCCAGAATACTGTACTGTATGTTTCCTACTCGAGTGAGCACATCTTTGTGGATTTGAGGCATGGAATGCTAATTCGAATGGCATTATCCAGTGGGTGTGTATGAAAGCTGCTCCTTTTCTCTTGTGGAGGTGCGTGTGGGTGGGTTAGAGGGGAGGCTGGGAGGCTGCTGAGACCCCGGCGTTATCAGCACCAGATGCAGGTTGACTTCAGACTTTCAATGGAAGGTAAAGAGAGAGAAGGGGGAAATTAATGAGAGCCATAAAGCCAGCAGGATAAATAATTAGCCAACTGGTCCTCTGATCCGTCCCTTCATTTGCAGCTTGAAATAAATTCTGCCTGCAAAGTTTGTTTGTCAAAACTGCAAGCTGATGCTGTTGGTCCTTTTTTTTTTTTTTTTTTTTTTTGCGATTGCATACATGTGTGCATTTTTAAGATTCATTTGTTGGTGTTTTGCTGTGCTGTCTCTCCTTCATTTGTCATGTATATCGGAGTCACAGGTTTTTCCGTCCTGCCACCAATAATTGGCCGGACCAGTGCTTCCTCAGACAATTCAGCGATCATAACAGCCTTCATAAATCATCTGTTTTATTCATTTGTTTTGAATAATCAGAGGGACATAATGTAGCTTGTTTACTCGTGGCTGATGTTCCCCAGCTGAGCTGCAGCCTATGTGTAAAAGGTATTGCTTTGCACAGATACACAACCAGACCTTTCTCAACCTGCATTTACGTGTGTTCGACAAGTGATGCCATTTGACTGAACTGATTGCTCCTTTGCCGTGCCCTCATCAGGATCAAAGCTAATTTTTGCTGCATTAGAGGACACTTTGTGCCAGCGTACTGTGTGTTGATCTGGAGTGTTTACATGCAGTTCACTCCCTGAGGATTTTGTATTATTGTTGTCACACTATATGGAGCACAGCCACTTGTATTGTTCTAATACACCACCGGTAGATTTGAAAAGAGCTGAGCAATCACTGAAAGACTTACATTATCCTCCAGTCTTTGATCGCTATTCATGTGTCTGCGCTAAGTAATCTTCCCCTCTAATCTCATTCACAGATATAAATAAACAAGTAATGCTCTAAATGAGAGAGAGAGCACATGAGTGAACATCCAGAGGATTATGGTAATTTGTGGATAAATGGAGGTGTTTAAAAATGTGACTTTTTATTAAGAAAGTTACTTCTTTTTTTGAAAAAAAAAAAAAGAAAGAAAAATCTTGTTTTTCACTCCATGAACCTGGAGGAATTTATCAGTAAATTGTATTTCACTCAAATATTCTGCTTGAGTAAGTGATGAAGTGATGAACTATTAATGTTTTTTGCTTATTTAGACTCCGAATATTGTATCTAGCTCTTACTGAATTCATTGCTCAAGAAGGTGTTGCTCCATAAAAGTCAAATTCCCCTCAGAATAATTTAGATGATATAGATACTGAAGTATTTTCTCACTTACGCATAAATAACAGCCCAAAATACTAAATAACATCCAAATAAACATGCCCATATTGCTGATTGACTTTTTTTTCCTAATCTCTTCCAACTTGACATTTGGAAAGTCAGAAATCAATTATGTCTCCATCCCAAATGAAAGGCGGAAAAAACTAGTATATGACTTTAAAGTCAGCCTAGCTCGCCTTTGACACGGCACATTACAAAGGGAAAAGAAAATCACACTGCATACCTGATCCGTAAAAAAAAAAAAAAGCCTTTGAAATGGATTGCTGGGTGGGATCCAGTCTGGCACAAGTCATGGCATTGATGGCACAGCCCCTGGGCGCAGGGATACTTGGCCTGGACAAGACGGTTGCTGGGCCCGTATCAGTGGGCACTGGCCCATCCTCTGGGAGCTCCTAAGCCATGCCGTCTGAAGAAGAACTGATGGTGTTGGCAGCACATATGGGCATGCCACGGGTTTTATTTCAGTCAGAAACAGCCCCGATGTTATCGCCTTCAGTCACCAGCACAGCAGCAACATCGAGGCTGACCGAGACGATTGGGCTTAACAGGAAAAAAAAAAAACAACCCTGCAAATTAACTTCAAAACAAAAGCCTTTCTTTTGTTCCATCAGTTTTTACAGTGTATGTACATCGCAGGTGCTCAAAATCTAATTGCACACCACTGTCTCTATCTTCCATATTGTGTTCCGATGACAATTTGCTCCAGCTAATTGGAAAACTTTGCGTCGGCCTTCCCTGCACAAAACGTCAGCCTATCACAAGTGACATTGATATGTTGAGCGTGGGTTCTGCTAGCCTCCACTGTTATTCAAGCCAAACCAGGAAGTTGACAGCCTCAACAGTTTTCAGAAATAGTTAGATGATAACCATCCACGGGGTAATGAAACTTCCACCTTTGATGAGAAGTTGAAAAGAGAGTGTTTCACTGTTGGCTTGGCAGAACATTAGACATGGCTGCAGGCAGGCAGGGGCAGGCGAGGGATCGAGCTGTTTTAATAGGGCTCATCCAGAGGTGACGAGAGCACTGCATGCACTGAACTGGAGGTGTGAGCCAGGGCTGCCAGTACATATCTTTTGTCTTTCATTATCTTTATTTCCTTATTATTTTAAATGGCCGGTGTGTGTGTGCGTGTGTGTACGTGTGTGTGTGTGTGTGTGTGTTTTTTTTTTTTTTTCTTCACTAGAAGCTTTTTTGATATCCATTTAGATTGGAGCTTCATTAAAAAACCTCAGACAATGGAGTGACTTCTAATTAAGAAGCGCCGCATCTGGCCCCTGGCACCCTATCCCGTTGTTCCATCTATTTTGCTGGGGAGAATTCATTTGTTTCTTAATTAAGAAAAACACCAATAGCGTGAAAAATCTGCTTATGGTACCTGAATCCTAATTAGTTAAATAGTGAGGGGAAGGGGAAAACACATTCCAGTAGCCCTAGAAATGAACTCAGAGCTGATAAAAATGAACTAACTAGCCTTGCATAAATCGAAGCTGGGGAGAAAGTGTACCATCATTATGGCTAAGACAATATGCAAACTATCTTCAAAGAAATCAAATTGCCGGAATGTTTTCATTTGCATGTATTAACCATTAACATAATGAGGAGAAGTGACATTGGACCCGGATTGTGTGTCTGTTCGGATTGATAACTCTGCTGCATCTGCAAATAGTCTCCTCTGCAAAATTATGCTAGCAGTCAAATCAGTGTTGAACTGTGGAGGGAGAGGGAGAGTGATGGAGAGAGTGAGAGAAAGAAAGAGACAGAGAAAGAGAGCAAGAGAGAGAGAGAGGAGAGAGAGGAGAGTGGAGGCTTTTGCTTTTTTCCGTTTTATCAGGGAGCTCTGTGCAAACCTGCTGCAGTGTTGAATCGGAGCCATCATCCTCTGACAGCTATCCTTAAACAGGAAGGGCCCGCGAGTCATTGTCTCTAAGGCTCTGCGGAAAGCTGCTGTGTGTGTGTGTGTGTGTGTGGGTTAGGGGCAGAGGGATGTAGGGGGATGTGCCCATGTGGCTGCTGCTAGCTGGAGATGGACCTCAAGTGGGCACACTTCACACTCCGCCCCCTCCCATCCCCCATACATATCGGACACATACACGCACACGCCTGACTCGTACATACATATGTCACCACCACCACCACCGCTTCAAAACACACACACACACACGCACACACACACATCTGAGTGCTTCCAGGATACCAAAGGCTCACTTATCTGTTCTGTAAAGACTCACCATGGCCCACATTGGCGAGTTGGCGGGCAACCAGCCAAATCCACTGTGTGTTCTCCTACTGCAGGCGTCATGCAAAACACTGAACTGTCTTCAATATTCAAAATAATTTTTCCAACATGCTATTTCCCAGGATCAGCCTCTTAGGTCAAATTATTCAATTAAGTGTCTGTTTATTACTGATACCAAAGCTGGGTGGCGGCTCTACTTATCACCTTTTTTGCAGATTGGTGTTCTCGCAGAATACCACCATAAAGATTGCCTTGGCTGTAATTAAAATGGCACAGAGACAAATTTGGTGCAGGGCTAAGACACGGGGAAATGAAGGAGGTAGGGGGAAATTGCAGGGGCTATGTTCTGTCATCCAATGAAAAAGTTGAGGCTGTAAAGCAGCGAAATTATTGTCAGAGCACTACTGTACGCCACAAAGGAGCAGGTACAACCAACAAAAATGCTACCTTGTGGTGGCGTTGTTGTCATCGCGCTGCGTTTGTGTGCTGAAAATGGTCAGGAAACGGGGCTGTTCTTTGTGGCTCTGACTGAAGCTACCAGACAGGAGTCAGGGATGGTGTGTGTGGCAGAGCGGATGCTGTTTAGACGTCCTAAACGCCAGCCGGGCTTGCGTCCATCCACAGGCCTGTGTGTTTGATGAGCTATTGGCAGGCTATGGGGACACGTGTTCCCGTGCTTCGTGGCAAACATACCTTTCACTGTCTTTGACTCCACAAGCCTGTGTGACTTCTCAGGGAAAAAATATGAAAGAAATCAAAGCGCCAATAAGCTGAGGGTGTTAAGCCAGAGAGGAAAAAAAGAGAAAAGAAAGACCTGAGCGACTTTGGATTTTGACAGAATCTTCATGCGCTCCCTGACAAAAATTTGCATTGTTATCACAGATAACTGGTGATGTTTTTACTTGGTTGTACATTTTTGTGAAATATGTAAAATGTAAACCGAGCCTCTAACGATTCCCTTAATGACGCGGATCTTGCTTTTCTCCCCCGAATCGCGTCTTAGCGGGCTTCTCAGTGCAGGATGTCTGATATCTGAATATTAAAAGGAGTTTCAAGCTCATCTGCAAATGTGATTTGCACATATCACACTTCTGCAGTCGTCAAGCTGCTTCATCGCCAAGCTTCTGAGCAAAGAAGGCTGGGGAGGGGAGGGAGGAAAAAAAAAGAAAAAGAAAGATGCACATATGGGTTGCTATTGATATATTCCATTTCTGACCTAATTTAAATCCCTGCCAACAAGCTCATATGCATACTGTACATTTGCTAAATTACCGAGTGTAAACCTTGCCTTCTCAGAGAGACAGGTGTAAACATCAATGTTGTCATAATGCACCACCAGTAAATATGATAATCGCGCCATGCTGCAATAGAGCACAAAATAATTTGGACATCATTTTGATGCCTGAGGGGCCCAGGGGAATGCCCTCCAGAACGAAGGTGGCCGATTGACATGCTATACACGCCAGGATATAATTATGGCTGCCTGTCTTTGTTCCTCCCAAGCTTCCTCTCAGAGCACTAGTAATTTGCTTGTGATATTTTGGTATTCTTTACGATTGAGTTATTCTCTGTGGACTTGAGTATTACATGGGTGTAAATGAAGATGCTAAGAAGCTGCTCAACTGCCAAATCCTAAGTTGTAACTGTGAAACTGCGTAAGCGTATTATCATGACGGCAAAGTTGATGCTGATAGGAAGAAGTTACTTTGTAAACCTGATTTGAAATTTTATTTGGGATTCTGACACATAACGACTCCTGTTCCTTTCGATTTTTGGCTGCCTGGCTCCGAGTGTCATCACCGGCTATCTGTGTGGGACATTGCTGATAATAAGGGGCAATGCCAGAATATCTTTAGGGTATGCAGTGTGTCGAGCTGCGGTTTGTTGTCATGATAATCCCCTCATTTGTAATGTCGGGATCAGCAGGTTACGGCTCTCCACTTGCCTGCCATGTCAAGACTTGGGACTGGCGAGGTGGATTGTCATTTCTGAAGCAATATTTTGACAGCGCCTTCACTTTACTCGTATGCTGCGGCTCAAAGGTCAGAACTGTGCCACTTCCATTTACTGTGTGTGAACACTCAATCCCTGAGGAGTGGAGCTCTCTACACCCCCCCTGCATTAGTCTCTCTCTCTCTCTCTCTCTCTCACACACACACATACATACATACATGGTCGTTCTTTCTGCCTCTCACCATTTAACTCACTTGTTTTAGGAGATAGATGTCAAGGCTAGTCCCACACAGAGCTTTACGGTGGGTCTAAAGCTCCCAAATTGAAGGACAATTATAAACCTTTATAACAGGGTAACTGGAAAAAGGCAGCTCTGCTCAGTTTAGCTCACTGTGATGCCTGATTTCCCCTCCTGCCATCATTCCAATTAGTGTATTGCAAAGACAGCCACCGCTCCCTCACTCACTGCTGCTCTCGCCTGCCTCGTATCACACACACTGCTGGGTGTTTTTTAAAAACATAGTCTGGTATGATTGTTGCAACTGCACAATGTCTCAATGGTGTAGCTGTCATCCATTTTCCTGTGTGCTCAGTGCCACTCCTCAGACACCGAGGCAGGTTATGTCAACCAAATAAGGCACTTGTCAGTAATACAAAAAGACATTGTTGCTGGTCCATTGTTACCTGCTCTGCCAGCTATCATATAGAAAGTGATGGAGTGACGGTGTTTTGGAGCACGGTGCCGCTCCAGAGCCCCCAGGGGTATTATGGGTGTAAATCTCCCTCACACAGTTCTGCTCCAGGCCAGGGAGAGCATCATCATTAGCCGGAGCAGATGGAGGGGCTTCAGCACTGTTTTCCTCTCTCTTCTGTCAGACTGTATACTGCTGGAATCTGGTTTGATACAGTGCGAAGTGGAAGGGAGCAACAGCCCGAGCCCAGACAATGAATGATGAAATCCACATGAAATCAGATGAAAGCTACAGTACACACACGAGACGACAGTCTGATTCATCATTTATTTGTGAAGTAATGGTGGTGGAGCTTGTGTGTGTTCACTTGTTTGCGTTCTTTTGTTTCAGTGGAATGGAGGCATCATGCAAACAGGTTTTTTTAATCATTGACAATGAGATTAGAGCTGAAGTTGATTAGTTAGTCGACGGACAGAAAATTAATGTAACTATTTCAATTGTCATTTAATGGTTTTAAGTCATTTTTCAGCAAAAAATGTTGAACATCCTCCAGTTAGAGCTTCTCAAATGTGAGGATTCACTTGTGTTACATTACAGTACACTGAATATCTTTGGCTTTGACTCAGGCAAAATAAGCCAATGAAGAAGATGGAAAACTCAGAAACGTGGCAGGCATAGTTCAGTACTGGTTCATCGTGAAATTTATCAATGATTCTTTTTCAATAATGAAAATTGTCATTGCTAAAATCCTGTGTTTTTGTTTAGTACCTTTAAATATAACCATTGCACCGCCATTGTATGTATTCATATTAATTAATACCCCCCACGTCTGTGTTTTTTGTTGTCTATAGCAGTAAAAGTCTATGAAGACACACAATCTAATCACATTCTTGTAGAGGAAGCAGTTTTTTATGACTTGAAGTTCCCCCCTCTTCAGTAGTATGAGGAGCTGCACACATTTAAGACAAAATCTATAAAATTGATCAGTACAATTGTCAGTTTTACAGGTTTCTCCACTGGACTGGAGCACATGACCAGTATCTGATATTTCACAAAAAGCCAATATCAACCTGATATAAAAGTTTGGAGCAGCTAATCAGTGCAATCATTTGTCAATGAGAAGTATTTATCTCCAGCAGCCACTAGCTCCCCATTGATGCAGCAGTATTTCACAGTGTGCTAGAGGCCTGCTATCCAGGGAGCATGGAGTGTGTGTGTGTGTGTGTGTGTGTGTGTGTGTGTGTGTGTGTGTGTGTGTGTGTGTGTGTGTGTGCGTTGTCTGAAGCACTGGCAGAATCCTAATCTTCCAGCAAGAAGCTTCACATGGCCAGATCAAGAATTAGGAGGGAGGCTGAGGAGGGGAGGAAGAGAGGGAGGGGGGACGAGGAAAAAAGCCCATCTCAGTCTGTGTTTTAAAGGACAGTGCTTTGAATGTCATTTGACAATTTCCTTTTAATTAGAACTAATTTACAGAAAGATGCCCACCAGCTAATCTTTACAGGATAATTAACTTCTATTTTCTTTACTTTTAATTAAAAAGTGGAAAAGATTTAGCTGATCCATAAAGAATTGTTCTTTTGAAATGTTCATCAGACTTCACACTTCTTTTGGCATTGGTAATATTTAGATCATATCTGCTGCTCACAGTCTCCACTGAGTTATTGCAATGATTTTCTCCCCCTTATCCGAGGTATTAAGAAGTGGAACTATCAATAGTAGAAATAGGAACCAGAGGCAAATTAGAATTGAATTAATGAAGAATTTATTGCAAAAGGAACCCCCCCATCCCTCACAATACTGGAATGAAATTGACATCTTAGATATATCCATTTCATAGAAATTCCTTGATGGGAAAATATTGTTTTATCTACATTATTTGATACAGTAATCGTTTCTCTTTTTCTTGAAGGCTCCCCATTAAATTCTTTGAAACGATGCTCGGCTAAAAGCTATTTGTTGCAGAGGCAGTTTTAGCATTTACAATATTGCCATTTCAACCACCACGCTGAGGCCACTGAACGTGATGAATGTGATGCTTTTCAGGTTAAACAGCAGCATCTTATTAAGCACTTACTTAGACACAGTGAGGCGCCTGCTGCCTCCACAGGATGAAAACTCCCTCGGCCTCATCAGAGCTGGTGGAGAAAAGTCTTTTCTTGCCACTGTTAGCACCTTCCAACAGACTTTTTACTTAGTGGAGATAAAGTGAGCCAATATGAGGTGAGCGTGCTGTAGACGGAGCCTCCACTCGTCTTCAGACAAGCCAATGGCTGAAGATGGATGCCCCCACTTAACCATGATAGCTCCCTGGAGGAGCCTCACTCAATGGCTTCATTAAAAGTGAACATTCTAGTGAAAAGCTCACTTATAAACCAGTAATTAAGACCACACATATTTTACCTGCTTTGTTTCAGCTGTCACATCTGGTGTACAGGCACATGGTTAACTTTTATTTCCTTAGAAGTAACAGAATGACACTAATAAATCATTCAGCCAGAGGAGAAGCAAGTGTGTAACAGGAAGGACCTAAATACAGCGTTTTAATCTGTTCGCTGCCCCTGCAAAGCAAATGTTACCCTGCAAGAGAGGCATTAGCTAAGCCCATATTACTTGGAGGACAAGCTTTGTGACTTTTATGGACCAAACGTTGTACCAGTGTCCACTTGGATGTGTGTTTGTGTGTGTGTGTGTGCGTCTGTAAACTCTAGAGAGACAAGTAGAGGTAGTAGAGTGAAGCAGGACCCAGCTAACTCCACAGAGAAACTGGCTGGCATCTGCTGAAGCCCTCGGGCACGCTCAGAGGTGCCTCCAGCATTTTAATGGCATAGTCAAATGCCAGCATGTTTTCATGCCATTCCAATTCAAATTCATTGGATAAAGAAGTAAGAGCGTGTTATTCCCCTTCAACAGTCCAGACAGAAACACTGGGCGCAACAACACAGAACTTAGCAACTCTGCAAACATGCTGGGATCCAACGTTGTGTCTGATTGGAATAAGATACTCCACAGAATTATGTTAACAACATTTGAAATAGTGAACAAAAATAAATCATAACATTATTCTGCATCTGGGTAACATTTCAGCAGCTCTGCAGACAGTGAGAGTGATACTGTTTCCCAGTCGATGGGTGTGTCTGCTTCTTACTGCATGAAGCATAAACCTACAGTAATGTAAACTTAGTGGGCCATCTGAATGCATGATGTCATCAGATTACATTTAGATACCTTGTCATCTCTGGTGCTGTTCCTGTGTGTGTGTGTGAATATGTTTATTCATCCCCCCATGATGAACCCGCCCTCCCTCTCCCTTTTTTTTTTTTTTTCACCACAATTTCCAGACGAGCATTGGTGCTGAGTTTTCAAGCAGTTTGTTGACTGTTGATTGTAAGTGCCCAAATTTAGGAAGGCAGCCATTTCTAATCACGAGAATTACATTGCTTAGCAACCGGAAAATCAAGTTAAACAATACCATCGCTTATACTTGGTCACAGACTGCAGCTCTGAGAACACATCAGTCTCCACTGAAGCTGTTCCACGCTCCTCCCAGCACCCACACACACACACACACATTTACACACAAGCAGCCATTCACAGACAATATACAAATGGTAATTTACTTTTGACTTGTGTTACCGCATTAGCTCCACATTTAGTTTGATCACAGTGTACAACTTGGAAAAAGGCTCTTTTTTTTGTAACATTTGCGCAGTATGAAAAAAGATGTTTGAAATGAAAAATTCCTTTGAGGGTTCCTGTAGCATATTAAGCTATTAAGGGTTGCATAAATGGTATCTATTTCATTACAGTGATCAAGGATTAAATTAGAGGCTTGAGCCCTGTAACATATACACTAAGTCTCCTCTAAGGCTGAGGGAGCCCTCTGCTTCCCAAAGGTCATTAGAGCTAAGGAGAGAGTATGGCCCCCAGTCTCTCCTCGCCTCTCTCCGCTCTCTCCTCCCTCTCGTTCTCTTCTCTCTCTCTCACTTCCCAACCTTTCCTGCAAGATGAGATGAAATTGTTTCTTTCTATTTTCACACTTTGTTGTCAGAGAGCAAGTGTTCATCCATTTTTTTCCCTCTCCAGCTGTGGGGGTAAACATATGAATGTGTATCTAAGTCAACCTGGCCCACAGCGCAGAGCTACTAGCGACTTGAGACAGAGTCTATATTTCTATATTTCCTCCCCCGCAGAAGTTTGAAGAGTCCCGCAGAGTGTGTGTGTGTTCACCTGGAAGTGAGGAAGGCCTAGTATCAGCGTTGGCACAAAGGGCCAGTTACAGGGAGCAGAGCTGGCAGAGGTTGAGCGGTGTGGCCCTGTTGGATTTTAGGGCTGCATTATGCATTCATGTTTAGTCTCAGGTGCTACGTTTTATCCCCAGGCCAGCTTGGACACATTTTCAATGGACCTTTTGGATGAAAAACTGTATAGGTGGGAGCAAAAATGATTTCCATGCTTATAGAGATCTGCCGCTTTGTTCTGTCAGATTCAATTACCTCACCTCTAATTAGGCAGCTATAGAGGAGGCTGGGTTTGTGATCCACACATCACACTGTGGAGCCTGCTGATAATGTGAGGTATCGCTATCACAGCCCGGCCACAAGCTCCCCACATTGCGGACGGCTGAAAAAGCATGCCATGAAATTAGCAGTCACTCATACAGTTTTGCGTGCTTGTGCACACACACACACGCACATACACACACGTTTGTTTATAGCTCTTTCTTTTTTTTTTCTTTTTTTTTCTTTTTGAGTGAGTTTCCAAGGCAAGGCTGGTACATCTGTGTGTGTTTTTTTTCCATTTTCTGTTTTAGTCCACTGAGGCACACACTTGTGTGTTTTCCTGAAAGATATTCCACCACCTCTGTCCGTGCTCCTCTCTTCCCTGCTCCCCTTCCTCTGTGACTCATTAATCCTCTGTCCATCATATGGTCTCAGAGTATCACCCCATTTTATAGACTCAGTGGGGGCATTACCATATCCCTCTCCGGAGCTCCACTCCGCATGGCCGATCCCTATCAGACAGAGGCCATGCCATGAACAAAAGAGCCACTGTGATCAAGCCTGCATTCAGCTACCAATGTCTCTATTAGCATTGGCTGCTCCTGCCTGCTGCTCCTGCTGCACCACTGTTTGAACAGGGCTGAGATTTCTCTCACTAGTCAGCAGAGGAAGAGTCTGATGAATGTGGATGATACAGTTCAGGGTGGAGCGAGTGGATGACACGGCTGTGGGGGTGTGCAGAGATACCTGGACACTGACCATGACTGGGAGGAAGTTCAGACCGGGTGCAGTTTCCTAAAACATCCTCATAAAAGTGAGCAGATATGAGTCTTTGTGCTGGGGTGGTTTTTGACAAACCAAGACTTTCTAGAAAGTAAAGCTCATGAATTAACACACGACAGTCTGAAAAGAGCAGCCGTCAGGCTTAAGGTTACAGATGATCATTATAAGGCTGCTATTACTGAATATTGTCTTTATTAATCTAATGATTATTTTTCATGACTAACTGATTAATTGTTTAGTCGAGTGCTTCTCTGAGATATGAAGTCGGCTTTTGACCCCTCATCACAGGTTCTCACCTTAATGAAGAGCATGAGCAGTTTAATTAGATTTTCCTCTTCATATCATTTCATTTCAAGGACTTTTAGAGACCTGAATATGTAAAAACATCCAGGATTTCACCAGAAAAAAAGCAAAAATCTATTTTCTAGTAAGACATAACTGTGTTTAATGTATGTTTTTTTTCATTTATTTATTATTTCTATTTTTTATTCTTTATTCTTAAATCCTTCATTATCTTGTGACCCCTGAAAAGTGCCTGTCACATGATCTGAGAGCACCAGGTAACTTGTGTGTTTTGTCTGAACTGAAAACAAAGGCGTTGAGTTTCAACTGATATAAAACAGAAAAGTAGCAAATCATGACATTTGAGAGGCTGCAACTGTTGAACTTCTTGATAAATCAAATCAATCAATCGATCGATCAAAATGAATTTTCTGAATTCAAGACTAAATTATTTTGTCTTTGAGTGGCTGACGTGTTTAGGAAGAGGAATTCAGAAAAATAGAGGAGGATTATTTTCAAAAAGAAAAAATTTCAGATTTTAAAAAGAAAAATCACCAGCTGATGGCGTCTTCTTTTTTTTTTTCCCCTCTGTAAACACTATAAAAGTTTGAGACGCCCACTTGGAGCAGAGCAGTCTTCTCAGATTACCAGAACAAAACAGATGCAGAAAACATGAAAAAAAACACCACATAGATTCCCAAAAGATTTCCAAGGAGCTTTCCAAAACAGTGTTTATGCTGTGTTGTCACTTCCAGAATCGCCTCCCGTCTGAAACTCCTCAGTTTTACAGATCTTTGTGTCTGTTGTAATGAGGGCACCCGTCTACAGTGGACTGCTGTGTGGTGAAGTGCAGCACAGACGCTCTCTCCGCGGTGTCATTGGCCATCTAAACTCCAGAGGAGGCTTGATAAGAGGCTGAAGAAGCAGACATTCCTCTGGCCCAATTCATCAGCAGACCCTATAGAAATGCACCAACAAGCGCGGGTCACACAGTGAATGTGACAGGATTTTAAACAGTACACAACTAAATATAGCAGGAACGCCACTATCAGAAAATGAGTTAGGAGTGTGGTGCTGGTCGTTTAGAAAGTCATTATTCTTATCATTGCTGTCTCTGAAATAATTTCAGGTCTCTCCATGCAATGAATACTGTATAATAAACTAAACATGTGAGAATGTGAACAAACTTTGGTAATCTACGCAGTCCCCAAGAAGTAGCCATCAGACCCCCTTTAATGTCTCAGACGGGGTGGAGTGTTTCATTTTTCCATATTCACCAAGGCCTCCAGTATCTCTATCAGTTTGAAAACGCTCCATTTAGTTACTATCTGTTAGAGCGGGGAAGTGAGATGCCCTTATTCTGAGTCTATTAAACCTCAGTTCTATCTCATCTTATCTACCTAATCTTTGTGTCTTATTGACCATGAAGTTTATCTTTAATCTCCCTTTACCCTTATTATCGCGCAACACTGTAGGTCTATTTTCTATGGTGCAACAGTGCCGCTGTATTTGCCGGCAACAGAGGAAGAATCGTTTAGTTGTACACACAGTTCTTATTCAGCTGTGTAATGGAATGTGTACAGAGTGTGTGTGTATAGAAATGTATTTCCCCGCTTTCTTTCACACTGTCTTCAATTGCCTTGGCAGGAGCTTTTAACGCCAGTCATACAATCTCCCCTTGATACTGCGATATTTATCTCTCGGTATCATCTTAAGCGATGGTAGACTCATCGAGTCACTTCACGCCTCACTTCACTCCTCAGCGAATCAGCAGAAGGCATCAGATAAGATCATAAAACTGTATCCTAATTTAAAAGCAGCTCTCTGCCGCCACAGTGTCTATTAGAGATCTGTGTGCTAATTCTTTTCATGTCCGTGGCTCCTGCAGATGTAGGCTTCTACAAAGGAGTCATTTATAAGACTAATGAAAAGAGCAAGTGGTTTGTGGACATCAGGGGGGTCTTTTATGAAGCTCGGTGCGGGAAGAAAGAGAAACAGGAGAGGCACACCAGCCCCACTTTCTGAACTGAAATTATTGCTTTATTAAAGCTGAGGGGCTCACTCCCTCTACAATAGAACAAACACACTGAAAGGTGTCGAGAGGATATCAGTGCACTCTGTTTGAGCTGCAGGATGATGCGCAGGAGGCTGCAACATAGCTCATGTGTGACAGGCAGAGACGGAGACAGCATCCACATCTAGCAGGCAGCGATGCCAGCACTTTTGATATGATTATTCAGTTTAAACACAGCAGTTTTTTTATATGAACTCCATTGTGTTGTGAAAATGACGTGGGTTTTTTAGCTCAGAGTGTATTATTTCAAATATAAAGTCAACTTAAAGTTGAAGTGTTCCATCAGTTCTTTGCTACGGTTATTCATGTGCTGACATTGGAGACATGTTTTGGTGGGAAGGAGAGGTGTGCAAGATGCACATTATCTTAATAACATTCAAACGCCGGGTGAGATGTTTTTCAGAACTAATACAATTCAGATAGCAGTACAGTAATTCCATCAGCGCCCTTGATTGAAGCAAAAATGGTAATATGCAAATACCAAAAGAGATGTACAGCTACAAGCAAAACTCTGAAATCATTTAGATTTAAAGAAATAATATTGCACAGAGGGGGGAAAAATTAATCACACGGAAAAGTGTCTCCTTTAAGATTGCACTGGTGTATTACCCGGAGGCATGGAATGTAAATGGAAAATCAACATTGTACCCTGTGATAAGGCTAACAAATTAATAAAAGTATTTTCTTTCCTCCTCCCATGCTTATGCCTGTATGAAAAGTCTGGAAAGGAACTTATTTTTCCCCTCCCTCCATCTGTGTGAGGTTTTGTTTTGCAGGTAGCGGGATTAACATCAATGCTCACCTTGGCTGCATGTCAGAAAGCACACAGTCTCACAGGGCGTTTTCAGCAGCTATAATAGAAAGACTTTTGTGAAATGCTAGAAAAATAATAAACAAAAAAAATAATATTCTTTTATTGGCACGGATTTGTATTTGTCTATACTGAATGTCTGAACAGGGAGTGTGTAGCCAGTACTGCGCTTTGAATAGCATCTGCATTTGTAGTATTGCAACAAAAGAAACAAGGAAAGGCAGGAGTTTTTTTTTTTTTTTTCATTAAAGCCTGAAGGGTGTGATGAAACTGCTGAACATCTCCCTTGTGTGTGTGTGTGTGTGTCTGTGTATATGTATATGTGTATGTGTGTGTGTTCCCTCAGGTCCTCTGGAGGATGGCCTGGAGGAAGAGGAGGAGGAGTGTGTCTCCGAGGAGAACGAGCTCTTGGCCAAAGACGAGTTCTCCGTGGAGGAGAACTTCACCGCCGAGTTTGAGACTGAGAACATGAGCTGCGAAGACATGGAGTACTTCTGCAACAAAGGTGAGGATCATTTACTTATGAAACTCCAGAAGCCGCTTTTTCCTCGAGCAGTGTACACTGCTCTGTTTAATACCTAATATGAGACAATATGTTAAGCAACCCTTGTGCCAAGCATCAAAAATAAGTTAAACTCCTGCCAATGGCGTCTAATAAAATTCCTCAACATGTTCAAATCAAACCTGGCAGAACTTGTATCCGTATCAGAATTTCTCCTGCATCACTGCCTTGAGTTGAAACTATCCATTTTGATATTTGATCCCAGCAATCCACCCAAGAGCAGTGGTTTGATCTGAGAGAGAGAGATGGCATCGGCAACACTGGCTCTCCCTCTGTGATAGTGCTGTGAAGGTGTGCTACGGTACACCAATGCACTGGAGAGCGTAGCACTTCCCTTTGAGCCAGCGCTAAAGCTCTGTGAACGCTCAGCAGCACCTGCTACTGCTCGGAGGTCCAGCACTATAAAGCATCGCCAAATGCGCCCGAATCCTCTTTGAACTCCAATTCAATTAGATTGCTTCTTTGTATGTTTGTTTCATTTCGGTCACACCTTGCCATCACAGGAGCTAATTTGTGGTCTGCTCCAGGTTACAGTGTGAAGATGACAGACTTGTCCCGCCTCCCTTCCCCCTAACTCCCCCCGCGCTCACCCCCACCCTTTTCCTACCCCCCGGTTGCGTGGCTTTCACTACCCCAGGTGTCCCCACTCTAACAGGCGCACGGATGCCATAAATTTGACTTTTTAATGAAGAACCTATGCTTTGAATGTCTGCCTCTTCTCTCTCCTTTCAAAGGGAAAATTTGTTTAGAATTATTCCTCCACACTTCTAAACTGATGTGCCTCGTGGGATTACATTATTGAAGAAAAATAAATCTTTCATGTTTCAGGTAGGCTATGCCCTGGTAATCGTATCAATAATGTTTTCCTTTTGTTCTCCGGAAAAAGTTGAACGGCACAATTGTTCGGAAATTGCAATTACCAGCGACGCCTCGTTTGCTTTACCCTTTGTCTCCTTCGTAATGTGTCCTTACTCAAACTTCAAAGTACAATGTATGGTCTTGTAATAACCCAGTAGCTATGAAATAGATGGTGCAGTACACATTGGTGGTTACAACAAGGAGGAAAAAAAGTACAACTTCTGAAAATCTTCAAAGCGCCCTGTCAGAGCCGTTTGATATTGCTATTGTTTTGGATAAAACCTTGTGAGGGACTGGGCCTCAAATCTCCTTCCCGTTCCCCGTGTTTATGAATAAAGTCAACACTAAATAGCAATCCCAAATGTCAAATACTACTTTTAGGGGACACTGGTAATCTGTTCTTTTTCATACACAAGCTAAGTCAGATTTTTTTTTTTATTGCTCTGCTATCTAAGCTTACAGTAGCTAAGTCTCCCATTGCCTCCTAAGACCTAAATGATGTACTATCCAAATTTCCCTTTTTCCTCGTGGCAAGTTGTGCGCAATCATCAGGTGTAGTCATTTTCCCCATGATCCCTTCCTCAATTAGATCTATTTAAAACTAATGTCGGAGTGGCTTAAATTTACCCCACTTATGTGAAACTGCTGTGAATTAAACAGGACGCAATCCTGGCGGCATTAAATGGTTTAAGTGTGTTATTCCTCGACTATAGGAGGAAAAAGAGAGCCCCTTGATTAACTAAACCCTCTCAAATGTGATGGCGTGCTGTAATTAGCCCTGTGCGGACTTGAACGTGGGTTTTAAAGCAGCCACTCATCCCATGGCCTTTATCTTCTGCTGCTTCCCGGAGAATACGGTCTCCCGTGTAAGGTTCCTCCACTGAGCAGTGACTCTCTGGTCTTAGCTTAGCCTTGTATCTGTGTAGTCACTCTCTGAAATGGGCTTGTCAGGGGGACCTAAAACCTCCATTAAAAGTTTCAGTCTATAATAGGTATTAAAAAGCTGTAGGAACACAAAGAGGAGTACCAATTTTCATTAACATATGAAGCACTTATTAACTTTGATCAGAGTGCGGTGAAGTAGCAAAGCCGCTTAAAGGCGCAAAGGTCAAGAAGTTGAATGCCACCAAAGACTCAGCCATTTGCCTTACCCTTGCAGAAAAGGGACTCCCCAGATAAGTGCATGGAGCACCTTGATGTCCCATCTTGGTCTCAGGCTCGGGAACCTCTAAACTGGGTGATGGTTGACTCTATGACCTGTTCAGTTAATGGTGTCATGGCTCTCACTGGTTTTTGGGGCCTCACATTGATGTGGTTTGTGAGGGGGCGGTGGCATCACATGCAGGGGCCTGTTGAGTGTGATCGATTCTTCACACCAACGAGAGAAATAATAGTCAGGCCTAAACCCGCAAAAACCAAAAAAAAGTGTTTTACTTGTTTCTTTTACATTTTTTGAGGCCTAAGACGTTACTCAAGTATTGCGCTTGTATTCAACTTTAATTGGATATTTCCATTTTATTCTTCTTTAAACTTCAACTCCACTATATTTCAGAGTGAAATATTGCACTATCCCCTCCAATACATTCAGCTTTGGTTACTAATTAGTTTATAGGGTCAGATTTTAGACCCAACTGACCCAGCTGAAACTACATTGAGGAGGTTCAAAGTAGTCCCACCTTCAACCTCACAAAGCCTGCTGCTTACGTCAGTGTATCAGTTCTATCAATAGAAGAATAAATAAGAAGAATAAAGTAGGACATTGAAAAGGTCCATTATGTGTAAATAATACTTTTACTTTTACTTTTGTTACTTCAAGTACATTTTGATGATTTACTGCTATTACTGAAGTGAAGGGTCTGAGTTCTTCTTCCATCGCTACCCTCCAGATTTATGTTGTAACCCTTTAGTTTGGGAACTACCGATCAATATTATCATAACAGCCACTCCACATGGTGTAGACGTTAACCATTGCAGTTACAGTGAGCGAGGAGAAATGTATGAGAAGTGCGTTCTCAGTGACACATCATGGCTGTGAAAAGAAGCAGCTTGGTGTAACAGCAGAGCCCCAGGAAGGAGGAACACTGGTTTAATACACGTGAAATGGGGGGGGGGCTCCCTATCAAGAGGTTTGTGTGGAAAAAAGCCACCTATCTAAAGAAATAACCTTGACTTTTCCTTGTGATTAAAACAGAATCTCACCTCAAATAACTTCTCCTGCTCGGTCAGTCTCACATTTATGGAGGTGTGCTTGTGAAGCCCACAGATGAACACGCTGACTCCACAGCAAAGATTTATTCTCTATTGACACACCTGACTCCATAATTGTAGAAAAGATACCTTTTTTATATACACTGAGTAGTATTTTTTTTTTTTTTACTGAAATTGTGAAATTTCACCTTGCTGTTTCACCCCCTCTTTTATTGTTGGCTATCTGTGAAGTTCAGCACAGGGTGTTGCCACAAGCTGTTCCCCTTCTGCGTTCCAAGTGTTGTCTGATGACAAATGACTTCCTTAGTTAGCTCTGACAGTAAATTTACATGTCATTTCATGTGTCTCATTTCCTAGGCGTAAAATAGTCTTTTTCTTTCTTTGCATTACATGAACATTTTCAGGTCACACTTGCTTTATTCTGATGCTGCTCAGTGAGTGGATACAGGAAACATCAAGGGCAAATGAACATGCACATTTGCACTCTCCTGTGCTGTTATTCTTTATCAAATTACAGAAATATAATGCAGGCAAAAACATTTTTATCACAGTGGAAGTGACAAGTGAAGGCTCAGGACTCTGTATTTAGGACCCAACATTGCAAATAACAAACCCACCTTGACCCTTTGAATAACCTCTCAGTGGGTAATTTGAACTGCAACAGTCAGAGACTTACAGTAACAAACAGAAAGTGCAGAATTAATTATGCTGCTCTTTGTGTAACACAGAAGTAATCAGAATCTCCAGCAACAGAGGAGGAAGATCTCCTTGGCTCTTTCACCACAGCTGCCAGTGCCCAGAATGGTAAATGTGGAATTTTAATGCACAGTTGATGCTGGAGAATATGGGGAAATGCTAATTTGTGGCGCGATAAGATGAATCGAGTCATCCCTTTAGCCCCATTTGACTCAGTGGAGGAAATTAATCATTAATGTTTGTTAAGTATGACAATCTAACTGGGCCAGATCTACATGCTCAGAGACTGAGGCAGAGCGAGATAAAGACCCAGGCTGCAGACAGGGAGGAAAACTGCCAGATTCTGTAATGATGGGAATTTATTGGCGTTTAAAGAGACAGTGGCAAGGCATTTCACTAATAGCCTCCCTCCATTGGAGTGCTCTGCCTGCCACAAATTGCATGCAATTCAAACCTATTTTTCAGATAGCAGAGAAGTCTTACAGCTATGCTTGACTTTGGTGAAAAAGGTTGCTTCCTGGAATTGACTTTATCTGTTGCAGCATAATCTGCATCAACAACCAAATATGCAATATCAACTGACTAGCACTACCACTCCTGGGGGGGGACAGCAGACATCCCCTCCTAATATTACATTCTGCAAATCATTACAAGCTCCAACACTAGCCAGACCGTGATGGGTTTAGAAAAGTGGCAGTTGGTTAAAGTCATCGAGTCTAGAATTCAGTAACATACAGGGCTGTGCAATCCCATACGAAGACTTAAAACTACTTATACTCCATTTTGCAGAAATTGCGACCTGTCTCTAGACTCAGTGGTCAGGATTAGAGCTCTCAGAGCTCCTTAAAGTCACACACACAAGAGATTGACATTTTCAAGGGCTTCTTTGGCAGAGACAATGCTAAAAGGGAGAGAAAAAGCCAATATGACTTTGTTGCTACCTTGCTGGAGGAATTGTTTGTGTAAATCGCCTATAAGCTTATTGACCTGAATGTGTGGCACGCTGCGTGTGACTGCGATTTGGCTAGAGAGCTGTCTTTTGATAGAGCAGCGATAGGGCTGATTTTAACAGCTCACTGGCTCCTCTTGCATGCCCGCCAACCCTGCACCCAGCAGGCCGCCTCGCCTCCCCAGCCCTCCCCGTCCCTTCTGTTCTCCTCAGCCATCCCTCGCTCAACCTTAAGTATCTCCATTTGATTGCGCAGGGAAAGGATCCTGGGCTAGATGTAAATTATGATCTAGACGATAATGTAGAGGATGATCACTGACAATCTGTCTCCCTTGATAAGACTGCAGAGGGTTTCAATTCAAATGATAAAACAGTCTCTATTTCTTATAGTGGACCTTTGTGAATGAAATGGAGCACCTCAATCCATTTATTTTCATACCACAGAGGTCAAAATTGTCCTATCAAACCATAAAAGTAGTTCTCCGTATTCCAGGTTTTATCAGACTGCACTGTAAGCAAACGAGTGCTGCTCCAGCACTTCTTCCCCTGCTCTGCTTTTTCCTAGTGACATTTGTGCAGGAAACTTCATCAAAGCCCTGTGACATTGTTCCCTTGTGAGGTTGCCTGGGCGATTGTGTTTAAAATGCATTGCAAACTGTGTTAGATAGACGGCAGAAAATCCTTAATCACTGCTTAATTAAGGAATCATCTTGTAGCTTCATTTCCCGGGCTGTAATTAAACACTTCCAATACGTTTCGTTACAGGGCTTAACATGTTCGCCTGAGATCAAGGTAGTGCCTTTAATGTTATCTTGCCAGCTTTTTTTAAACTCCGCTCCATTGGAAGGAACTGTTGATATACGCCTTTGTTATCCTCATCATAATACGAGCCTAGTATGCTAAAGAGGTTCTCCAGGCCCAACAATAAATAGTGGGGGAATTTAGTTGAGTGGGCTCCCTGATAATATACTGGGAGAGAGGAGCAGCAGGGGGAGAAATCGCCAGCCCAAGCAGACACTTGCATAAGCAAAACTGGGTCATAATGACCTCATGTACTGTAAGTAGGACATTTCTGCAGACTTCCCTTCAGTATCACTTTTTCCTTCGTATACATCTCCTCTTTTAGAGTGAGGCAGAAAGCTGACATCCTTTTTGGCAATGTTTGCTGCCGTCTTTGAAGTGAGCCATGTCAAAAAAAAGCTAAACAAGCATGGTGTGTGTGCTTGATCTGGAGATTAACCTAACTGAGGACGGACGGCGCTGGAGTGAAGTAGTGTGCGTCCCGTGGCAGTTGTCACTGGAAATGTGATAACTAACACTCTGAAACGCTTTCTGGGAGATGGGGAGGGGCTCAGACATAGATGTGGTAAACAACCATATGACAACAGCATGTATGTACAGTATGTCTCATCATATTTGGAGTTACAGTAGGTGTGATGTGTTTTTTTTAAAATATGTGCCATCTTAGCCACACCTTAGAAATATATTGTCTTTGTCATCCAAAAATATTATAAATCCACACATCCAGCCGTTTTTCCCTTGTAGAGTATATGAAGTGTAGTAATCCATTGTAGTAATCCAGGCCTGTCCTTGACCGTTCACTACTGGGTTTAAAACATCAAAGGGATGAAAACGATATCGTGACAAAAGTGAAAGAAATGTTCCTCCACAAACCATCAACTACCACTACATCCCCCGAAGCAGGTTTGCCTGAGTTTGGAGAGACACTCTGTGCAACCACTGTGTCAGCCACAGCAGATTTATTTAGAGCACCACACTGGGGGCACCTACGAAACACTGATTTATGTGCCTATAAACTTTGAGTACAAACTGTGCTTACTGTAGTCATGCAAAATAACATTTTTTTTTTTTTTTACAGTAAGTCACTCAACAAGCACTGCTGCATAGTGTTTCTGTTTAACAAGGTCTTTAAGCGCTTACATCCAGGGACAGGGATACCCAAATATCCCTTAGCATGTTCTGCGTGTGCCCCGAGACTCTAAATCAGCCCAACATCCTATAACACACATTCTAGCTCGCTCCACAATAGATCAAACGGTAATAAATAGCCACCTCTCTCCCACACATTGCTTTCCTTCCTGTTCCATGGGGCTTCCTCCTGTTCCTGCAAGCACTCATGGGAACGCCTTTTACATAAAAGTGTGCAGCTGGACCTGGTGAGCTCACAAATGTTCATGTGCAGAAGGACATATACACAAAAACACACATTCACAATAGCTCACACGACATCTGATTAGGGCACACTCAGATATTACAGAAAGAGTTGTGAAACTAAATGATTCTTCTGGGATAATATCCCTAAGTCTATCAGAATCTACCCTTTGGACAGGCAGCACAGTCCACAGAGCAGTGCTTAATTAAATTAGGTGTCTTGAACATTAAATTTGGATTGAGTGCTGCTCACTTCATGTCTTGTGTGCTTTATGGAACTTAATTCTTTCTGCCTTGCAGGAGAGGAAGATGGCAACCGAGAAGGAGGAGAGTCGGAGATGGATGGGCAGGGCGAGAAGACCAGGCATGCTGCAGTAGGGCCGGAAGAATGGGATGGTCCAAGTAAGGACAAGTCTTCATATCACTTTCCTAGACAGACTCCAGGCAAAGTTACTGTAACCAAGCTGCAATGCATGTTGCATAGTTTGAGGTAAGCATTGAATAGAAAAGAGGTTCAAAAGTAAGAAACAATATGTCTCATATGGCAACTACAGAGGGGCAAAAGAGTCAGATGTCTGCATGCAAATATAACTTTAAGTGTATGCATACCCACCATCGAGTAAACAGGACCGCACTACCAACAACTGCTTTCTCAAATAAACAGGCTTATTTTTTAAAGAATCCTATAATGCGATGCAGATGCAGCTTACATTGTTATCCTGCTTTGCCCTTTTACTCAAAGTAACTTCATCAGAGTGATGGATAATACAGTGAACAAGACTGTTGCACAGCAATTACTGCTCAGCAATAGCCTACGCCTACACTGCTGAACACACAAAATATGATTCCTTTTAATACATAAAATGACCTCAAGAATTTGTTGCAGGTACATGCATTTGAAAAAAAAAAGAAAAAAGAAGCAAGAGAGAGAGAGAGAGAGAGAGAAAGGGAGAAAAAAGTGGATTTGGGCAAGTTGTGCTCGCTAGCTTGAAGCCCCCTGGGGTGTGTATTTTATACTGACAGTGAATCAGTGTTATCGCACCTATCAGATAATGCATTTATCATTAAATTTCACATTTGCATTTAAATCTGGGGAAGGAAATGAGCATTGCTGGCTAAAGATAAGAGCGCTGGGACGACAGTAATAAACCATCACTGTGATCAGTCAGGAGACAGGGCTGAGGGGGTCAGCTCAGAACTATGGGGGCCATGACAAAAAGAAGGCATCACATGCAGAAAAAGGCCCTTTTGGGCGAGAAAATGCTGAGCTTAAAAATACTCCTTTGAAAAGGGGGGATGGATGTAGCGTGAGTAGATGTATGACTGACTGTAATTATGCTTCCCCCTTCTACTTAGCCATCAGAATGAGAATTAGAGGCTCAGAAACTCACTGCTGGACAGGCAGCGGAGGGAGAGAGAGAGGAGGGAGACTTGAGTTTTATGGGAGTAAAGTGTCTCTCTCTTTACACTGGGGATGTCTGAACTGCAGAAGGGGTGATGTGAGACATGATGTCCATTTCATGTTTTACTAAACTACAGCCTGAGTGGCTCCAAGTTATCAAGTGACATCCAGTCTGAGGACTTCAGCACTGTGTGCTAATTTCCACCGTGATACAAACTGAGAGAGGCTGCGTCCAACTTAAAGACACATGCCTTCATATATATGCACATGTTCCTAATGAACATGTTACCACTCATGTAAGTTTTTCTCAACATCTCCATGATAGACCAACCAATTAGTGAGTGGCTTACACTGAGGCATTCATGCCCCTCCTCTGTTTTCTCAATGGGCAGCATAGAGTGGGCAGAAATTAATCTTGGTGCATAATAATGCCATTCACTCTCCCATCATGGCTGCCATGAAAGGTCATTTCCCTTTTTAATTTTTCCCATTGTGCTGGAAAAGTCAGATGGGCATGTTATAATTTGAATAAAGAGGGGAATCAGACAATCAGATAGGGACATTTGAAATGACATGACTTCCTGTTTAAAGCGATTAAAAGCAAATTTATTTAGTTTGAGACTGTCTCCCCTTTAATCTCTTTGTAAATGTTCTGATAGTTCAGCATTCAAAAGTTCTTTGTTATTCTTTGGCTTAAGTTTAAGCAGGTGTGATTATGATCACCAACAGATAATTTTTAATCACTGCGTGTGTGCATCTGAATAGGATGTGTAATGGCCGTTACATAAAAAGAGAGTGAAGCCTTTTAATGAGGTGGGCTAACTCGGAACATGCCCACCTGCTTTGGTGATTCTATTGAAGCACCTCCATACCGTTTCCCTTTTGCTGAGTAACAACAAAAGCCTTTACAATCTACATCCTGTAATTGAACTTTTTTTTTGTCCCTGCATTTCATCTCCACTTTAGTAACTCATGTCAAGTGCTGTCCGCGATTGCCCCCTGTTCTCTGATTGTCTTTCTTTCTGGAACAGCAGAGATCCGCACTGAATGATTCACTATTAATCTGATAGCTTGGCTCTTCTCTGTTGCTCAGAGTGCTGGGTCTCTGATGTGGAACACCCAGCGAGTTCCCTTTCTCTCCCCTCGTCTTCACAAGTATGTCCTTAAGCAAATCTGCACACTGATCTTCTGTCTCATGTTCATTTCTCGTCACGGATGTTTCACAATCAGCCACTGATGTGGGAGATAGCGTGTCATGCTATTCTATTCATTTTCATGGACTGGCAGTGATAGGAATCTGACTCTGCCTCTCTCATTCTCCCCCACTCTCGCTCTCCTCTAGGCTAATTGGGAATGGTGTGCGTTAGCTAGCTAACTCTGCTAATGAACTTGTTCTCAGCCTTATCTAAATGCTTGCTCATGTAAACCACACCCCCCTTATGAAAGTCATGAAAATCCAGGGTTCATTAAGAGCGCTGCCATTTCCACTAAAAGTGTCTAGTCTGTAAAGTAGCATTGTGTTTGGTGTGATATTTATTTATGCTGTAGATTATTAATTAATCCACTGTTATAAACCTGTGAATACTGAAACAAGATTATAGGCTATGGAAACATAACAGATCTCAGTCTGATGATATGATGAAGTTTGGCTGATTACAACTGATGATTACTACACTTTTTATGAGGAATTGACTGTAATGCAACATGTACAAATGACTAAACTCTGTACTTATCAGCAGCAATTTTATTCAGGGTTTCAGGCTCAACAATACTGTGTAACTATTCCTCACAATAAGACAATACAATACACCTTTAATGTACTGAAGATTGTTGATGTTTATCAGTGACTTTATCTGTAGCAGTATTAGCCAGAGTTCCTGTCTCATCAATTGTTCTTGACTATTTCACAAAGAATACAATGGAATACAACTTTATTGTCCACCAGAGTGCAAATTGATTAACTGAGTTGCTGAATTATGAAAGGGCACTCCACCAAGTATGACTGAGTATAACTCAGCCTGTGACTGACCATTTGACCATTTTTTTTCCAACTTCAAAGAAGGGCAATGTGATGTTGGCAGAGTGCTCCTTTAATACATTGGAGACATTTAAAACAACATGCAAGCATTATTTGATTTTGAATTGAATCTTTATTTAAATCTTTGACTAACAATAATCACTGACATAAAAATTTTCCAGCAATAATATCTGTAACAATAAAGGCACAGATGAAAACATAGATGTTAGTTTGTAGCTAAGGTGTTAAAACTCTAAATCCCACATTCTAAATGGTTAAAGTCTATTCTTCTGTCTTTAACTTCTAATGCCAAATAATTGTGCATTACTGCCTTGGCATCATTCACAGTGACATCAGGATCTAAGCTACTGTGGCACATACACTTAAAACAAGGCACACAGCAAAGGAAGAGATGCAGAAAGAGGGGATGAGTGTGACAGAGCGGTAACTGAAGCGATATGATCACCTTGTCCACAAATCTCTTCTGTTGGCTGTCCCTGACGGCCGGCGTGGCCCAGCTTGCTCAGCTCCCAGTGCCAGTTGGGTATCAGCCAGGGCGAGGCAGGGGTCAGCTGAAGGAGTGGCCATCTGAGAATCTACCTGACGGTCAGACACAGACGGAGCACAAGCAAAGAGAACTCCCCCCTTCTTCCCCTCTCCAACACACACACACACACACACACCACCCTGAAAAATGATACCCATTTTCCTTCCCCCTTTCAAGACATCAAACGTGCACAAGCTGAAAAACGCAGCTTCACTCAGATGTTAAAACTCTCGAATCTCATTTCTGACTCCAGCCAACCCAGAAGGGTCTGTGGCCGATCCGTCTTCTTACAGTTTCAAAAAACAAAAAAAAGAAAAAGAAAAAAAAAACAATAGCCATTTCAGGTTTAATGCACATATGTCATGCTAGGAGAACTGGAGGACCAGATGGCCGCGATAGTGTGGCAGGTGCCTCAACAAATGTTTGCGGTTGCCCGTGCTGCTATTTATATCACGGTGAAACACAGACACGCAAATATTTGCAAAAGGACAGTGGGCCCTTTTTGTTGGGAGTCAAAGTGATCACGGAAATAAACAGATGGGATTAAACCTTGTGGGCATCAGTCACCTGAACTTTCAAATTCCCTCAGTAAATCCAAAGAAACTCAGTGCAAAACAGGGAAACACTAAAATGTAGGTGGCACCAAGAAGGTTTTAGAGTCTCATTAAGACTGCAATCAACAGTTCTTCATGTATTTGTTCATATTTTTTGCATTTTAGTTGCAGATGCTTTTCCCATTTGGCCTCAAATGAACTGAAAGTGAACTGTCCACAGCTGTAGCACAAATACCAAGAAAAACTTTGAAACGCTTGAACAGCGACGCGTCATTTCAGAGCAGTTCGGTCAGGTTGCTCTCAGTAAACAAGGCATTTTCTAACTCGGCACCCAAGTCCATTATAAAGTCAGGGTGTCGTCAAGGAAGGAGGGGCGAGCTGAAGAGAGACAAACGGAGCACCCAGATGCAGATTAGGCTGCAGAAGATGAGGGTGTAAAAGGGATTTAATGGTAGGATGGATTAGAGAAATCCTTGTAACAATGTTAAATAATTATGGTTCCAGCCGAGATCAAAGCACCATTGATTGAACCCCTCAAGCCTTCAGCACACAGAGTCTTGGAAAGCAAAGATTGGTAAACTAGTGCTCAGACCACTCCGGCTGCTCCAGTTAAATTGGATTGGAAATATTAGGATATAGATGAATCCTTCAGGAGGCTTTCGCAAAGCTTTTGTCACCGGAAATGTAGCTTGGGAGCGGTATGAAAGGTTTGATAGTGTACTGTCTCGACAGAATCATAAGACGAGGGTGTCGCAGCTGTCTCCACTGATACCTAAGCGTTTTAAGTAGACTTATAGACACACTTGACTGTTATATCAGCAAACTGAAAACTTTCAGAGCGGGCTTTCATTCAAGGTTTTATTTTTTTCCTCCCTTCCGTCTTGTAATCAAGAAATTTGGACGTGCATCATGGCAATTCTCCTTTAAGAAAAGGAAGGTTTTATCTCGCTGCTCCAGGGGTTTATTCAAAGTCTTCTGACAAGTCTCACAAAACATGAATGACACTCAGATTGCTGATACTGATGATGAAAGTCCATCATCAGCCTCTCTGTGAGTTCTGGGCCCTGAGTGATGTAAAATTAAATTGCAATCAAAGTGCTATGTGTAAACATTGTCCGCCTTTTGCCAAATACATTTATTTCTTAAGAGGCTGTTATTGAAGGCTTTTTACTGTATGGATCACCTGTGTGCAGAGAAAACACCCTCCCCCAACACCACACACATGCACACTCACAATTTCACAATGTGTGATTATAATGATGAAATATGCAACAAGAGATTAGACAAATCACTGTACTCCTATGCTGCATCGCCTTGATGCAAATTTAGTCACTGATCCGCTATACTAAGAGGCTTTATGAAGGAACTTCATGGTTGTTAGTTATATAATCTAAAATAGGGCAAAATGCAATCAGTATTCTTATCATTTGAGGAAGATGTCACTATATTCAGTTCTAGTTTTGTGTGGATACGTGGGATGTGGCACACTGAGAATGCCCTTAATAAGATAATTCACTTTCAACCATTTTGTCTGCGTTTCAACCGAATTTGTGTCCACTCACAAAGCTATCTTTCTACTGCGATTACTATTTCACACGAACAAGTGCAAAGAAGAAGAAATGAGAGCTGCTGCTAAATATGAGGCTGACTTAAAGCGCGGCTGGTGTTGGTGTTTCTGCCCCCAGGGACTTGACACCCATTGCGTCAAACGTATCCTCTGTGAATATGTTTGTTCTGCAATGCACCTCCCAGGCGCTGTAGCTGCACACGTTTTTCTAAGAGGTATCATTGTAATTGGTTGAATATTTGATGTGTGTATTTAACATTAACATGGAGACACTCGTGCAAGCTGCGCTAGGGGATATAACACTGGGTAAACTCTGGGTTGCTCAACTGAAACTTACTCGCATGTGGAATTTTTCATTTCTTTTGGCCTTTTTTTTTTAAATAAAACTACAGAGTATATTTGAGTGACTTTGGTTTGTAGTTCTTTTTCATGCATGAATATTCAAGGTTTTCTCTAAAATCTGGTTCTTGAGATGGAGCTCAGTTTCATATGCATATGACATTTCATATGACTGTTTTACTTTCATTCAGTTTGGGGTCTTCACATTATTATTTGGCCATAGGAATGCACTCAGTCCCACCTAAACCTCATCTCTCCCAAAACCCCAACCCCCTACTCTGTCTTCCTCTCTCTCACACACTCATGCACAGCCTTCACACTGATAGGTATTGATACCAGAACAGTGCCCCCGCATGTGAAGGCCTCCCATTGGTGATGAACAGCTGGGCCAAGCTTGGCCCGCTGGTCACGCCAATTCCACCGCCTTCTTTTTTTTCTGTGTAGATGTGGTGGGGGGTGGGGCCCACTTGTCAAGTGAATTAAAATACCAAATAATAGTAATAATAATGATAATAAAAAGTTAATAAAAAATGGCATGTTCCTCCCTGATTGTGTGAGTGTTGTGGTATTCAATTATGCAATTTTCATTGGCATATTAATCATCTTTTCAACAAACAAGCCGCCGTTAATTAAAGCAAAGCATGGATAAAGACGTGTTGCCGGATCATCACTCCGTTTATCACCGTGCACAGACCCGCAGTTAAGTAAATTCAGGCTGTGAGATGAATTTCAATCGTCTCCCTGTTTCTTCCTCTGTGTACTTGTGTGCGTGCAGTTAGCCATTTATTTATGCACATTGTGTTTGGAGGTGGAGTTAGTGACGTTTGATGTCAGTGTGTGTGGGAAATTGAAATCTTTTTTTGTAAAAGCCATCATGTAAGCAGCAGTTGACAATGACTTCAACTGTTGAACACAGATCTCTAATTCATGTGGAAGGTTTTTCTTCTCATCCCTTTTTTTTCTGCACAGATTTGAATGTAAACTACTCTTTGATTACGACCACCACCGTTCAGATTTGTCAGAGTGACTGAGGTTGAATGAATTTAGATTTTTCCTTCGCCTCTCACACACTGAGTGTGTAAAGGAGACCAGTGGAGCTATATGACATCTCTGTACACACAGGGCAGCTCTGCCCATTCTCCTTGTCTCCTTTTCTCTGGCTTTTCGTGCCGCCTCTGTTCCTTGCTCATTGGTGGGAGGGGATGGAGATTATTCAGGATCTGGTAAGATATGGGCTTCTCTCTAATCATAGCTCACAGCTTCCACTGTCATTCAGTTACTAAATAGAAGTGGGGAAAATGTCTTGGTGAAGGGAGCAGCCAGACAGTCATGCAAGTACTTGAGTTTGGCCAGCAGAAAAAGAACTCGAGGCATCTGTAGACATGTCGCTCGTCCCTGTCCCTCATTGTGGAGCAACTTTATCAGCGCCAACAGCTCACCCACTCGCTAAACTGTAGGGCCAGTCGCTTCTTAACTTAAACATAAGATCTTTGTGGTTTGAAGCACTCGGCTGCTCTGCGCCCAACGTGGATCTGAAAGGCAAACACAACTCCAGTGTCGCTGTCGCCCATCACAAAATCACACCTCATGGAAAACTTGTTTCTGCTGTGTTAGCTTGAATCTAAATGCACTCAAACAGACTGTTGCACTGGAGCAAGATTCACCCCCACCACCACCACCACCTACCCACCCCCCTCTAAAAAAAAAAAAAGAGAGATGACGGAGAAAGAAAGAGAGAGAGGGAAGGGAGAGAGAGTGGGAGAGAGATGGAGATGGAGAAAGAGGAGGAGGAGTGAGAGAGGGAGAGAGGGGGAGAGAAAAGTCAAAAACCTCCACATAACAATGCCGGAGAAAAATCAGAACATTTTCCACCGAAAGATGGGCCATTTCCAAATCCTTGTGCCCTATCAGACAAATTAAAGTAAATCAAGCATGAAATGAAGCAGAAGAGCCCGGAGATAAGGCTCCTTTAAGTCGTTTACAGATTAGGACAGAGAGAGAGAGAGAGAGAGAGGGAGAGAGGTGCATCTGGTCTCTGGCAGTGAAGGAGGCTAGTTTCTCATTTCACAATAGCAGCCTGTGTATAGGATTACTCTCCCCTGTCACCGACATGAGGAGCAGTGGGGGAATAGACGTCCACAAAATGTGTCTAAATATGTCCCCTCAGAAATGTTTCCAACCAAAAAACCTCTCAGTGTCGGCCAGATGTGACATGTGATAAACAAACATGTTACATGCAGCGTCTGACCCAGTGTATCGTGCTGATTTGTTTGTTATTTCAGTCGCCTCTTCACCTTTTCTTATGCTCAAGTGGCTTCATCACCACGCAGCTTAAAAAATTCAAATGAATTCAGGATTGGCTGGGCTGTGTCACGTGACTGTACGGCTGTCAACTCCTATGCGTGTGTTAAGCATGCGTCAGATCAGGTTTTTGAGGAGGAGGGAAGAGGAGGTGGTGGTGGGGGTGGTGGTGGTGATTGGGGGGGGGGTTGTTGTACAAATTATATTCTCAAAATGTGATTTTGTTTTAATGTCGCATCGCTCTGTAAACTGGCTTGTTTAATATGTACGTCGTACTTCTATTTTCTGTCTTACATCAACAGATTAATTGCTGTTTTATTTTAGTACTCGCAAATAATCAAAACATAATTATGGAGGTAGTTGCTCATGGAGGAACGATATTTTACAGAGCACACACACACGCACACACGCGCACACACATACACAGAGGCAGGCACATACACACTCATTTCATTCATGCATGCAGGCAAATGCAAGCAGGAACCAAACAACCCCCCCCCCCCAAACTCTCACACACATGCTAATTCACACACACAGACACACACAGACACACACACACAGACAGGCAACCCACACATAGTCAGGGTGCACCGCTCTTTGATGCCGCCCGTCGAGCTCTCCCTGGATTTTGTTTCACTCCTTTCGTGTATCTTTTCTGGGAGTGATGAGAGGTGGGTTCGGCTGCGGCGCTCAGCTCGCTCCCAGAGAGACGAGAGCTGGCCCCCGTCACCGGGTAGCTGCTCTCCAAAGCCGCGACCTTGACCTTCCCTGCCCAAGTCTTAGGTTTAGCTCCTTTATCGCACTATCTCCAGGCATTTAAAAATACTCCTGAAACTCAATGATTTAACCCGCTTTTACGCTGTTCACATCAAAACTGGATGAAAAAAAAAGCTTAATCCATCTTATCTGTTGACTGTCAAACTGCTCCGGCTAAAACCTACTCACAAAAGACAACTAGGTCACCCAGGAAAAAACAGAATTCCCTGTTACCCAGGGGAAGTTGCAGTCTGGTAATTGACTTGGGAGGAGATTCAGGAGTACTTTAAAAATAGTCTCTTCCTGAATTAACCACTGAATATCAAGACTTGAAGGTAGCAATGTTTACTTGTGTTCCTTGCTACAAACTTGTTTAGATATCACAAAGTGCAGTCATATAATATTTTTTCAAATCAATCTACGCCTATATTTCCTCCCACATATACAATGTCATGTCATGCTGTGTTTTATTGGCGACAAGACTGAGGAGACAAAATTGCAACTTCCTTTCGCAGTCAAAGTCCTGCAGTCTTTTTATCCATCTGTCTCAAATACATGCATTCCCAGTAAACACACCATCAATTACTCATTCATCCTGACACACTCAGGTGGAGTAATGTCCTTTTGATGGTTGTGAAATTTTAAAGAAAGGCATTTAAAGTAATCAGATTCCAGCAGGAGTGGTGTGTGTCCTCTAGATGTTGTCGGCGATACGGTGATATCTCTGCGTGAGGACAGTCATTCTTTAAGTTTTCCTGTCCCTCTTTACATGCTATCAATAGAAATTGCACTGCTTCCCCAAAGATGGATGTTTGGGAGATTGTTGTCAGCCAGCCCTGCTGCTAACTTCACCAGGCTTTTTGATGAAATGGAGCGCTTGACAGCTGGTATATTTCAATTCATTCAATGACACCAAACAACAGTCTGCGTGTTGATAATGTACTGCAGGACCAAGTTGTGTGTGTATGTGAAGCTGTACTAAACTTTCCTGTTTCTTTATTACTTTAATTTCGTCAGTTCAGATTCAAAGAGGGTCAAAGAGGGCACAGCATAATCCTGGGTTGTCTGTGGGTCGTCATATAAACACCGAGTCCAGCGTCGCTTAGAATTACGTCCATATGGGACAATTCCATACCTCATGATATATTTCCATAGACAGTCCTGTTACAATGCTGAATTTATTGAAAAAGTAGTGTTGACTTTCTGGCAGAGAGTTAGATGAAACCATCAACACCATTCTCATATCTGTCCATTAACAATGGGGCTATACGCCAGCACCCAGTTAGCTTAGGTTAGCATAAAGAGAAATCGGGTAGAAACAGCTAGTCTGGCTCAGTCCAGCAGTGACAAATTCCACCTTCCAGCACCAAACACACCTCTAACATGTTATATTTTGTTTGTTTAATAGGTACAAAAGCTAGTGTGTAAAAGTGACAGTTTCTTGTTTTATGGCTGGTGCCAGGTAACCAGTTGACAAGTTACTGCTCTGAACCAAAAATCTACTACAGAAACTCCTGTAACAAGGACAAATTGTCATTTTATGTACTGGTTTTTGTACAAATAAACCAAATGTGATAGTTAATGAGCTTGTTCACATATCTTGTTGTATTTGGACATAACCAGGCCAGCAGTTCGTCCCATTTTCATCCTTTATGCCAAGCAAAGCTAACTGGCTGCTAGCTGTAGCCATTACTTTAGCACACAGACAGGAAAGTGGTACTGATCATCTCATTTAACTCTGTATTTCCCAAACTTTAGCTGGAGCTGTAATCACAGTCCTCCCCTCACTTAAGCCAAACTATATGTATATTTAACACAGTTTGTCATAGTTGTACAGATATTGTAAACACAAAATGTTGTCATTAAACATAATCTGGATTTTCCAGAAGCGTCCAGTATCAACCCTCTCATTTCTAGCTGTTTCTTTGAAAATAATACTTTGTGGGCATTGTTGAGTCTCAAGGGGGTTGTCTTCCTCCAAGGGACCCCCACAACCCTCCACACCACCCCACAACCCCCTGCTCAGCCTGTGTGGAGTGTCACAGCTAAAATGCCCTAATCCCATTGGCTTGTTTAACTCTTTCCCCTCAAGCTGTCCACAGCCTGAAAACAAGCCTGACCTGAAGGGGTGAATCCCCCTACCAAATCGCCCCCCCACACCTCATGTGGCCAAACTCATGTGGTTGCCTGGAGACTTGCAGATTCAACTTTCTCCCCACTCTCCAGGGCCAGAAGCAGCCAGTCAAAGCAGGTTCAGGGTGGGTTGGGGGTAGAGGTGAGTGAGGAGGGCAGGGGGAGACAGGGTGGCACTCCTGGGGGTGGGGGTCCTCCACTGTTTTAAAACAGGTGCCTTTCTCTGAGATTATAGTGTGAGCTGTGGGTTATAAATGATGCATTTTGCTCACTAGGACCTGATAATAGCGGTTTGGGTGGGTGGTGGGGGGGGGGGGGGGGGGGGTTCATCGCTCTCTTATCAAAGCTCTGTGACATTTCTCCTTCAGCTGTAAAATTTCAGATCACATATCTGCTTTAAAGATGTGGCACCTTTTGTTGAACCGATACAGTGCATTCCATTTCACCCCATATGCCTCTCTCATGGTATATTAATTTATAGCCCATTTGCTGGCTCTATAACACGGCCTATCAGAGGAGATGACTGGGATTCAGTAGGACATCTGTGAATTGCCACGCACAGGTTATTGAACTTTGAACAGCAGTCATTTATTTGCTTTGATTCAAAGGTACTGCTTGATATCAAGAGGGATCGTCTGCTCTGTGAAGCTCAAGCATATTTTCCCACTTGTCTCTATTGCACTGCTCTTTGTTTCCCTTTAACATCTGTCCTTACTGTTAATGCACTTGTGATAAAAGGTGAAGTAAACCAGAAGCTGAGCCAGTAATCCATCTTTTTTTAGTGCTGTGGGCAGTTTATTTTCCTTGAAGTTGTTTTTTTGAGCTAGTTAGAGAAGTTAAATTCATGTTGAAAATAGCTCGAGCAGATCCATTGCTTTAACAAATGTTAATCTGCAGCAGTGGGTTGATGATGTCATTTATCATCTCTGACCATTAGCAGAGATCTCTTTCTGGGCTAGAAATTATATTAAGAAAATTCAGGCTTACATTTCATGTGTGTTAATAGAAACATTCGCAGTGAAATGTGAATCTATCATTGCATTTCAAAGACTTAAGGGAAAGAATATTTGAGTTGTAGTCCTAAATCAAACGTGCAAGTTTTTCGAACACTTTTCCTGTGTTTTATTTTAAGTGTTGATATCCATAAGAAGATATATTTGAGGTTTAGAACATAAAACCATCTCAGTGTAGTTTTACATCTCTCAGCTCTGAGCCTGTTATCTGATTGGCTGGCTGTTATTGATCACATAAAAAATATAGCAGATTTATGTAAATATTCCAAAGAAACCAAATCCTGCAAGTCCAGATATTGGATCCGGATAGGCCAGGCCTGGGACATGGCTGAGGGCAGCGACTACTTTGTTGTGACATCACAAAGTTACAGAAGTCCTGATGGCTCGTTTCAAGGCACAGTTTCTGAATACAGGCTGTGTGAGCTGAGCACTTTGATACTTTCACAGTATTAATAAAGAACCTGCTTTACAATAAAAAAAAGACATGGAAATATACCTTTATACAATGTGGGACCTTTAACCAATATTTGAAACCAGTGATGTGCAGACAAACTTGCTGCCAGTGTTCTCAAGGAGAAATTTGACCTAAATATGATTCCAAAGATCTGGGGAAATGTATAAAATGATGCACAAGAATCATTTATATAAAACATTTCTAGTTAATTGTATGGTGCAGCCATACAAGACATGTAATCTTGGGTTTGGACATATCAATCAGTGAAAACATCATTAAATGAATAGCTGAAACAAGCTGATACAGAATAGTCATGTGATAATGTCAGACAGTGCAGAACAAGATGATTTATCCAACTTTAATGGGAAATAAAAGGGAAAATTAAATTTCATTGCAAGAAGACTACTAAAAAGTATTTCATTATATCAAATAATATCATTTAAAAGTAGAAATTGGTAGTTTGCCAATTTTAGGGTTTCTGTCTGTCAATAGTCCACACCCATTTATTCTTTAAATCATACCAGGCTGGCACCCTGCCACTGAGAAACTCATTAGCATTCAGTCGTATGCCACTGAACGGAGAGATGAGGTTCCCTGTTCCTCCACACCATAACAGAAAAGAAAGACAGGACACACATACACACATAAAAAAAAACAAACAGATGCCAGCGTGGAGCATCTTGGGTGCTATCTGAGGAGGATCTCTCCACACAAAGGGACATTCATTGGTCTGCCAAGTATCTGTGGAGTGCAGGAACAGACCCTAGAGTCTAGCGACAGATGATGATCTTATCGAGGGAGGGGTGAGGGGGTTGGGTAGGGGGTAGGTGGTGGTGATTGAGGGGGGTGTAAAGGGTGAAGGTGGCGGAGAGAGGGGTTGGTTGGGATTTAGAGGAGGGGGTGCAGCTCTTGAGCCACATCCTGAGCTCATGTTTTGCCAAGTGTGTGGCATTTGAGAACTGGACGATGAGGAACGTTGAGGAGAGAACACAGTTGCTGGGTTTGTTAAATCCCTTCATGAGCTTTCCACTTGGTCCTGTTTGCAGTGTGACAGGTTAAACACATCGACTTCTGTATTTGTTCTAAATTCATTTTTGATATTACAAGAGTTGAGCTTCTGGGGCTTGTAAGGAACTGTCACTATGACAACACTTGATGCAGGCATAATTATAAAAAAAATTGTCAGTAGCCCAGCTGATAACAGAGCACATCTGTCTGTATATTTTTGGTTAGTAAACCTGTAAATGTTCATAGAGAACATACAGACAGTCCATGAAGGGAGCTCATTATTCATCCACGGGTGTTTTTTGTGGAGATCTTCCACTAGTATCAGCAACAGATGTGACAAGCCATCTGTGAGCCAAGGTCCTCAGGCAACATTTGGTGTGGGATGCACACAACTGGCACCTAAACATGGTGGACCACAAACCGCACAAATTGAATCGTACCCCCCTCTTCCCCCCTCCTCGCACCTACACTACCCGTTACCCCCTTTTTACTCCAAGCATCCCGCCCAAAAAAAAGAAAGAAATGGGGAAAGGAATCAAAATCGTTGGCTGGGGGTGGCAGTAGCTGCGTGTCAAGCGGGGCTAAACAGGAACTTGCATCCAAGCGGTTAAAGGCCGTGGGTCTTATCTGAGGACAAACAGAATGCATCAAGCGGTGGCTGTTGCTCTCAGTGATGACGACCAGCTGTGCACCAATGTTTAATTATTTCTCTGTAATGAGCTTACCCACCTTCCACTGCAGCACCGGGAAGACAGCATGCAACAGCAGGAACATGGGAGGTGGAGACAGGACACAGACTAAAGGGAGAGAATGAGCTGTCCGCATTATTTTATTTGTAATTCCAAAATTATGCTCTAACATAAAACATCAGTATTTACTGGTGTGTCACAGATTTTGTATCTAACTCTAACAAAGACCTGATCAAACAAGTGAATTTTTATTATGGGTGGCCTTTAGCTTTTTATTGGTGCTGATGTGACCACCCCTGATGAGTAATAACACTAGCCTGATGTTTAGATCATGTTTATGCATGGGAGGAAGCACATAAGCGCACATTTCCATACCAGCACAACAGACAGACACAGCAGCGTGCCGCAGATACACGGCTGATATTTACAGAATGGAGCGGGGCTGAATAGGTCATTATACCACATCCGCATCAGAAAAGTTCAGTGATCACTTCAGCCCATTCAGAGTGAACCGAATGCCCTCAATACCCATTAGCTACGTGTGTGAACAAATAGGTTAAGAGCCACAACATTAACAACTCATGTTAGAGTTTGTTTGAATGAGAATTCATTATCATTATTAGCCTGGCTACATAATATATAGGAGGTAGTTTGGTTTCATGCTTTATTTGGAGTGTCCCAAAACTGATAATGCTCTGTAGCTGACCCAGATCTACCACCACACAAAGGTCGACCCAATGATCAGACAATCACACTTAAGAAAGTCTCAAGCATGACTCAGATCTGATCAAACTGCCTCTTTTCAAGCTTGTTTGTGTCGAGAAAGTTTATAAAACTAGAATGAACTTGTATTTACAGATGTCCAAATCATCACAATAACTCCAGCAAGACTTCTTAGGTAAAGGCAACCAGTCAGAAATGTACAGTTGAGTGCTCCATATTTTCTCTCTGCAGAAAACACAAATAGAAGATACACACGGACACACACACACACACATAAACAGGGACACATCCTTCTCGGTAAACTATGTCATGGCTTGCTGTGGGGTTTGTCATAACTATTTGATTAATCACCATAGTGAAAAAGTACATTGAATCTAAGAGATATGACAGCAGGGGTTGTCGCAGAGGTGAGCACTGGTACAGCTAGCTGTGCTATCCGGTTTCACTGTTAATTAGCCAGAGCTCTGTTCAGCACTAACAAGGCCCCAGCCTTCCTGGAACAACAGGAATACGCCTGCCACTAGCTGCTCCTGCCAGCCAGCAAGCCTGCACTGTCTCACAGACATTATCTCAACACAAGACACCTTTCAAGTCAGGTTAGCGCGCCATGTGTCTGAGCAACAACATCAGATGGATGCTCACTTGATTAGCTTATCCATTTTGAAACTGTTTGGCTTTAACCTTCACTGGTGACTGCAGGGCTTTGAGATAATAATGTCATCGCACATGAAGGTTTGAGGGAGAAAGGACAATGTGAGAGGATTCCTGTGATTTGATGTGGAACTCGCGTGCTACATAGAGCACGATGGCTGACTGCTCTGGGTTCTGGTGTGTTTTCAGGAGAGCTGGATGCCTTCCTTAAAGATGGCGAGCGTCGGATCCACAGCCGGCAGCAGCTCCCTGTGGGGACGACATGGGGACCCTTTGAGGGGAAGATTGAGATGAGCACTGACACCACTGCACTGGTATGTCTTTGTTTTGACCAACTTTATAATTTTGAACATTTAATATTCACCCACCAACCATAATTATGCCATAACATACAGACTGACACAAGCAAGAGACAAGACACAGTGGTTAAAAACAAATGGAAAATAAAAAAAAGGTAGCTGAAGTGATGAAAACTGGGGTAAGCTATATGATATAAGAGTGATTTGAGAAGTGATTTAATAAACTCAGTTGAGTAAATCTTGTTTGGCACATCTTTCAGAGTTTTTAGGCCTGAACAGAAAGAATCAATCACCCCTGGGCTGTAGGCTCAACTCTGGGACAGCTGAGAGGCTGCAGCTCGGATATCTCACGTTACATGGAGCTTCATATGGACTGAACAGTTCAGGGATGCAGCAATAATCAGTGCTTCAAACATTAGCAAATAACACCTCAAAATCAATTCAATGGGCACATAGTATGAAGAAGCTCCAACCTGTGATCTCGTCTCTTAGTTGTAGTTAAAATTCACATCTTGTACCATCTGCATAAAGCTGGTCAAGGCTGGTGAAAAGAGCATTGCAACAGTTGAAGTGTCTTTAAAATTAAGCATTGGTCGAATCTTTAGTTTAAAGTTTAAAAGAAAGACTGAGCTGGTAGTAGTAAATTTAAACTGGGATAAAATGTTATACCAAGATTTTTACGACACATGTTAAATCTTGCATGACATGAATCCTAGATTGGGCAGTAAAGCACAAATAAATGATTCACCATCTCTCATCCATTCTTAACAACTTATAATCTTTTTATAAAGTATGTCTCATTCAAATGCACTATATGTTGTATTCTGTATAACTCAGGATCATTAATAATAGTGAAATGAGTTTATTTGGTCAGACTTTGCCTTTCGCAGCATGATTCCTAGTCCTCCATCTGAAGCCCATATTAACAGTTATTCCTGTGACATTCAAACCTATTGAGGTGAATCTTCTGGGATCCAGCTGGCCCTTAACAAAAGCCTTTGAAGTGCATCTATTTTAACCATTTAATCTGCATATTTTATGACAAAACACTTTAATTGCTGGATTTTGGCTTCAGTTGAATGAAGTCACAGTCTATTATTTTTGATGTCACCCGGCTCACAGCAGCTTTGTATCTCTTGTTTTGAAGATCCCAGCAGAGGCTGGTGTTGACCTGCCGCTCTGGTGGATTGACAAGTCCTCCAAGGTTTTGATATTCAATGCTGCATTTGGATTAATTAAGAAATTCCTATTAAATCTGTAACCAGACTCACATTCATCCTGTTAAGAAACATAAGGACGAGTCCATGAGGACTTTGCACTCAGAGGCCCCCTCCTCCCCCATTTTCTCAGATTCCTTAAACACAAAACTTTATTAAATCATTTCAGAGCAGTTTCGACTGTTTTCTAAGCTCCCCTCATGGTTTTGAAGTCATCAGTGGCTTTAAATAACTCAGGCCGTATTATAGCCATGAAATATGGCTTCTCTCAGGGTAAAGCCAGTTATCCTTGGGCGGAAAAGTGATTTGACAGAGCAACACCTCAAGTTGCCTTCCAAAGTAACACACTCCATTTATTTCTCCAGCAATCTCTGTATGAATTTCCCTGAGAGGAATCCAAAACCAACCTTCAACTGTCCCTCAAATGACCCTCAGACTTACCACGTGATGTCATGTAAGACATCTTTCTGAATTGTTTGTTGCTTGGGTGTTTTCAGTTGATACAAACTTTACAAATTTATCACACTACCTGCTCAACTAGATGCATAAACTGCTTGTTGCTCTTGGCGAGACTGATAAGTTCTTAACTAACTGCCCTCTGAGGAATTCATTGCTACTTTCCAGATCCTCCTCAGGTTTTCTTTTTTTCGTTTTTTTTTTTTTTTTTTTTCCATGTGAGCAGGTGCTGGTCATCACCTGTAATAGGCTGTGGAGGGGTTACAGAATATGCCAAACCTCCCTCGCAATTAAAAGCAGAGGAAGAAGCTCTGGCATATTGCCTTTAAGGATCTCATGTGTGTCTATTCTCATGGGGGCCCTTTCAGTGCTTTGCTGCTTGCCCTCCTCCTCTTCTAAGTTTCATCTCTCAAATGGGATACTGGCTGTTAGCAGCTTCTCACTATCTCTCATTAAAGGCTAGGTCAACCCAACTGGCGTGTTGTTTTACTGAGCCTCCTTTTTTTGGTTTCAGTCTACCTTTTTACTTTGTTCAGTCAATTCTTGTAGTTTTGCACATCACGAGGGAATCATCCCATTTACAGTAGCATGGACTCATTTCTCTTTTTTTGTTATTGTTGTTGTTTAATCAAACCTCTAGTCATGTTGTTGCCTTGTTAAACATGCAGCCGTTGGCAACATCCCTAATATGGCGCTGCATTTATCTCAGTTATTTCAGTGGGAGGCTGCTGTACGGAGAGTTGTGCAAAACTTTAAACACTGACACATCAAGACAGGAGCAAACTCTGATCCCTTACCTGGAGAGGGAAAAGTTGACATAACAAATGTGAGCGTGAGGGAATGGAGGAGAGAGAAAGACAAAGGCTAGTTTTGATGCATGTCAGGACGGCCAGTGCTGCAGAGCGGGGTTAGAAGTCGGCAGAAAGCGTTTGAGGTAGAAATAAAGGCTCATTGCTTCATGGGTCTCTACCTCAGCTCGGAGGCTCCCTCAGTCATTCTTATGAAGTGTGACCTCCACAGACTATTAAATCTCCTTTTACTCTCTTAGATTTTTTTAAACCATAGAGGTGAATGAATTACCCAAAGACACCCAGGTATATATAGGTGGAGTGACACCTCTCTCGTGCCTGAAACACATGACCCGCTGGTGAGATATTGATATGCCCTCTCTGAAATGAAACATATTTTATCCTTTCATCCAGACATTTCATGTCACGTCATTTAAGAGACGACTTTTTAGAGGTCAAGCTATTTTTGTCGAGCTGCTACCTGGTGCATAGGTCTGTTTCTCAATCCCTGGCATCACGCCCGGAGAGGGACTAAAGTGTTATGACTCCTTAAAGTGACTTACAGTAAATAATGAAAATACAGTGAATTTGAGCAGTGTCTGCATTAAAGTGGACAGGTGCAGGACTTTGGTGCATTCAGAGCCATTTAGGAGGAAAGTATGTTAGGTCTGGCTGGTGTCTGGGGAGTAGTTCTGTGGAGGTAAGGATGAGAGGAGAGGAGGTAAGGGGAGGGCGGTTACTGGTCCCTGGAGGCAGCAAACAGGAGCTGGCCTAGCTGCATGTGCTGTGACGTGGGAGCCGATGTGGGTTTGGCTGCTGGTGGACGACAGGCCTCAGTAGCGGAGCGGAGTGATGGATGGTGCTGAGAAAGAACAGTGAGTGGAGCGTTACACGCAGTTGTCCAGGCAGTCCAGGAAAGAGAGGTATGAAGCTTGAAAAAGAAAGAATGAAAAGAGAGCATGCAGGGAGAGAGGGAGAGAGAGAGAGAGAGAGAGGGAGGAAGCAGGAAAAAACAGAGTGGAAAAAGCATGACAGGAAATCTGGGCATCTGCAGGACAGAGATAGGGTCACATCTCGACCGTTTATCAAAGAGGAAAGCAGATTTCACAGCTGATGGGTCGGCCGTGGCAGGTCTGTAGACCCCAGGGGCTCAGCTTGGCATGAAGCACTGGAGTTATAGTTATTGCTGTTGCAGAACTGTTAACACAATCACATTGCACTGTATTGAGCCGCTCATACGCCTGGTCTGACTGTGCTGTCTTTTTATACTCTACTTAGATTACATATAGTTTCAACACATGTTTATTCCAATACAGAACTAGTTTCCACATGTAGTATCATTTAAGAAGGTAGTACCGTAACCTTAAATCAGAGAAACAGAGGGCTGTCAACCAACTGAAAGACAGAGACCAGAGTCTGAACTAAAAACTACATAATTGGCCTGGGTCAGAGTACTTTGTAGCAACTAAGGCAGAGGTGAGGAAGGCAGAACAGGGAGGTCTCAAAGCAAGTAACAAGACAAAGACAAAAAGGGAGGAAGAGAACAAAACCTAAAAAGACAAAAACACCCAGACGTAGCATTTTGCTGCAGCTGTCAGCCGCTTTCCCCACTCTGTTCCTCTTCCTTCTCCTCTCCTCTCTTCTGCCTGTCTGACTGATGGAGCTGCCAGAGTGCCGTCTCATCCCTCACTTCTCTCACTGATCAATCAGACCATTAGACTCCAATTACAGCCGCAGCCCCGGCGCAGGTGAGCGACGAGCACATTCAGCCGGCTGCCGACAACGCCTCTGCCCGGCTCCCTCGCACTCTCCAAATTAACGCAAATTAATAGTGACACTCAGACATAAATGTCTGCAATCGGGGGGCTAAATTAACAGTCTGGGTCGAAGCTATTGAGTAGCAGGTGTCTTTAAAAGCGGTAATTACCTATGCTGGACAGAACTGGGAGGAGAAGGTGGCCCACGGTTTGCCTGGAGTAAGAGGCCTGGCCCTGGTGAGCCTGGCTTCCATTGTAGGTGTTAATAATTGATTGGGAGGCAAGCTATTAATGAGCAGCAGATTTAGAGCTCTGTTGTAAATGTGTGTTGATGAGGGTGTTGCCGCCTCTTGTACAATGCCTCACCAATGCTAATTACTGGGGCTTAGTCAAGGTGCACTGTAATGAGTCTGGATTCAATAGAATTCTGGTCTTTATGTGTTTTGAGGGCCTTTTAGTGCAAATTACACAGTAATTGAAATGCATGAGACTTGCTTAATTCCAGATTAAGATCTAGGCAGTTTTTTTATCTTCCATCTTAATACACTTGTTGTATATGAGAAAATTTTGCTGTGAGCACAGGTTTATGATAAAGCAAATCTACTACAGTAATCTGTTTCCCACACAAAGGCCCTGATACAAAGGCAGTGATTTCAGGAATAGGTTACAAGAACATAATAAAAGTCAGCAAGTGCTGAAGGCAAAATAAGTATAATAACCAATTAACACAGTATTAAAATATTTTTGTTGACTCATACATCATCATTATCATTATCATATAATCGTTATATCTTTCCAATATCACAGCCTAGGTGGAATATGTAGTTAGTTTTTGTAACCTTTGAAAGATTAAAGTCACCTTAGGACAGCAGAGGAGAAATTACATCAATCTCTGCCACGTTTGTGTCTGATCCTGTCATTGGAAATTGTTTAAGATTCAAAGTGAAGCCTTTATTCACTTTGTCAACTCCACTGGTGTTAAGTCTCACACTGAAAGAGGATACAGAATTCATATTTTTGCTAAAATGTGCATGAGAACATAGCTGTTAAATGCACGTGTGTCTCCACGTGTGCACAAGTGTGTCCCCATATTTGAGTGCACATGCACTCGAGTGTGTGTTTTGGTTTGTACTGTAGCGCCTGTGTATGTGTGGGAGGGCATGAGTGCAGACTGTGTGCTGCTTTTGGCTGTGAACAGAGAGCTTTAGTTTGTAGACTACAGAAGAGCGAAAATGTCAAGATACTGTCCTAATTTTAACCTGGGACAGAGGGAGAACAGAGGGTGTCAACCGATGGAGTGTGATTATTGTGTAATTTAGTACAAGGGTAGGAATATGGGCCTGTGCAACCAAAAAATGCTCCAGAAATTATTCAGCCCATCACTCGAGCTATTTATCTCACCCCTTTTGCCCACCCTCTCCCTCCAATATGTTTATTGTTAGCCAGCCCTAAACTTTAACAAGTGGTGGCGGATTTTTCTGTTTCAGAAATTATATTTCTCTTCTTGTCATTGCTTCATTAATCAAGAGGAGGCATTCTGAAAAATGTTTTGTTTTGGAGGCTGCAATCTATTTTGTGTGTGTGTGTGTTGTAGTTAATCTGCGCCCGTGGCAGGTTTCCCCTCCGAAACGCAGCGCTAAGCAGCGGTATCGCAGGCCTATTGTTGTAGCCTCTGTCATAGCAAGGAGAGCCTGATGCAGGCCTGGGCTCGCCTGATAAGGAAAAGAGGATTCAACATGGCTGGAAAGGAGAATCAGTGGGACTTGAGAGTGGAGTACGGATGGGGCAGATGCGCTCGCACACACATACACACACACACACGCACACACACACACACACACACACACACACACACACACACACACACATACACACACATACGTACGTACAGTCTTAGACAAACATACAGAATGATACACACATGTTCTACACACATACAGTCACACATGAGCCGACACACACACAAATCATCACCATCATCACACTGGCACATGCCCAGACAATTATTTACAGTAACATCCAATTACATATGCAAGAAGGCACCCCAGGATAGGACCTCTCTGTAGCATATCTGCTAAATGACACACACACACATACACACACACACACATACACACAGCATCAAATATGCATGCACATGCACATAAACAAACAAACCATTAAACTAAAAAAAAAAAAAAAAAAGATCATCAATTTGAAGTCCAAACATTATGATTTATGTTTGCATTTAAAGGTGGCCTGTGCTTTCCATCTGAAAGTCACACTGTCTTGGATATGGTTTGAAAACGCCAGACATTATCAGGACTAACAGGATTTGAATTTCTGTGTTGGACACACAAATAATTTTGGCACAAAGAATGTGGCTTCATCTAATGAAATAATGGGCCCAAATTTTAGGCGGAGAACCAATTTGTGATTGCATGCATCAATTATTTCTTGGGTTTAAACCAATATCAGGGCTGGGGTCTCTTCAGATGGGTAAAATGGTAATTATCTGGCCTGCCTTCCCTTGCTCAATGTCATCCATATATTTATCGATGGCATTATCAATGGTTTTCATGTTCTTACATTAAAAGGGAGAAACACCCAAGCTCATTCTATTGAAGTAGCCCTTTAAATCAGGGCTTTTTAACGCAGATCAAAATGGCACTGATTTCTGTTTGTGAGTTAGATGGAGGAGGAGTGTTAAACTGTGGCAAAGGAAACACGCAACCATTGTTTTGTTGTTTTTTTTTTTTTGCTTTTTTTTAAAAATTATTATTATTTTCCAAGGCTGCACTCTTAAAGTTTCTGTGTGCATGGCTGGAACTTATTACCGCCGATAGCTCCATGTATTAGCCGTGAAGAACTCAGTCAGTCAGCTAGTCAGAGCTATTACAGCCACAGCCAAGCTCCACTGTTTGAGAGATAATGCATGGTTGACTTGATCTACAAGTGAACCTGACATTTTGCTGTCCTTACATCACAACACAACTAGCCAAACTGATATGGCAGGTCCCCTGATAAGCAGAGCAGGACTCACTGATTTGCTTTGTGCTCACTGTAATGGCTGCATGGTTTCCTCAGACATGCCAAGGCCACAGTGACTAGATCAAAACACAAACACAAAGATGGAGATGATCGGCAGCATAATTCACTGCAGTTTGGTTTAGGTTTCAGCAGTTTTGTTTAGTTAAGTTTTGCTACAAATACGAGAGTAATTTTAAATTTAATTTTGTTACTGTAGCATTTTTTAGTGGAATACTGATCCACATTTATCAGACAACTATAGTTACTAGTTATTATTCAGATTAGGATTTTAAATATAAAGCAAATAATTAAATTTTAAAATCTAATGTAATTGTATATTTTAAACCAAACCATAATATATGAAGTACTTAAAAAGAGCTCCTCCATGTGTAAATGCTACTTAAAACATGGATGCATAAGTACTAACAGTGAAGATGTTTTCAAGTCAAGTAAAGTAAATGTACTTTCTTGTTATTTTTTCACTAACAATGACCATTTTTCCACAAAACATATATTTTTATGTTCGAGATACTTAAGCACATTTAGCTGATATTACTTCCTTAAGTAGGAAGAATGAAGGAGATATTGTGGTGCTGGTATTTTTAGTGAGGTGAGGGAGCTGTAAACTTATTCTGCCTCCTGTTTTATATCATAAAGTAAATGTGCTGCACTGAATCAATGCAACAGATTTTTCTCCAGATATCTTTGGGTCAGATTTATAAATGTTCAAATAATGCTTGTTGTTGCAAAAGTTCAAAAACATCAATGTTATTGTTTCAGTACTAAAAATACCTTTTTCAGTCATTTCTTTATTTTGAAGCAGGAACATAAAGGAGATGAACATTGTTCTGCAGAGTTCACATTTTCAAAATATTCCTAAAGTCTCTTTAATGACCTGGTTCTGCAGATGTGGCCACTCTACTATAACTATACACTGTAACTGTAATAGATAGACGAGCAGCTGTCTTCCTCCAACAGTCTGTTCAGTCACCATTAAGCAGCAGCAGAGCAAGACCAGTGATGGCTGAAAGCCCCAATGAGGCTCGAGGTCCTGGGGGGCCACTCTTCACACCCACAGGGCTGGAGGGTGAGCTGGACCCTGTCCCCTTCCTTCACAACTCTCTGGGTGTTTGCTGTCTGCCAGGGGCCCATCAGGGAGCAGCTCAGCCTGGGTAGCAAACTGTCACGCTGAGGAGATGTAGTATCTGCTTGCTTATGGTTCCTGTATGTGGTGAACACACGAACAGCTTGATATGAACATTAACATTCATGAGCAACTGTTCCATTTGGGATGGCATAATACTCGAACAAGTCACACACCATCACTTCCACACTTATCTCAGAGTTTTACGAATTTGAAAGACGACTTGCAGCAGATTTGGGGAGATGATCCTTTAGCTTTGATATACCTTATTTTTAAGGAGTCGACAAATAAGCAAAGCGAGGTTTCAGTCTTTACAGAGCGTCAGTCTGACAGGCAACAATAGTCAAGCTCAGAAGTCCCCGGCTTCACACATATCGCCTTGTATTACAGTATGCAATATGTCTTCCCAAATGAATGATTATCCACCACTTCAATACACAACAGACCTCTACTGCAGCAAAGGCGCGAGAGGAAGAAGAAGGAAGAGAAGCAAAAGAGAAAGAAAAGTGAAACAAAGTTGAGTGGTGCCAGCTGCTTTGCCATCTGTCACTGTCACGGCTGTAACTCATGATATGTTGAAACAACTTTTTTGAGAAGTGGTGCAGATAATCCTCGATTGTTTCCATTTGCAAGCCCTTAGTCCTCTTGGTATTTTAGCACAAAGTGGGGGCAGAGCAGTTTTTGGATGGTGGACCCATCCCTCAGTTGTGATCATAGAGAGATAATAAGGAGTTGTCCTTTTTAAGGAAGTTTTAAGATTTAAAGTTTGAGCTCCGTGTTAGAAAGCAAGGGAAATGAGACTAAAATCATATATTATTTACCCCTCTACATGAGCACTGTCACTCTTAAATATTCTATGCTTTTCTCTCCTCTCTCTCTCTCTCTCTCTCCCTCTCTTATGTTAGTGAGGGAAGTGGAGAAGCACAGAGGCTCTGCTTGTTTCACCTCCCTCAGAGAAAGAAGGACAGCCACCCTACAGGGAGGCAAACCCCTGCTGGTAGACCTTGATAAGTCCTCACTGTCCCCTGTCCTGGCCTTAGCCCTCTGATCCTCAGCCTAGTTGGCTTGCAGCCTATCAAAGACAAAGCCCTGTTAAAATGACTCTGGACGGATGAACAACCAAGCAGAAAAATTCAAGTCTTCTGACCAAAAAAAAGAAAAAAAAAGGTTAGCATTGAAGATAAGAAAGCTGATAGGTGCTGGAGGAGATGAAGGTCTGGACAGTGTCCATTCGCTCCGTGGTGGTCCAGCAGCGCCTCATTAGATGGATGTGTGTGAGGCTGTCAAAGCAGGAATATTATACCACGGGGTCGTCAGCAAACTAATTGGGTAACAAAGACCATTTCCAGCTCGGGAAACCCATCTTTTAACAGTGCGTGTGCTGAGACTCTGATAAGAGAGTTCACGTCTAATGCATTTAGTGAGGGGCAAGTTCACCATCTTTATCTTATTTACTTAACTTGGTGTAAATATTGTTGGTCTCCTACAGTGGATTTAGTGAGACCCCATTTCTCAGAAGTGCACTCTGAGATCAAACTATTGAACACTGCAGAAATATGTAGATGATCAGGTGGTGTGCAAATCACAGATACCTCTGTTCAGTTTGTTCATCATTAGAACAAAGTTATATGTTTTCCATGCGTTAACTTGAACAAAGAGAGGAGTCTTTGTTCTTTGCCTCAAGTGTTGTTTTAATTTGTTGTACTTCCCACCATGTTTATTGGAATTATTATTCTGAACACCCAGATTTTGGATGGAGCTCAGTTGTTTTTGAACTAGGAGGTGAGATTGGCTGCACTGAGAGACTAATACAAAATCACATACAGTAGATGCCGTTCTAATGCATCATGAAATTTATAACTCTAGCAGAGAAGAGAGGGGAGTTCAAAAGAATATTAAAATCCAATACCTAAAGGGGGCACAGAGGTTTATCTAAAGTCAGGGGCTTTATTCAAGCATCATGCCTACTATTTTATTGTTTGTCTTTATTTACTGCCTGTGACTGATCCTGGTCTTCCACGTGTGGTTATGAGAGTGGGGATTTGTTGTGACCCCATTGACTGATTGACTCCTGACTTCCCTTTTCTTCCTCTTTGAAGAAATCCCCCCGTCCGCATGTTTATTCCCAACAGAGAAAGAGTGGTTCTGTCCAGAGAATGTGCCACCTGCCACCGTGACCCCCAGGGGCCATGGTAATATCCATACAGGTGAACATTACTGGCTCCAGGTTCTCTATTATGTTCCCTCGCACAGCTTCTCGCTGCTCGGGGAGTCGGCCCTAACTTACATGCAAAAGATCAAACAAGTCCTCCCCAATTGAATTCAAATGGGAAATTTCGAGTAATTCAAACAGTGAGTAGTGAAGCGATGGGACCGCTCTGTCCTCTGACCAAAGCCAAACACAAGAAGCACACGTGTGTATATGTACACTCTACCTCCAAGACACGATTAAGTCCTGGAGCACATGCATTACAAATTCAACTTTCTCTTGTTTACAACTTCAAATAGTTCCCGGGACATACGCATTACACAGAGTTATGGCAGCACACACACATTTACTTGTGAAGTTGAATTAAATATTCTCCGCTACAAAGAAAGTTGGGGACATTGTAATTTGATGCTGAAGGGCGAGAGATGGAGGGAAGTGAAGACGACTCGTGTAGCAGGTTTGCCTGGATCAAGAGAGAATGGTGCAGGTGATGTAGGAATATTAAAGCAAAGGAGAGATGACAGAGAGGAGAGGAGGAGAGAAGGAAAGGAAAGGAAAAGGAAAGGAGAGGAGTGGGGAGTAAAATGGAAAAGGAAAAAATAGGTGGAAATGGAAATGAAATGAAAAATCAAAGGAAAGAGGGAAGGAAAAGAATAGAAAGGAAAGGAAGGAAGGCAGGGGTGGAGAAAGGAGGTTGCTTGTCTTCAGGGCAGGTACAGCTTACACTAAACTGTTTGGCTTTAGAGTTGGAGCACCTCAGTGTGCCTGAAGGTCTTGAAGAATGGAGTACAGATTGAGCCCCCTCCCTGCCTCCGACTCTCTATTCTTCACTCCTCTCCTCCCTGATTTACAAAGCAGCATATGCTTTTTCAGTTTAAAAATATCACAATATATTCTATTAATGATTTTGCGTTGCTCCTTAATCAAAAAAAAAATCCAGAGCTGCCAATGATCAGTCTGCATCATTACTGCTCTGCTATGTCTTAAAAAAGCAGCTGAATGTACAGTAATCATGCAATGCCACCCAAAGGCAATAAAAATACAAGCACTGTGAGCCTTTAAATGGAGTGAAATAAGTAATAGCTAATGCAGCACATGAACTTTGATGCTTACAGTCCAGTCAGCAGGATAAAAGGTGATTTAAATGAGAAAATATTTATTCCCCATAGCGCCGCCATGATAGCAGCAGCCAAATAAAGGCACATGCGCACAGTGATGGGTGTCCCTTTAAAGATTCCAGGAACAGCAGTGACTCTCTCAATTTAATCGATTTAGAAATGAAAAGTCAATTTAACAAAGTTGAAAAGAGAAAGATGGGCTAAGGGAAGAAAAAAGCATTCTCTTGCACTCAAGCAGTAAACTAACTGCCGCACAGAGCAGGCAGAGATTTCAGCTGAATTATCTCCCACCTCACATTTGCTCTTAGGCAAGCAGTTTAAAAGCCAAGCGATTGAGCCAGTGATCCAATTTGAAATGCAGAAATGATTAGAGCAGCTTGCCTCATTTCATATCGAAATTCTCTGATTTATGACAGGGCACCAGCCAAGATCTATCTCTAAAGGGAATTAGTGTGCAATTCCTGCATATTTCTGTTATTTAGTCTCCCAATAGCAGATGCTATAGCCTGAGAGAGAGGGAGAGAGGGGGGTGAGAAAGGAATGAAAGCAGCATATAGGTATCTTTTCATTTCAGCAGATGTAACCATGGCCATTTAGGAGAGCAGAAAATGACACAAAAGCAGACTTGAGAAATGGAGGTATTTCCCACTTTATGTAGGATGTTGACAGAGAGTCTTATTTCAGGGTACAATGAAAAATATGCAGCTCCAAACTAAGCATATACACAGCTTTTCCCAGCGTGAATAGTGGTGTTGGTTGGAGAACACAGACTGTGAGGTTGGCTTTGGCCGTTTTATTCAAAAAAAAAAAAAAAAAGACCCTTGCAACTCATCCATCCTTGAGGCTAAGAAAATATTAATACACAGAGCGATAACGAGAGCTAGAGGAAAATCTCCCTTAATGAAATTTCCAGTTGACCACATGCAATTTGTTTCATCGCAGTGAACAACTAATTGCAATGGACGTTATCAAGGTGTGAGTGTGCTGTCTGCTGTAAACTGACTGGTAAAACAGGTACAAATCCTTTATCCTTACTCCCATGTTAGAAACAGAGAACATATAAACTTGACATAACCCAAACATAAGCTTGTTTTTTTGTTATATTTATACTGCTGGTGGTGTCGTCTGAAATGGACGTGGTGCTTTAAAATTATTGTGCTGCTAAGACGTTAACACAAGGTCAAACGTAATGTAGAGGAGAGAAAGCCAAGTGTATTTGTCAGAAACAAAAGTGGTGTTTTATTGGGGAGGAAACATGACAATCTTTAAAAAGACATTTATACTATTAGTGAGTGAAATATTTCAACTGGTGTTTTTGTTTCAAAATGGCACTACTTCACTCCGAGTGGGTGTTGAAAGCAGGATATAAAGACCATGAATGTCTTGAGATATTCAGACGGAGTGGTTTTGATCTCTCAGTTGTCTAAATCCTGCAGCTGTGGGATCAAGACAGATACAGTGCCAGTCAGTGACCTTGATGGAGGGAGAGGGAAAAAAAAAGAGCGATGAGGAAAATAATCATTCCCACCAAGGTTTGTATCGATTTCACCTGCCCTGACCATGAAGCGGGTTAAGAGTAGCCAGTGGTGGTGAAATGGTCAGCGGTGATATCATTAGCTTGTTGTTTACACAGGGAAGCAGGGAGTTAGAAGAAGGCTGAGTGTCACAAGCCACTTTCTTCTTCACCTCCTTCAGCTGATCAGAGGATCATGGTATCAAGGAGGGATTAGTAGCGACTTGGGATTTGTGTGATTGGTTAATTTATTGCGGTGATGGCAGGTCTTTCATCTATGGCAACATTTAATCAGCGCAGCCACAGAGGCTATTACAGGTTAGCTCCTTTCTGGAGTCAGTCCGGCTGTGCCATCAGCTCTATCACAATTCCCCTGAAATTTCCAAATTATCTGGAACAGGCTTTAGCTTCTCAGTAATAAAAATTAGAACAGATTCCTGATAGAGGCTTTTGCTCACACAGGACCAATTATAAATAGTACAGCCCTGCCTTGGAAGAGGGAAAAGGGGAAGGGGAAAAAAAATCCAAGTCTGAGAGATGTGCACGGAACTTATCGTTCAGTCCCTGCTCCGCTCTGATCCAAATCCGTGTGGCTGAAAATTTATATTAGATTTTATCACAGAGGCCTAAGTCTAGAAAAATCAATGAAGGTTATCTTTTATGTTGCAGCAACTTGTGGAAATATTGATTTTCATTTTATAGCGAATTTGGAGCATCAGTTTGTAATCACTTCCTCGCTGACTACACTGTTTTGGTCACTGTATCTCTTACACGAGCAACAGTAACAGAGCTCAGGAAAAAAAAAAATTACGGAGAGTATTGAAACCACTGAAGTGAAGGCAGAGGGTGGATAAACCATAACACACTACACAGAGAAGAAGGCCAGAGAGGTTTTTACAGGCTCTGACAGGGATAATAGACTGTAAACTGGTATTAAACACTGTATCTCTACATAAAACACAAATATCTACTCATGTCATTTATTTGAATATCTATTACAAATACCTGCAGTCAACAAATGATAAATAGGAGCAGGAAATATAAGAATATATTCTGCTCTTTTTCTATTTTTCACATCATAAAGATGACATTAAAATAGCTGCTAAATTAAAATTAGGCATTTGTATAATGCAAGTGCATGTTTTTTTTTTTTTTTGCAGCTGACACATTCATCTATCCATTAGGGGTCAGCATATTTTACAAACTCCTCGAGTGCGGTTTTGGACAGGAAAGAGCCTCCATACGTCACATCCACTGGCTGTATGATTTTTAGGTAGAAGCGAGAGCAGAGTTTGTTTCTATAAAACCATTTCATCATATAGTCCCTCGCTCCAGGAAAATCCTAATTTTCTGCCTGTCAATCTGCATTTCTTCTGGACGCGGCCACTTAGGCCAGCTGATCCGGTTGTACAAATGTTTTCATTTGCATCTGCAGACGCTCCTCCCTGCAGTGACGCCATTATGTCTTAATCCTAAATATGTTGTGTGCGCTTGCTCTCCTGCATTTCTTTGTCTTTGTGACGGCTGCTACATGCAGCATGCTTACAAAGCGCATTGGGCACCATTGTCACTATAGATGCATTATGTAAATCTGCACTGAGAGACTGTCATGGGTTGTTGCTGCTCAGTTTCCAACAGAAAGGGAGCAAAAGAAAAAGTAGTAATTGACAATTAAATCAAAATAATACATAATACCCACAGTCAGAATTTCTAAAGTTTCTATCAAAGCAGTAACTAAAGGAAGAATTGTGATTACTACAATTATTTCTAACAAATGTCCTGTGATTTCTAACAGTGGGGAGACGTCTGGTTAATGTGGTATTTTGTCCCTGTTGGCTACATTAAGAGCAGCTGGAATATCATGAATTCCCAGAGTCTCAGAGGGACGGCAGAGAGGCCTCTCGCTGCTGAATAAGAGATGGCTCCTGTCTGGAGATCTAAGAAAGGGTTAATCTGATTCCCATTTCAGATAGTCGTCCTAGCAACAATCAGCCGGTCTGCTCTGCTCCTTTGACAGGGGTGTGAGATTTTCAGGTTAGCCAGATAGAAGACTTTATTGTGAGGCTAATTTGAAATGTGAAATCGCGGATGGCTTAAATTACAGAGGTCCTCTCTCTCTCATCTGCTGCCAGGACGGGATAAGAAGATGCCAGAAGAAGGAATAAGAATATCAATAGACACAATTTACTGTCTGTGTTTGATCAGTTTGGCAGTGCAGTTTGCCAATGTGCCAAGCTATACATATAGGACTATTTAGAAATCTGTCTTTATTTAGTGCCTGTATGTGTTTTCTTAATTTTGCAGACAAAATCCAAACAGATTCTTATCGCCCCTCTGAGATGTATTTGCTGTTGGTGAATAATTCTCTCTGAAAAAAAAAATCAGTGTGTCCTCCAGCCTCCGACTAGATAGAGTTCATGGAAAGAGAAATGGGTGGGTGGAGGAGGAGGAGGGGGCATGCAGGCGCGCTGCCGGAGCACAGTGCTCATCTCTTGTGCATATCTGTGCCAATTCAGACCTTTAACATGCTCAAGTGACATTTGCATTTATCCTTGAAGGTTGTTGCCTTTTGCGGGGGAGAAATAAGTGAAAAGCACAGGAGAGGACCAGTGTTTTTCTGTTGCATTAGGCAGATGGACAGTGTCCTGTCGCTGCCTGCCTCAGATGGAAAAAGAAATGAAGTGTCGAGATTGCACCCCAACCCATTTTCTCTTAGCTAAACTATTTCTGTAACATCCTAATGAAGGAGGGCCCAGGGGTTCAAAAGTAATGGCCTTGAAATACTGACATTTTGCCTTTAAGTAATAGGCTACTGTACCAAGCTGCCTGAGATGTTGCTACCACCCCCACCCAGGCCCCAAACACACCCCCCCCCACACACACACACACACACACACACACACACCAGCATATAGTTTGCAGTAAAAGTTAAAAAAAAACAAAAAACAAACAATAAAATAAAATAAAAAAAATTTAAAATGATATGGATAAACAGAGGAAGCCAATCTGGTGACACTGCACCATGTGAATCTATTATGCTGGACGTTGTCCTCTATCTCTCTGTTTTATTTTTCCTTTCCGAGAAATAAAACTCCACTTTTGACCTCTGACCGGGAAGAAAAATGACCTAACACATTCAGAATAATTTTCCAGCATATTATAAAAACTCTAACCTCAATCGCCCTTTGAAATGGATACTGATTCTTTAAATTCTTCCCTGCTTGTTTCAGGAAATAGTGAGATCATGGCGATAGCGAAGCACAATGTGCCCAAAGTTCACCGCTGAACACTCGCTTCCTTCTCTCTGAAAGTCACCAGCTTTTTTTTCCCCCCTTCTTTTCTTTTCTTTTTTTTTTTTTTATAATTCCCAGACACCTGAGATGTTCCTGTTAATCTAAGAGATCTGATGCTGAATCATTGGGTTCAATCCTGGATGAGATTTCCTGCCTTTTTTTTCATACAGTGCAGGCTTGCTTGCCCCCATTTGTCACCACTCCAACCACTACAGCCTCAGTCTTTAGACCATCACACACACACACACACACACACACACACACACACACACACACACACACACACACACACACAACCTGTCCTGATTTTCAAATCTTCTCAGCAACATAAAAAAATGGGATTGGGTGGACTTAAGTTACATGCTTTATAGTTTGTGAAATTGTCTGTTTATGGCCATTCAGAGCGGCAGAAGAGCGTAACTCAGTGGTTATTAGTGTTTCTTTAATCAGCAAAATAAGCAAATGATTAGTGTTTGTTATCTGTTCCTGTCCAGAAGACGAAGAGCACGGTCCCGGTGGTGCTAAGCGCCGGCCCCAGGTGGCTGCTGGATGTGACTTGGCAGGGAGCAGAAGACAACAAAAACAACTGTGTGGTGTACAGCAAAGGTAAGCAAGCAGCGCCGGCATCCTGTTATCTCTCCGCAGCGCAACACACCACACCACAGCGCCACGGCAAAGACACTGACAATTCTCCATCCTCTCCACTCACTGTCTGCCTCTCTCTCTCTCTCTCTCTCTCTCTGTCTTTCTTTTACTTTTTCTCTCCTCTTTCCTGCTCTCCTTGCCTCTCAAAGTCACAAACAAATAAGTAATCACAAGCAAATAATTGCATGTGCACAGCTACAAGGACACACAAAAAAAGAACATACATGCACCCATTCTCACACCATATCTGCTTTTCTCATCCAAAGAGTAATTTATATCACTAAAACTCTGATTAGGAACTGAGAAACATCACTTGACACACAGAGTTAATGGTCTTTAGATTTCACAAGGTAATTAATGCTCCTTTTTTTTCTCTTTTATACTAAGTGAATCCGTATCTCAGAGTAGATAGCGAGCAAAGCACAAGTGGAGATGGGTTTGCCATTTTGCTTCATTTGTTCTCTCACTAATTCAGCAAAGCTTCGGCTGTATATCTTTAATAAATCAGACGTTCATACAAGCCCTCCAGAAACGGATTTATATAAATATGTGAAGGGAAAAAAACAACAACATATCTGTCATAAAATCCGTGTTGTTTATTCAAAGTTGACCCTAAATGTACAAAAACCCAAATGACCCACTGACAGAAAGATGAATTCCTCAATCTGCTGCATTGTGTCCAGAGAAAAGCCTCATTAAAACAGCCCAACATGGATGTGGAGAGGCCTCAGTTTGTTGCAGACTGAATGAGAAGATGCTGAAAGTGTATGCAGCCCTGACACTCAGTCTGTGGCATCACTCCTCATGAAAGCACAAGACGTCTGCAGCTATAATTGGGTCTTGACGGGTGTTAACCAGAGAGACACTGCAAAAATAAATACGTAAATAAAGATGTGTTTTGGATTCCAAAGGGTGAGGGAAAGGGGGCTCCATTTATCACTTTTCAAAAATGATTACCCCGTGACAATACCCCCAAAGCTGAAATGGAGCTTCTTCTCCCTCAAAGTGAATAAGTGGCAGGAGTGGGATTTGCAACCCGGATTTTCGGTCTCCCAATTCTCATCTACTAATCACTAGACTGCACTGGGGAGTTATCCTCTTAACCGGCTACTTAACTTTGTGCTCTTTATCACCAAATCATTAAAGTTTTGATAAGCTGTTAAAGAAGATTATGCACTTCTTTAAAATCTTCTAATCTTTTTGCTCGGAGACTGACTGTATGAAACAAAAAAAAGGGGGGGGGGGGGGCAATAACAGGATTTCTCACTTTTTTTTTGTTAAGTCTGGAGTGTTTCCTCTGCAGCTCTTCATACATGTATCGAGATAGCATCACACACAGCATCATTACCTCGGCTCTGTGTCGCTGACAGTTCCTCTGTTTGTCACTTCTGCTTTGACCTTATTAAATTACACACAATAACATCTCCAGATGTCCCCTTGTGAGTTGTTCTGCGTTGTGCTGTATGAGTTTGTCACTCTAAATCCTCCTCTAGAATCAGCACACAACTTGCCAACCGATGATACATGATAATAGAGGGAATTTTGAATACAAAGAATTAATTTAAATCCTAGATTAGAAGTAAATTATCTCATCACTTTGTCGTAGCTGTGAGACAATCGCACATCAAATACATCAGTTGTAGTGTGTTTAGTTGTGGAAGTGTTATAACATTGTTAATTTCTTTGAATAATACTGTCAGAAACCACCTGTCTCGAGTTTCACTTTTTTGAAAGGAATGCCACAGTAAATATCAAAAGTTCGATACTACTGTGATACCACAAGGTACAAAAAACTCACGCTGTGTAATCCCACACTTGACTCAAACACCTCTGTAGCTACTTTGCCACAGAGCTTTGGATAAATTGGTTGGGTGTCCGTCTTTCTCAGCTCTCTAACCAAAATTGTTCCACATTTTGCTCATGGCGATTTTTTTTTTCTTAGTTAGACTGGGACTAAGTTCAGAAAGTGGTGAAGTGTTTGATGCCGTTCAGCCGTTTGACTCTTGCGTCCAGACTCGATTTATACCACACATTCTTCTTCGTCGCCTTCTGTTAAATATTCCAATCTGCATGTGTGTGTGTGTGTGTGTGTGTGTGTGCACCCTCTGGAGGTGACATTGAAATTGAATGTCGGAGCGGTGGAAATATCAAATCTTTGTCAAATTCAATATTGAATTCAGTCTTTTTTGCTGCAGTTTGGAAGCAGCTCTGGAATTGCGTTTATCGTGTCGACACTGGCGTGGATTGACTAAAGGGAAAAGGCTCCTCAGTCCAACAGGAACTTTCTTGCCACCTTGAAAAGCTGAGGCCCCAGATTGTTTATATCTTCACCCCTGTGCTGTTTCCCCTCTGTCGGCTGCTTCATTGCTCCCTGAGATGCGTTACTTATGGAAAACAGTGAATATCTCAATACACAGTATGCTTGCAGAATATGTTTTGGCTCACGTTTCAGTGGTCTCGGCTTCCTTTATGGCTGCCTGAAAAGATAGTAGCAGTTCACTCTGGATGCTTGCCAGTCTGAATCTATGGGGGAGTATCTTTAAGTAAGGACTGGTGATTGGTTTGAGTGGCTGTAGCTTGCTGCCAGGCGTTCTGTCCTATGATTTCTGCATTACATTCTGTACAGCTGCTCATCCTCTATCCCCGAAACTTGTCATTCAGGAAGTCGGGGAAATATGTGCAGAGGACAGGATTCAGCAAAACAATTCCTCTGAGAGTTGTGTTCCAGCAGTGTGTTATGTATAATACATGCAGTGGAATATGTAACAAGCAGCAGGGTGGTGTAGTCCGGTCCCCTACAGGGCGCCCCTGGACATCAGCACCCAGACAAGCTAACTATAGTGACAAATATAGATTTCTTTTTTTTTTTTGCCTAATGTTGGGATCCTATAATAATCATAACAAAACTACATCTTCCCTGACAATTTGTATTCTGTTTCCTGTCTCTATCATTTCATCCAGATGAACAGAAAGACAGCGGCATTTAAAAGATTAGAAGTCAAAGACCAGGAGTAATGTTTGAGGCATTTAAAAGTCTCAAATTATGATTCACAGAGCCATTTCATGAATATAAATTCTTCTTTGAATTCCTTTTCTTAAAATGAGTGGCAGCAAGAGCCCTGAAGTGGAAGCAGGAAATGTGCAATATCTGTTTTTCCCAGGCTGTCAGCATGGCCCTGTTTGTTTTACATTAAACTCCTAGGAAGAGCCTTAGCAGCCAGCCATTACTAAAACGCTCAACTCTACTACTGCGCTAACTCATTATCGAGAAATCCACCTGGAACTCCCACAATGCTCTCCTCCACACTCCGACAGTTTCTTTGAAGCACTGAAGTTATAGAAACAGGCAGCAAGTCTGCAGAGTAATTATATGTTACAGTAATGCTGGAGACCGCAGGGAGAGAGAGAGAGAGAGAGAGAGAGAGAGAGAGAGAAAGAGCGAGAGAGAATGACAGACAGGGACACAGAGACAGAAACCAGTGGAGAATTTTCTGTAGAGATAAACAACAGATTGATAAACAATACAGCTGGAGAGTAGGAGACATTTTATGAGAAAAAAAATTCAGCCCCATTTTGATTCTTTCTCTTGTAACATCTCCGAGTTGAATTTGTTAACAATGGAGACTCAGTTCAAATACTGGAAGGATTTAGAAACTGTGAAACCCTGTAAAAAAAAAAAAAAAAAAAGCCAATAATCAGTCGTCTGTTTCTGTTTATTGATGGTGACCTCTAGCGGCTGTGGTAGCCGTGACGGGAGCACAGGAGGAAGTCAGGTGACGTAGTACATAGAGTGACAAAGTGCATGTTCAGAGGAGGGTGGAGGGTGGATGGATGATTGGATCGTCACCGCTGTTTGTCTCCTGTTTGAAACCCGTTGTCTCTTCTAACCATGACACCCCTAACTGCATGTTTATTATTGTAACCGTGACGACAAAGGTCCTCTCACCTTAAGGAAGTGCTTATTTTAACCCAGTCCGTGCTTAAACCAAACCAAATCCTTTCCGTTTTTTTTATGTAACTGTCTTGACCATAGTCGGCCCACTCTGTGTTTGTAATATTGTAACCATGACAACAAACACACCTGTTATCTCGGTAGACGTTCCTATGTGTCGTATCCGAGGTTAGGGACGAGTGCTTGTTGGTTTACATCAAGCCCAGGTGTGATGCGTAGACAACTGCTTTTTAAAAGATAAGGCCGGTGTTTCTTTTTGTGAACATGTAAAAGCATCAAAAGAAAATATGTGTTAGTTCAGTACTTTTTCCATCCTCAGCCCCAAGCCCATTCCTTCCTAAGATGTAAATCTTTAAAAACAGAAAGGTATTGTTTTATTTTTAAAAGGAGCTAAATGATAATGTCATAAAACAGCTGGGTACTGCAGCTTTTAGCAAATGTTAGTCAAACAGGAGTAAATTGTGCTGTTTTCAGCAGCAGATTAACACACATGTACCTGAGACTGAAAAATAAAGTACAGCTCCCATGGTGGCTGCGATAAAGGGAACTGTCATCCAGTGCAATGGTGTGGCTGAGGAGTGTGTTTTTAATACTTGTTAGTTCAATTAATTGGTGGTTTTGATCTTTTCTGAACTGGACTGTTTGAGTGTCTGAGTTAAAGAAATGACCAGTGTCATTTTTTAGGCCTATGGTACAATGTATGACTCAATTCATTCACAGTGTGAACCTTCATTGTGCTTATTCCATTGTTACCTGATAACAGAGCCCATTGAAACTATACACACTCTCTGTGACCACATTATGTGGCATTATTCAGAGGTCACCTAAACTTTTCAACTGTAAGCCTCTTAGGCCAGACCACATTCAGATACAGCATGTCCAATAAGTCTCCAGAGCAACTTAGCCCATTGTTCGTGCAGAAATTGACCAATGTAACTAGGCCGTTTTACATAAGCCCGGACAGTGCAGAATTAGCTAACTCGCTATGTCTTTGTATTATTTCATATTCTCTAAGTCCTCACAATCAGATCCTTTTTTATGCCTTCATTTGCTCTTTCCACTGCTCCATAGCTGTAGACCTCTGAGGCATAAGATGAACTAGTGCCTGGGCAGATGTAGTATCTATTTGACTTTTTTTTTTTTTTTTTATAAAACCAGGCTTGCCAAGACTTTCTGCACAAAGACATTTGGAGGTTTTTTTTTCCGACCAGAAACGAGACATAAAACTGCACTGTTTCCTGCACTGCTCACTGGTAGCATGCAGCATTAACTGGTGAGTGGAGAGGACTCTTACAGTTCAGAATTTAATTGTTCATTTCAACCCTCCTCTTTTAAAATGACTGCAGCGAATAGGAGGTGCGAGGGTTATTATCTGTTATCTGGGAACATAGCGAAATAGTGTGACTGAATAATAACTAAACAACTGACACAATGTAAAAATTTCATTATCAGTGTATTAAAACAAAATTGTACCCTAAAGGAGTCCCCACCACAGCTCAGAGCAGCCGACTAATTATGTTTAATTAAAAGACAACAGAGATCAACAGAATCGTTTTCATTAGGAAATTATTAATGATTCCACTGCAACAATAATTGATTGCACTGAGCCACGCGATAACTGGGTACGGTCAGGCTGGAGTGAGCCGGGTGGAGAGGAGAGGCTGGTTTAGGCATTTGGCAGCTGTTGAGTAGCGTGTCTTTTAGCTGAAGCTTCCACATTAGCAATTGAGGAGAAGTTGTAAAGCTGGCTTTATGGAGAGGAAGAGGAGGAGGAGGGGAGTAAGTGATGGGTTAAGGACAGCGAAATCCAAATCATACGGCGATCTAAGAGGACTTAACCATCCCACACATGTATTTAGGAGGCATTCATGCACATACAAGCTCGCACATTTCAGTACACATGACTGAGATGGGAACACACACTTTTATTATTTTCTCCTGTCTCTGTCTACAAACATTCAAGAAGGTGTTCTTTTACTCGTTTTTTTTTTTTTTTTCATAAGCATATAAACTACACACACACACACACACACACACACACACACACACACACACACACATACATACACACACACTTTGCTGCTGCTCCATTCAGAGCCATGTGAAAGACGTTAGCTCCAGACACTTCCTCCGACAGCCTTTTATGTGCATTGTTCTCCCGACGCACAGGCAGTTTCCCTGTGCGAGACAGTATAGCCCAGGCACCAGACACCACACTCTGCTACAGCACCCACACTCACTACAAACACACACACACACACACACACATACACACACACAGACCTAACGCCATTACCGAAAATTCGCATAATGGCTGCTGACACATATGTGTCCATCTGCATTCAGTGTAGACTAAGCCTTGAGACAAAAACGACAATGCAGGGGGGGAAATGCAAAAGAAGTGATGGGCACTGATGAGGAACAAGACTGCTCTTTTCATATATCACCATGGAGCATTTTGGAGCTGTGGTGTGCATGCACATTTTATGTGCTTGTGATTTGTGTTGTGCGCGTGTATGTGTGTGTGAGTATAGCCGGCCGTCCTTGTATCAATGCCATGGAGGGTGTCAGGCTAATGAGCGTGGGCTGTCCTTAGAGCAGGAGGGTTTGGGTTGTGCCATTCACCCTGCATATTTAAATGCCTTGTAGAGCTTAAGTAGGCCCACTTTTCCATGTCAGGGCAGCGTTCAATCCTGCTGCGACCATTAATTATGATACCATTGTGCTCCAGTGTGGCTAATAAGAGTGATGTATTGCACCCTCGTGGCATTATAATCATCTGAGTGAAGTACCTGGACTACACTGAGCTCGCTTTAAGCACCACGTTTTTTTTTTTTTTTTAAGAAAAAAACAGCAAGTGAAGAGGAAGCTTCTTCCCTCCTCTCCATCTCCACAGGCTGCTGCATTGGTTAATGCTTCTACATGAGTGTGTCACAGATTTAACTTCTCTATAATTGTATAATCAATGATGAGAAACGCTCTGGTATTGATCATGCAGGAGGGCTGGAAGTGTGTCTGCGAGGGAAGACACGCATGCAGTCACTTGTGCTCGACTGCGAGTGCACCGGCTTCAGAGGCACACATGAGTCATAATTTTTGATTATTTTTGTCACTTTTTCATCCATGCATGTGCGCTCACTCTATCTCCGCTGTGTAAGCACGTTGTATGAGTTATCTGCAGTGCTTTCTCAGATGGTCTTTGCACACAGAACTGGTTAAGTGGATTTTTAGGGGCTGCTTCTTAATATTTGGAGCATGTCTCCTCAGTATTGAATGTGTTCAATACAGATGGGGAAAAAAGATCACATTTTATTACATTAATCACTGCAAGTTAATGTGATTATATGTACTTTATATTTCCCTTCTTAACTTCCCTCCCTTAACGGCATAATCAATGACCATTTTTATATTCATTGAAAAATTCTGCGGATATGAAAATAAGCCCTTGCGAGGTTTTTTAATCTACTGCGGGATCTTGAGTCAGTAATTAAAGAGTCCATTCTGTGTGTGTCTTCTAAAAACCCTTAGCCTGCTTTTAGGCCTGGGTATGATCCAGCCCACCGCCCCCATCTCTGCTGTGGTAAGTAGGTGTGAAAAGCATTGTCAGTGTGCTTCAGGATAAAGCCCTGCTGTTGGATGCCATTGGTCAGAGTCAAACCCCCCACACACATACACACAAGATCGAGGAGCAGGTTGAGAAGAAGAGTGTATGAGTGTGTGTGTGTGTGTGTGTGTGTGTGTGTGTGTGTGTGTGCGTGTGTGTGTGTGGAGACAGAGGATGTAGGGGGCTGTGAATGTGTGAGTGTGTGTGTGTGCGTGCAGGGATAATCAGAGACAAAAGCTGAGAGCTGGAGACAGGGGCCTTTCTACACATCCACACTGCCTTTTTTTTTTTTTTTGGAGGGGGGGTAAGATGGTGCCTTTTTATCTGGCTTGAGGGGGGTCACAGTATGTGTGTGTGTGTGTGTGTGTGTGTGTGTGTGTGAGAGAGAGAGAGAGAGAGAGAGCGAAGGAGATGGAGGGAGAGAGATAGAGGAATCACTGGGGTGGAGGGGTGTTTAGATCGTCAGTCAGCGTGATGGAAAACCACACGGTTAAAGTCCCTCTGAGGGTTGACACAGGACTGCCGCGACTGGAACTAAACAAGTGAAACTGAGTCTAGGTGAAACTCTGATGCACTGAGGGAGAGAGGAGGTGATCATACTATGAAAAACGCCCACTGAGAGGGAAAAAAAAGAAGATGACAGTGGAAGAAAAACACTGATACACCTTTGAAAGAAAAACATACAACACAAACAGTCACTGTGATACCACTAGCTTAGAGACGAGAGTTACAACAATTCCACTCAAGCCATATAGGGTATAGTAGAGCAGGGTCCATTTTTCCTTTGATAGTGTAAACCCCTGCAAATCAATTTTTAGGTTGGGCAAAACATAATCAGATTTTCTTTGAAGAAATAGCTCGACACATTACGAAATTGTTTCGTGGGGTCGACACTGTGTTCATTCAGGAGAGCTTGGTGATAACCTTTATACATACCTTTGCAGCTAATCCATTTTATTGATTGTACATCCACCTGTGTGGAAAAAAACACATTGCCCCATAGTCTTTAGAGTGCCATATCAGCGTGATATCACAGTTTTTCCTTTCTCATTGCAACGCATCGAGGAACACAGCGGCGAGCCACCTCTAGCACTAGTACCTTATCTGTGGGTTGTTTTATCATGCAATCTGGTCAGGGGATCTTTGCTATTCTTACCCCTCTTAAAGTCCAATGCCATGGGTAAGGACACAGGGATGAACAAGGTGGGTTCGACAAACTGTGAAGGTGTAGTTGTGGCAATTTGGAAATGTGATATGAGGTAAACTGAATAATCCTGCTAGAAGCATGGCTAAAGGGTGTTTCATTATGTGTTCAAATCATGTGGAGATCGTGTAGAAGAGCTGCAGTTAGGGTCGGGTTTTGGCTCAGGATGCAAATTTTGGATGTCAAAGAACTCAGAAAAAAAAGGAACTGGACTGAGAAAGTCTGTAGTCGCATGAGGTTTATAATAACAAAGCAAAACTTCTTAGGGAAATGGCAAACGTGGATGAATGGGCACACATAATGCCTGACTTTTCCAATGACAGCCATGACCTTGATTCTTCCTTTACCTTAACTAAGTACTTTTGGTTAATCAAACCTTGACCTTGGGTGGTAGACAAGAAAATGCTTATATGAATCCTTTCTGTATTGATTCTGTAACAACAAACAACATCTTTTGTTGTTTAATGCAGGTATGAGCACAGAGTTGTCAAGCTGCAACCCTGTGATACTGACAATTCTGCAGAACCAGTGTTTGTTTTAAAATTCTTGCTTGTTACAGTATGTGCACATGAAGGATGCAGTGCCTACGTTGAGGGTAACAACAGATCCAAATTAAATGTTGTTATGTGTTTCTGCTATCACTTCCATTCATTCAGTCAAGGCAGGGAGCCAGCTCAGTTTTCAGTCTAACAACAGTGTCTGGCCTCATGCTACCTTACATAAACATTATTCTGGTGAATCCCACACAGTGAAGTATACAGGTTGAACTGATACTGTTTACTGTCAGCTACCCTGAGCTGAGATATTAGAATTGGTATCTGGAGAGAAAATGCTGGATTGGTGAAGTAAACTGTGGTTTAGTAACAGGTTTAGGCAGCTAGAAGACGTAGATATAGTTATGGTTATGGTTTAAGGGTAGGAAGGAAAAACACTTGGTCAAGGTAAAGGAAGATTGTGGTAGAGGGTTGCACGCCTGTGATGGAAATAGACTCTGTTCTGGTGCATGATGTGTTATGTGCTCACCATCCCACACATCATTACCTACATGTAGGGCCCACTATATCCTGCAGAGGCACTGAACATTGGTAATGGACATAAATTCTGAGGTGTGAATTCAGACAATATGGATGTAGTTCCTGGGCTGCTGAGTATTAGAGCTTCTTGCTGTAGGTGAGATATCCTGACTATCCTGCTCTGTGAAGCACATGGGGCTACATGTTTGTATGAAAGGTGCTATATAAATAAAGTTGAGTTGAGTTTGTGTTCTGATCTCTGTACGTTAAAGTTCAGTAAAATCTTTGATTTTACATCTTTACAGTTGTTAAGACTCATGTCCGTCCTCACCATGACAGTGATATCAGCTGCTTATGAGCTAAAGCCTAACCTCCTCCAGGTTGCTTCAGTGCCTGAGCTCTGCTGACCTCTGCCTGTCGGCGCTGGGTGACAGAGATGGGTGCCCCTGTTCCTTGTGTGCGCGTACTGTGTGTGTGTGTGTGAATGAGAGAGAGCGAAAGTGAACAGGGTGGTGGGCGAGCAGACAGGCGTGCTGTAGGTACAGTAGTGTAGAGGACTAGACATCAGTGTCGTCCAGGTCAGACAGGGCCATCCATTCTCTAAGCCCCAGGGAAGAGAGAGAAGGAAATAGAGAAGTGCGTGCATGGGTGTGTATGTGTGTGTGTGAGAGGGAAAAGAGAGATTGGGGAGAGTGGGGGGGTTGGGGGGGCACTGATGCACTGTTTCTCTTAACTCTGTCAAAGCCACTCCATTGTGCTCCCCCGTGCAGTGAGTGGAAACCAATCTGTCATCGCTCCACTAGCCAGCATACTAGAGGAGGGCTAGACTGCTGGAAACACAAGTCTATTCAATGTGAAATGTAACTGGAATCTGAGCCCTTGGATAGCTGGATTGAAAAAAATTGATGTAAGATTTTTGAACTCTGCTCTCCCACAGACTGTGAAATGGAAGCTGTGAGTACAGTATTTGGGTCCATGTGCGATAGGTTTCAGTCTCGTATCTCTCCCTTTTTCACGGGGAAGTGATTGACATGTTTTGTTGATGGAACTCTATCCAAACCATGTGAGGTTTGCATAAGCATGAAGGGCTCAGTTAAAACCTCCTCGCCTGACGTTACCCAGCAGAGTTGGCCTTCTTTGTTCAAGATTAGATTTTTTTATTTCTGGCAGTGACAGTATTTAGACAGTCACAGTCACAGAGAGGTGACGGTGTAGCAGAGACCAAGTCTTCAAGTGGGGCTGTTGAGATCCCAGCGTTTTTTTTTCCAGCTCTGTGTTTTCCTTACACCTGTCACCTATAGCTGCAACAGCTGACCAGCACAGAAAACATGACCACCTCCTCCTGATGCCCTGAGCTCGCTAAGCCTGCATACTGTTGAATAGCGGCTGCTAATGCTATGTTCCAATGCCATTTGGAGTCACTTCTTCCCCTCTCCTCACAGGAATCCCCCTTGCGCCATTTTCCCTGTAATCTCCCCACTCCTCTCTGTTATGGGGTGGCTCGCCCGCTGCTCCCGCCACTATTTCACAGCCCCTCTCCTTCTTACAACCAGCACCTCCACCATTTTAATCCCTTTGACCCAAACCCTGTGTGTTTCCCTGTATCAACAGCTCCTGGAGATTACATCCTGCCTGCCTCCTCACTGCTGCGTGCTTCAGTCACTGTGCCTGTCGCTGGCTAGTGCATGCTAGGGTCTTAGTCAGACACTGCTGGGTGTGATAGCCACTGTGGCTAGTTAGCTTGGTCGTGGTTGAGGCCAGAGCGCAGGCGGCAGGAAGGGAAGGGAAGGTGGAAGAAGATGTAACAAAATAAGAGCAGCATCAGAGCCTCTGGACCTTAGGAGACTTAGTGGAGACTTCAGACAGTTCAGGAAAATGAATGAACGTTACTACTGGATTATTTCTCTCAGTGTCCCCTTAAGAAAGGCAGCTGACCTCCGGGTGTTTCACTAGAACTGTTCAATGGCCAAAAGTAGAAGCCCGTTGTTTTTTTTCTACAAATACAACACTGTCGGCAGCACCTCTGCTGCAAACGTCTGTAAAAGGTTTAAACAAGATATTTTCATGGCAACTTCAGTTTGTTTAAACTTAGAAAAAAATGGAGGCGGAAGAAGCTAAATGTTGGCACTGGATGTAACATGTGGATTCTTACAATGTGGACATACTGTAATTCCAGCACCTGGAAAAGCAGTGTGAAATCCATAAAACAATTTTAAAAAAAAACTTTCTTTTATTTTTTTTTTATACTTAACTAGATCTTTTTTTCTTTTTTTCTTCCTGAAGGATCCTTGTTTTACTGATTACTAAGGGTCCAGGATACACGACAGATAGTCAAACCTGAGCAGTGGTAATGATTTACATTAATTTTAAAAAGATTTCTTGTTAATTTAACAGGCACAAGGTCTTTAATAAAAAAAAAATTTTTAAAAACCAAACAAAAAAAAACATCAACAATAAAAATGGATGGAGATGAGATGATGATTTTACATCTGGAAGACGCATTGTTCATTAAACTAAATAGACACATTTGTTGTTATATTGTTTGTTTTTCTTGCTCATCATATCATTTTGTCACTAGGAAGCCAACATCACATTCGCAGAGTTCTGGGTAATGAAGTTCCTCAAAATTTCAAATATGATGTCCCTTTCTGATGTTCGGTGCTGCCAATGCTGTGTACTGCAGATCAAAGCGGTTATATCGGGGTTAAGCTTAGTCTACTGTTAATTTCAAGATCCAAGATACCAAATATTTCAGCCCAAACTATGGTGAATTTTGTATGAAATTAATTTGTGGGACATAGTTTTAAGAAATGTAATGGCCTTTAAACCATCAGGTTGTGTTTAATATTTCACTGTATATAAGCATCATTTGGCTTCAAAGAGGTCACTGAAATTCTGTAGCATAAACAAGCAGATATAAAATGCATATGTGATATTTCCATACAGTTCAGAAATGTGCTCCCTCAGATATAAGCTACTTTAGGGGAAAATTAAGAGGAACCCAGGGTTCAAGGGGTTAAGGGCGTTATCTGGAGACAGCCTGTCAGGATCCTGTTCTGCTGCTGCAAAGCATGTCAGAGAAGTAAAGCAGCCGTCAGGAGAGTTAGAGCCCGTTCTGTCGTTATGCTGAGGAGCAGGCTGTGCTCACAGAGGGCCCCTCCTCTTTCATGTAGTGTTTCTGGTAATGGGTTAGGGCTTTATTGATGTGAACTTATGTGATCATTTCATAAAGAACTACCATTTCTCTCTCTCTCTCTCTCTCTCACTCCTATTGCTCACTTTTCCTGTGGGCCACATTAAATCAAGCCTCCGACCTAGACTCTAGTTAAATTAAACCCTATCAGCATGTTGCCCTGTCATATCGGAGAACAGGCCTTTATATAGACAGCCTGTAAATGGTGATTAGTGAGTGTTTTGATTAAAATTCAACAACGTGTGATACTGCGGTGGAGCCAATCAGCTCCTTCTCTCCCTCCCTCCTTCTGTCTGTGACTCTCTGCGCTTAAACATACATTGAGACATACTGTACATGTTCACACACACATACACACTCACATACACGCAAATCCTCCTCACACTCTTCCCACCCTGTCTCTGACTGGCCTGTTCTCATGGCTCAGCAGAGTGCAAGGCTGATTTAAGGGCCCTTACAAATGGGAAAGTTGCAAGTGAAGACAAAAACCAGAGACAAATCACACCACAGCAGTCTCAAGGTTTCCACTAAACCTATTCAACTGGAGGGGAGCAGCAGAACAGTGAAAAATATATACACACTCCATCCTGTCAGAACGCTTTTGGCTTATCTTGAGTGACTGTCAAGGCTGGGAATATCAGGGAATGGACAGAAATATATAAAATTAATAAGCCGCTGGATGTTGTCGGGAGTTATGATGCTTCATAAATCCTGGTTTGATCATGGCGGACAAGGCTTAAACCCACAGCTTCCTAATGCGCACAGCAGTGTTTTGGACTGGATTTTATTCTGTTTGGGAGATAGAAGCCCTTAGCTGGCAAAAGTAAGATTTATCATCTTCCTGCCCCCCCTCTTTCTTTCATGAGTGACAAATATTAAAAAGAAGGCCTGAGGGAAGTTGGCAGCCATTACCACCTTTAATAGAAGGGCACAGGCGTAGCAAGGTGAAACTGGGGCCAAAGGCAGAGAAATGCTATTCAGAGAAAAGAGAGAGAAGCGGGAGAAGAGAGAGAAATTGGTACTAACTTATCAGTTGTAGTTCCTTTGTTGGGTCAGGGGTCTTGGAGCTTTTGTTTGTTTGTTTGTTTCTTATACTGAAAGGATGGATGCTATCTCTCCCGCCATCCAAGCAGGTCTGCTCTGTCGAGAGCTGCAGGTAATATTTCATGTCAGGAATTAAGCAAGCCTACCCACGACTGCTTTCTACAGTTAGACGGCCACCACATCCATCATCGTCCTCTCTTCCTCTTCAGAGTGTTGCCTTCAGTGGCAGAATGTAAGTTGGTACATTTACAAGAGGCTTTTTATACTTGTACTCTGCTGCATTTGAGAGGGAAATCTTGTACTTTTTACTCCACCTCATATATCTGACAGCTGTGCTTTACAAGTCCAGATTTTACCCAAAAAACGTAGAAAGAACTTTAGGAATATGATGCACTGTAAAAACTTAAACTACCCAACAGTATAAAAACATTTGAGTTTAAGGTTAATCAATCACAATATTAATCAGTGACTGTTTTGATAACTGATTAATCATTTAAGCCATTTTTCAGTTTTTGGTTTGAGCATCACGGATATGATGACTTGCAGCAGCTCCTGCATTCAACAGTTAACAGATTTGAACCATTAGCTGAGCTCTGGATAATTGTGATTGCATTTTTTACTATTTTCATTCATTTTTACAAACCAAACCAAATTGGATTGATCAAGAAAACCCAACAGATCAATAGTCAAAATAATCATTAGTTGCAGTAAAATGCCTTGAGATAATGTATGTTATAATTTGTTGCTATACAAATAATATTAAATTGAACTGAATTGAATAGTTAAGAATTTTCTAGAGCTGAACCAGCTGTGAGAGTAGACAGCTACTTCAACATTAATAAATAAGAAATAATAATCTAAAGATATTCTATATAATTGTATATATTCTGTTTAGTATACTGTATCATTAGATTTAACATAGACATCTGCTGAGGCTGCACCGATTCTGTTTACTTTTGATATTGTGAGTATATAATTCCTGATTAAACTTATATTTTTTTTCTTCAGTAAAATTTTCAATCAGTACTGTGAAGTATTTTTACAGTGCAGTATTGGTAGTAGTAGAAGTACTAATAGTGGAAGCAGACAAGATGTAAATACTTCACTCACCATTTGCTTTGTGTGGCTCACCTTCCTGTCACGGGCCTTCAGGTGTGTAAATACGCTGGTGTAGGAAGAGACTAATTAGACACCATGTCTAATCTCTGTGGTTTTACCTGCCAATAAAAATGTTGTCAGTGAGGACGGAGTCTCTTTATATGAAAGGCTTGGCAGTTTGATATGTAAAACACATGTCACATCGTCTCAGTCACTAACATCCTGATGGGACAAGTTGTCAACAAAAGTAAAATGACAACAAAAACATCTTTGCTGGACCAAATCATAATAATGACATTCTAATTTAAGGCACCCCCCCCCCCCCCCCCCCCCCCCCCCCCCCACCCCCTCTTGTTTTATTTGGGAGAGGTCATGCTTTCTGAACACAAGTTGGAGTAAGTAAATTTATTCCACTTATTTCTTGTAACTGCACAAAAAAGTAATGAGGTGTTGGAGATAAATATATGAAGACAATAAGCCGTGCAGTCCTCTTCCTGTAGCTGCTTTTGAGTCAATTAGCACATTTCAGAGACTCTGAAGAATATCGCTGTCTTATGTAGCTTCTCAATATGCAGCATCTGACTTTTATCCAATTACATTATGTGAGGTCTGTGGGCACGCCGGGCACAGTGCACATAATGGAGGATGCCATCTTTGGTGTGATATTCTCCAACACTTTTCCATTGCATATGTCTAAGGCTCTCACCATGAATTATTCAAAGGCTTCATCCACACACAGGAGAGTGAGGGACTCGGCTCCATAGTAAACAGATTTTCTGCTCACCATCCTCGCAAATCTCAAGTGTAGGACATTGTAAGTGCCAAATAATTACACGGTGGCCCCTTTACTCTCCTGTCTGTGTTAACCTGGCCTCAGAAATGCATTTGGCCTGAATAATATTTTGTCAGTGGTGAAAATTTTAAGTTAATTGAACTTTTGTTGTTCAGGACCTGCAAGTGCAGATGCACAGAAGTGATGCATAAAAATACACGATTCATGGGCTTCCTGATTCACGTATTCCCTGTGAAATAATCCTCTGTTTAAATATTTCTTATCCCGTTTTTTTATCTCATCAAACATATTTGGTTCTGGAAACAGCTCCAACATGGTTACAGAATTTTTGTGCACCCTGCTCTCTCTCTGTTGATTTATTAAACTATAATAGATAAGAGCCCTAGAGTTTGACTCTGGCTACGTATAATCACTTTAGTTCCTCACTGACTATTGTGCTGTGAAATAGAAAATATGAATATTACATGGATTTTAAATCCCTACAAAAATTCTTTTTTCCAGAACAAGAAAATTGACATATCCATTGCATTACTGCAGCGCCCATCTTTGGCTAATGGAGATTTCACATTATAGCGCTCATATTATAGCACCATGAAATATGCTAAGTATTTAAGAAAAATGAACTTTTTAAATCGTCCGTCAGTGTGAGAAAAGGGGGTGTAGGAGAACTCTCCCTCTCTTTTCTCTGCTTTGGGGATTTGCCCTGACCTTGAACTGCTCGTATCTTCCACTGCAGATCTGTGGCAGTGACACATGTCATGTGTTGGAGAGGATTGAGGGGGGAAGCAGAGGAGACAACAGGGAGTGATCTTGGTCTGTAGCCCAGTCAGAGTCAGAGTCCGCCCTCATGTCAAAGGATGGGCATGTTTGGCCCAAAACACAGACTGCACCTCATCCACTAATCTCAGCACGAAAACACCTTTGGGTGGCTGACGGGGAGACGAGCGCGCACACATTTACAATGTCGAAGGAACAACTGAGAGGGTTCAAAGCTGCCCTTAAATTCTTGGGCTGTGGGGAGGCATGGTTATACAGGGGAGAACAAGAGAAAGAGTGAAGGGGAGGGGAGGAGGAGTGCATCTCCACATTCTCCTCTTGTAAAGCCGACCTGGCTGAAGCAAAGCCAAGCCTCCCTCTCTCCTTCCTCCTCTGCTTTGTAGAAAACCCTCCACATTTGCTATCTGTGCTTGTTCGCTCCCACTCACTAGAAAAAACACAAACTACAAAAGAGTCGATGCTTCTTATAAATGGACAACATCTTAAGGAACCCCCCCCCTCCCCCGCTTGAATGTCAGGTTCACTATCATGTAGCTGAAAGCACATTATCACATGTGAATGAAGTTAACACGCACATCGACCTGCAACGTTTCTTTGCGTCAGTTGCTATGCTTGACTGCACACTTCCTTTTCACCCAGATTGCATGAGGGAGGTGGAATAATTTGTTATTGACTCACCGGGGCTCTGAAACAGAGATCAAAAATCTGCAAACTCCCCAAAGATTAACATCTGCATTTTACAAAGATGGCTAATGTCACACACTTGACAACTATCATTATGTCCTGGTTACGTTTGAAAGCATTTACCTTTAATCATTAAAAGGCCGTGTCTTACCTTTTGTTGTGAGCTAATTGATAGACTGAGACCTTGTCGTTTGTATGCAGCATATCCAGCAGATGCAGTGACTTTCAGGGTGTCTGTAAATAAATAAATCATAAAGTTTGTTTTCCTCAAGACTCAAAAGAAACCTTTCCTTTGTCTTTGTGTTTAGCGCCTTTTGCATCGACATGAGGCTAAAACCCTGAAGACTACAACATTTAGGAAAGCTCCTAAATAGCGGCTCTGGAGCTAGGTTTGAGCTTTGTCATCACGCTTGAAGAATTTCCTTTTAATGTACTGTAATGTGAAATTCAGTGGGGACAAGTTTAATTGAGTTTTACACAAACCAGTTGGGAGTAGCGCTGGAAGGTAGGTGATGTTGAGGTTTTTAATCTCTGGCTCCGGAGAGGCTTGTTGACGGAGTGGTTCTTTCTCTTTGTGGAGAAAAAAAGAGGAAGCCTAAGAAATGATACATCCATGGATAAAACCAATTGGCAACCCTCAAAGGGACGGGGGGTGATAAGGCAAATCCAGCACTTGTAGAGAAATAAAAGAATCCAACTGTTCATTAAAACGGGAAACAAAACAGGCGATTGAGAAGGAAGGCAGACTGCTCAGTGGAGGAGTGAGTGAAATAGACAAACAGAGCCAGAGATATCAGAGAAAAGGATTGGAAAATAATCAAGGATTTGTGAGAAGAATTAATAAGGAAGATAGGCACAAATAAGCATTTTTTTCTGACTCTCTGCAAAATTAGGAGGGATGGACTACAATTATCAAACAGGGGAAATGGCATAAGCTACATAGACACCTAATTATAAAGGATAACCTAGATATGAAGGTTGCTGTCTTTTTATTTTACACACTTTGACTGTGAGGCAGTAGGGTCTTTTGTGCTCAGTAAACTAGATAGTCATTGGATAGAGAATATTCAGAGACTGTTTAATACAGTAGATTTCTGTTATTCTTTGCCAGCAGTCTATGTTCTGTAATGAGTATATAATCCATTGGCATAAAAGCTTTTTTTAACCACCAGAACAGTTTTTAAATCAGGGAGGGCAGATGATTTTCGGGTCTAAGATAAAGTCAGCAAACAATCAAATGTAAAGAATAAATAGAATTTCAATCTTTATTTATTTACAGACTGTGCAGTGGTTTGTACAGAGTGGGTCTAAAGTTTAGGAACGTTCTTGTAGGAATATTTCTTTGTAAGGTTTAAATCAGCAAAAAAATGACTATGGTTTGGCATTTCCAGTGTGGAATTCAGAATCGAACTATTATTGACACAAAAATTTTACATTCAACATGTTTTGAAAAGTCTGCGGTCGCTTCCCTCCAGTCTCCTTGCAGACAATGTGCTGGGCGCCTCTTTGCAGGACAGGCGGACGTTTGTGTGATGTTGCCGTCGGACTGCTTCATTCTGACAGTAATTCACCTCCTGGAGGTTAGTTGACTCTATCACCTGACCCAGCTCTCAGTAATGAGGTTTGGAGTCAGGGACTTAAGGTGATACAAACAAAGGGCTAATGAAAGAGTGAGGAGGAGAGGCTGGAGGAAAGGCGAGGCGGGAGGGGAGTGAGGGTGAAGGAAACTGGCAGTGAAATAATCAGCACTTGTATGATCGGCCACTGAGACATTCCATTGGTGTTTTGTGTGAAAGAGAGCCATTCATCAACATATCAATAAAAATATGGAGCAGATTATTATTGTGTTTGCTTACCATGGGCCCCCATCGTAAATAATGGGTCTGCCGCTGCTGCCTGTATTAATTATAATTAGAATGCTGATAATGTGTGTGCTCTTTTATTACAGGAGCTGAATCAATTTTACAGTCTTATTCAGCTCCACAAGGTCACACAAAGTTGCCAGGGCGAGAGATGGCTCCTTGTAAAGCCATCCTGCAATCAGGGTTGGGCGAAGCAGAATAGTGAGAGACCCAAAGATGTCTCAGCATCTTCACACGCCAGCCACCTTAAACTTTTTGCTTCAGTGTCTCAGAGTCATGACTGGGAGGGAGCCTGTGGAAAAAAATGAACTCTCACACCACATTCATCAGGGTCTAAAGAGACTGAGTTTTCTTTTTAAAGGTGCAGTCAATACTTGCTGAATAAGACGACAGAACTTGCAAAACGGTTATAGCTAACATGTTAGCAAACAGCACGTCCAGCAGACATAGAGCAACATTAGCATTCATTTTGTGTCATGGTTCTGATGACCACAAATCTAAGTCTAATATTTTCTAATATTCTTTTCAGCTTTTCTTTTGGTTTCTTTTTGGTCTGTAGCTTGCTAGCTGCTCTATTATGTTCACAAGCTAGTTGCTAACTTAGGTTGGCTTGTAGTCTACAATGGTTTTATTAAAGCCTTTTCACTTAAAACAAGCTGCTGCTACTGAAAGTGGAGTGAGGAGAGCAGAGTCTCTGAGCCATCAAACCAAAACAATTCGCTAAAAGTGGTTAAAAAGCTCCATGGATCTGAGGGGAGGAGCAGAATTGTGTGATATTGGGATATAATTGTGTTATTCTCTTTCAGATTACACAATGTCTATTTTTGGATTGTGAATATGGAAGAAAATATCAGTTTTAATCATGTTTCTCCCTGTATATTCTAGCGATGTTAGTATTTCTCTTACTTTCATTAACCCCAGATAAGCGATGCTGGCATGTGTTGTCAGAGTGGCCCCCATGTAAAACCACATGACAGATTACAAAGAGACACTGGCAAAATGCTTATCCACCACTACGGTTCTTGGTGGGTTTGGTTTGCATTTGTTGACAGTTCACAGGAGAGAGTGTGTTTTGGCCCAAATGTTGAATCTCAACTTAGTCTAAATTCATAAGGCACCCCACTGGCTTGTTCCTCTGTTTCCCCCTTCCTCATGAGTTAGACTGTCAGATGGCCAAACAACAATGGATCTCACCAGCCTATCAGCCGGCTCCTACCTTTAAAGCTCGCTGCGTGGCTTTAAAGACTGGATTTAGCATGGCTTGGCAAGGTTCAAACCAACAAACCATGCCACAGATTTAAAAAAAAAAAATAAAATCTACATATCTGTTTGCCCCATTTTCACATTTAAAATGCATTGCGTTCAAGTTGCCACACATGAAATCAGTCTCCTCCCACTGAGTCCAAGACCGCTGTGGTTTGTTTCTAATGTGTCTTCACAGTGAGTCACCTGTTAGAACAAATAAGCCCATAATCTTTATGATAAACATGATCATCCTAATTAATGTTAGACATACACAGGGATTTGTCCAATTAGAGACGCATATTTATATCCATAGGATGCTGTGTTTCTAAATAGATACATAGATACGTTCCTATTATTAGCAACACGCATTTGTACAAATAATAATAAATTAGCATTTTATGAATACTCTGCTATCAGTGAACAAACATTTTACATATTTCATTTGCTATTGCTTCCTTTCGCCCCGTTAATAATTGGGTGTGTATTTCCTTTCTAGGGTAAGTTGTTGTATTTTTTTGCCTGTGAATGTTAAAATGACCCTGTGTTCCCCTGTGAATGCGTGCATCTGTCATGAAATTATACATTCCATCAGCCCTCATTGAACTGGGCATTGACTCTGTGCCGCAGACTCAGGCTCTGGCAGTGAATCTTGATTATGGATTCTGTGATATTGTAAATGACTTGAGATTCCTCTGAATGTTTCGGATTAATCGGTTTGTGCAGATGTGGTTCCCTTTTTGGTAGGCGCCATCTTGAACAGTTGCTCATTTCCATTCCGCCATCACATTCTGCATACAAAGCAGATTTCCAGATAGGTAATCCTTGTAAGGTTTTTAGAAGACAGGTTATTAGAGGATTGAGGGCTGTGTGTGTGTGTGTGTGTGTGTGTGTGTGTGTGTGTGTGTGTGTGTCTGCTCAGAGGGAAATTATGTACATTTCTTAAGTTGGTGACAATGAGCTGTGTCTCATGGCAGGAGACATAGTAACTGTCTCCTTTCACTTCTCACCTAACAACATCCCAGCCCCTTAAAAATGAGCACACACCAGGTACCCAGACACACAAACACACACATACACACACGCACACACAGTCCCCACCTGCTCCCCCTTCTCCCTCTCCACTGCCGCCACCCAGAATTCTTTGAAATGCCTGAGGCTAAAAACCTGGTTACTCTCCCCTGGCTTGCAGCGCACAGCTCCAGATTATTCCTGAATGCCAGAGCTGGTCTGCCCCCATCATCCTGCAAACCCCAACACCCACACCACCACTCCCCACCTCCACCACCACCACCACCACCACCACCACCCATCCCCGTCCTAAACTTAGCTCTACCTGTCACCTGTCAAACGCACCCCACCTTTAAGTGGCCAGTTATTTTCCATTGGTTTTCGATGTCTTTCATATCATGGCTCATTAAAGCGCAGCGCAGTAGGCAGCATATTTACATAGGCTACTGGGGAGGTTTTAATTTGCGTCGGTACAGAGCATGACCGGAACTGAAGAGTGCAGCGCCAAAATGACTTTTTCACATGACACCCCCCCTCTCTGCTGCCACCCTCCCCTTCCTCGTCCATTCCCATATGAAAACATGTAGCTGGGCGTAATTGCTTGAACAGGGCACAAAGACGGAGACAGAGCCGTCACCGAAGGGACTGAGGTTTCTCCCAAGCGACAGACCGGGAGGCCAATCAAAGCTGGCGATGAGCAGTCTGTGGTTGTGATCAGTCTCCTGAATATATATATACCATTGGTCTCTTCAGAAAGCCAACTCTTTCAGCCACGGTGTAACTTCCTAATTTTTACTCACTTGGTCTGGCTGCTATACTGATGAGTCAGTCCAGAATCAGACTATCCTGCCATCTGCAGCTCCACTTTCATCCCAGTAATGGCTGTGTTTATGTTTATTTAGTTAATTAGAGGATTTTTTTCACTTTCAAATTGATACTTTAATCATTGCAGCTGAGCTTGAGGTGAGTTTTAAATGTATTTAAAGCTTTGAAGTTCATTTGCATCACTATATTTTTATAATTTTGGGTCAGATTGGGTCCCATTTTTTTCCAGTCTGTCTGCAGATGAAATCCACAGTCATGATGAGACTTTCATGTATCTATCTTTTGTTGCCATACTTCCAAGCTAGGATAAAGTGTAAGTGCTCTGTTTGTACAGTAACAATGAAAGGGGTGGCTTTTTTGTGTGAAGGCCACTCTGTTAAATTATTTACATGACAAGATAGTCAAGCTGCCAACTTCTGCAATTCTATCTCGCACTGCGTATAGCAGAGGAATAATGTAATTTCCCTCAGACAAGATTTTTAACAGAGATTCCCTGAAAACAGCAGACCCTTCCCAGTTCGCAGCAGAGACTCCCCTATCAGTCGGAGATACCATTATCAGTCTCCAGTTCAAGATTGTATTCAAAAAGACAGGGAGGGATAGAGGCTAATATTGTCATAAGATGCTCTGTGTCACTCCCAAAATACACGGAGCTGTGGGAGCTTCAGCAGTTGCGGAGTCCGCTCCTCAAACATTTGCTCTCCTCCCACATCTCTCCAAGGACCCAGCGCTACAAACTGGCTCCTGCAGATGCACTCTAAATAGCAGGCTGTTCATCATGCATTGTCATAGTACAGGCTCATTCCCCAGCTACACCCCCACCCAACACTCCCATTCTCTTCCTCACATCCACCGATGCTCCTGCTGGCCCTACATCCCATCGCAGCGCTCCGATATCAATCAACGGCAATGAGGCTGGCTCCGTCTTTCTCATCATCCCCAAACAACGCTGCGCTGCCCCTGCCCAGACGCCACACCCCAACAAAGATGGCCGAGACGCCATGCAGGACGGACAGGCGGAAGGATGGACAGACAGGCAGGCAGACAGACACGTGGCCATGTGATTTCAGTGTAATTTTGGAAAGCATATTGTCTAATTTTGCCATCTGTCCGGGAGGGAGCGATGGCAGCGTGGAGCTCATTTGCCGTCTGCTTGCTTTATTGCGGCTATACAGAACAAGTTTTTGGAGCAGGATGCAGGCCTGGGTGTGCAGCCCAGTGGAGCTGAGAGGCGTGTCGATACAGGCACCAGGTTCCCAACACTCCATCATGGGCTACTGTGTGTCTGACATGCGGAGACACATGTAAAACACCTCAGAATGAAAGCTCGTATTAGAAATGAGACAGTAACGAAGTTAAAGATGCAAACTCTTGAGCGTTTGCTGTCCTCAAGTTTCAAAAGACAAGTTGGAAAAATGTTTCACACCCTATGACAGATTTGAGTTGTCTCTTGTGCCACCAGGCCATTATGAATTTGGTCCAGTTTGTGGCGAATGGTCATATAGACACACACACACACACACACACACACACACACACACATGCATCGCTGTCACACATTGTGGATCACGTCTGGTTCAGCTGCTCCTTGGCTCTGACATTAATACAGAGCAGATTGGTGGAGATCTGCAGCCCTTGTTGTTTGATCTTTCCTCCTCTTGCCACATTTCCTGGCACTGCCCCCCTGCCACACCGCGTGGCGCAGGCAGGACTGGCATGGCCTCAACATGCCTGCCAGGTTTGTTCTCTGTCTTCTTCCCTTTCCAACTTATTCCCTTATGCCCGCTCCATGGATTCAGTTCTGCAAATTACAAGAGCTCCCCTACCCCCAGCGACAGCCCGGATTCAAGAGACCTTCAATCTACCAGTTTGTCTTCTTCAGAAAGAAGCGATGCTACCTCGGCCTGCGATGTGTCACTCGGTTTGCTTTTTTTTTTTTACATGATAATTGTCCTCTGCTCTCAATTGGGTTATTGTCCTCATTCTCTTTTCCAAGTTTAGCTAAAAGATTCTCCTCTGAAAATCTCTTTTTGGTATGAATTATTCCACCCAATATTAGAACTATTAAGTTGTAAGGCCATGACTAAACATTAGATAGAGACCAAGCTTCACCTGAGAACAAAAGACAGTCCTCAGCCAACAGGAGCAGCAGACTCAACTTGAACAAACACTGTATTCTCTTATCTAGACCCCATCCCCTTCCATTTTCTATTTGCTCAGGACTGCCATTTGGCCCATAATGCCTTGAGTCTCAATAGAGAAATTGTTTAAAATGTCACAATCGAATGTATGAATTAAAAGCAAATACATCTTAGAGGTAAATGCAGCATCAGTGCCTCTTGTATAATTTGAAGTATTTGTATAAAGAATAATGTCTGTGAACGCCACACAATACTGTCTCTGCCATTCCTCCCAGGGTTATGATCGGGAAGGACGGGAAAGAAAAAAAAAGCACAAGCTAATTTGGTAATAACATTGCCTCATGATGTCGGCACCCAATTTGCACAGTCTATCTGCCATTTTACAACAATCTGCCTTCCCTTTTATGAATCGGCATCAGATCTCAGCCTTATCTCCCCCCCACCCCCTTTTTTTTTTTTTTTTTTTGCGTTAACCACTTCATTTGTGACTAATGGCACTCGCTGGATCGTTATCGTTCTAATTTATTCCAAGTTTAAGATGAAGGGCTGGATAAGGTGCAAGAGACAATAAGTTGAGAAAACCAGTGTGATGCCTCATTTAATGAGGCACATCGTCTTCTTTTGCGCCACCGGGGTCAAAAGCAAAATGCGTGCTGATTGAGAGTGAAGGGAGGAAACCTGAGATGGCAATTCAAGAAAAGAAAGAGCAGAGAGGGAGGGTGAAGCAGGGTTTTTTCTTCAGTGAAAATCTGCTTTTATAGGCGATAGAAGATCATCAGAGCTTTGTAATGGAAGCTCAGCGGCTACCAGGAGATGAGGGTTAGCTGAGGCCTATGAGGGAGACATGGACTCTACATGGATATTGCTGATATCTAAGCTCAGGTTGCTGCACATTTAAATGGACAGTGTTGAATCTGAATTATGTAACTATTCAGATTGAGCTGGGAGCATCAAAGCCCGAGATCCTGAAGTATTGGACTGTTTTTATTTGTTTGTGAAGAGGTCATCACTTCCTGTTGAGTGGCCTCAGTGACTGTTCAGTGGTTTTCAGCAATTCAGTTTTTTTTAATCAGGATAATAAAAAGAAATATATGACAGGTCACAAAATGTTGACATTTAACATAACTGCAAAAAGTTCACGTCCTTATCCAATCCTGCAACACAATAACCGCTGATAGCAACTAAAGTATAGCTGTGTTTAGGTTCTGTCACAGCACCTGGTTAGATTGTGGTCTTGGTTAAATATTTAAATAGTCAACAATGACAAAAAGCATGAGACTTTTTACTTTGTTCACATTTAACAGAAACTTCAGTCTTTCCCTAACATGAATCTGAATGTTTTCTTACCTAAACCTGATCACACATGTCCACTCATTATCTGTCCCAACCACGTCCTTATGACCTGCGGCTGGTACGTAAACCGGTTGAAAGAAAAATGTTCATGTTGTTCTGAGTTGAAGCTCCTCGGCTGCCAGGGACAAAAGTTGAAATCCAGAAATCACATTTCCTTGTGTTGTATTTATAGTTGCCTCATTATCTTGGTCTGAATTGATTCCTTATGCATCAAGGGCTTCATATTTAAAAGGCTATATTTTAAATGAAGGCAGCCTAGAGATACATAACTAATGACCATTCACTGGTTTGCTTCTTTTTCCCTCTCCATCCACAGAAGAATGAAAAGCTGCTCTCAGGAGTGAACATAGTGTCTCCTAATGTGAAACACACAGGATCAGTCTGTCTCTCAGGCCTCCTGGGCAACATATGGAGCCCTCCAAGTTAGTGTTCAACTTCCCAACGGCTGTTGTGAAAAGTGCTGCACTAACTGCGGCCCTCAGAGAGCTAATTAGAAACCCTTGTGCATAAACCTTGCTTGGAAGTTGCTGTGGGCTGCACCAGCCCCAACCAAGGCAGGATCTGTGCTGCCTGCAAGATAATAAACAAAATTTGCATATAATGTCAACGTTTGGCATCCTTCAGCGGTGGCCTAGCCGCTCTCGTGGCAGCCTTTTGAAACACATCGATCAAAAAAGTTTGGGCAAAACATCTGATCATTTACAGTCTTTTGTGTGTGTGTGTGTGTGTGTGTGTGTGTGCGTGTGTGTGTGTGTGTGTGTGTGTGAGCGAGATGTTTGTATTCACTGAAGCATTTTTCTATTAGAATTCTGGATGCTTAAATCCAGACTAATTATCACTCCCACCCTCCAGTGGTTTAAACTTGTGATTTGTAACAGATAAAAAAAGCCTCATAAGGGTTCCCCACAATACATATTTAGCTGTAGAGTAATTAAGCTGTATTAGACTTCATTCATACCTGCCAGAGTGTAATACTGCACTGTTACACAGTGACGCTTTCAATTAATGAAAACGTCTAAACCAGCATACATCTGGGATCACTATGCAGGGTCTAGCTCGACTGTATTTGTCATGCGCTGTAAGCCAACACAATTACACAGACCTAACATCGTAATTGCTACGTAGCAGCTCTTACAATGGTATAAATGGAATTACCTTGACAGAAAACCCTAGGAAGTCTATTGGGAAATGGAGGGTGGTGGTGGTGGTGGGGGTGGAAGGTGGGGAAGGATGGAGGCGCAACCTTTTACCAAACTGTAAATCATGCTTCACTTTTAAGAGGTGGGAAAATAAATAATGTCTGAAAGTGCAATGATTTCAGTGATTTAAGGCAGCTTTTGAGAAGCGTATTACTAGAGGTGACAGCTTGTGGGAGATAGGCAGGTTGTGTTAAGAGGAAAGGATAAGAGGCTATGACATTATGTCTGCAGGGTTAAGGTGTCAGAGTCAAAGCGTGAACCACTATTACTGGATCAATACTTCTCAGTTTTGCACTTATCTCTGGCCCGATGGTTAGCAGCAGCTTTTCTGGATATACGCAAGGACTAAATGCCACTACTGAGAGGGGAGACTGCATACCTGCTCCATTCTCTACACCTGAAGAGGAGCATTGTGACAGGAAATGTTAAATATTTGAGGTTTTTTTCTTTCTTTTTTTGCAGGAAAGGCTCAGTTCTCCACTGATTTTAAACAGGCTCCTGGGTTCAATGCAGGCTGGAAAGCTCTCTAATATTATTTCTTTTCATGAAGCACAATGGGACAGCACTGTACGGTGTATTTTATGAAACAGTCCTTTTCGTTTTGGATGGATGTCACAAAATGCATCAAGTCCAGCTGTTAAAATGTTTCCTGGAGGAAAGTGAAGGCCATCCTTTACACTTCAGGTATAAAAACAAAAATTCTACTCATGTCATGTCTGCTCTCGCACAGGAAAAAGAAAAATAGTCACAGTCAGAAACGGGAAAACGTGTGTACTTTCAAGTCTTTCATTAAACTTTTGAAGCTTCTGAGTTAATCCTTGCTGTACATAGAACAAAAACTCAGCATTCAACAATTTAAAAAAGCTGAGAGAGAGAGAAGAGAGAGGACAGGGAGAGAGAGGGAGAGATGGGGTGGGGGAGGTGGGGGGGGGGGACTGGTCTGATCGCTACATATTCATATTCCTATGCAGGCGTTATCACTTAAAAGGCTTTCTAATTACAACAACAAGACAAAAACTCCTTGGATTCCTTCCAGACCCGCTAAATGATAAAATAAGCTTGCACTCTCTCTCCTTCTTAATCTCTGCAAAGCACCTTGGAGCCTCATCTCCCAAATACAGGCGAATGAATGTGAAAATGCCATTTAGAGATGCAGGTGTGACATTTGATAAGAAACTTCTGGATTAAATATGTTCTGCTAATGAGGAACCCAGCTACCCCATCAGGGCAAACTATTGGTGGGATTGTGTGCGCGCTGATAACATTCCACACGCAAACATCCAAATTCATTATTAATAAACAGCCGCAGTCTCTCTATCACACAGAAAGTCTGGATCCTTCAGTGGAGAGACAGGGATGTTGCGTCTCATTAGGAGAGGCTAAGGAAAAGAAGGGGGAGGTACGGGCGGTGTATGTGGCAGGGCAGGGGTATCAACTGTTTTCATATTTAGCTGTTTGGGGCTTTTATTTGGGGAGGGGGGGAGACAATTTCAAAGGGTATGTTAATGGTGCATTGAATGTTGGAACAAAGAGGTTGAAAGTTCCAGGGGATCTGGCAGTGAATGTAATTCTCTGGCTATAGCTAATACGGAAAAGAGGGGATAGCAGGCTAAGCCATTGGTGCAGTAGACTGGGAAGTCCCTGGCCCCAGCTTGACATTTATAACGATTTGGAGAAGATTAAAGCCGTATTACTGCTGTAGTCCATAATGTGGCTCTGTAATGAGGTGTGAGTGCATTACCGTCCTGTGAAAGTTAGCCGCTGTTTCAGACCTTTAAAGGGAAGACACAGGCAGAGCGCTGAGAACACGGATACTTGACTGTATTGTGGTCATCTCCGGCGAAAGTCTCTGAGGCTGGGAGCTGGAGTGAGAGAGGACTCCAGGAGCCTGCCAGAGGAAGCTGAGGCTGCCACTGTCGAAGACATGTCAGTCTAAACCAGCTTAGTTCAGCCAGCCAGCAAAGTGTCTCAGACTGACAGGCAGCACTTTGTTATTCGGACCAGTAACTGGAGGTCCATGTCTGCCGTCTGGAAATATTTTACATTCAAATAGAAATTAGAAATGGGATGTGTTATTTCAGGCACAGAATATGGCACTGCACTTTTTTATAGGGTGCATACACACAAAAAAAAAGCAGCTTCAGGAATTCTGCCAGCACTCTGTGTTGACAATTATTATTTTGGCCTGGTGGCTTCTTCTTTTTTTTTTTTTTTTTTTTTTACAGTACATAGTAAAAAGGACAGTGGTGCCAATTCTAAAGCCAGCCACGGAAATGAATATTCTAAAAGGTGTTAAAAAATGCATGTGTTATCTGCAAAAATAAAAACACAGGTAATTCTGCATTAGCGTGTGCAAATGAAGGTTGCAGGTGTCGTCCGTCCATTTAAACGCTCTTTATGATGTTAATTAGTTGTTAGCGTAATTTTCCAGCCTCCGCCATCAACCGTGAGAAGTTCAGAGACCTGCTGTTAACTGAGAGTCAATGCCATGGCACCATTTCAAGAGCTCCCAAACAGGACGGCCAGTGATAACGAACAGGTGATGGGGCCTGATGCCTATGGCAGCAGGATATTGCAAAGACAATTGAATTCGTAGGGAGAAATGAATCTTCTGGACAGCATATCAAATGTTAAAACAACACACATTGCATGCAATTTGCTTATGCAGGAGAGTGATAAAGTGTGCTTATTTAAAAGATAAACAAAGGGGGGATCTAGTGCAGTAAATTGTGCATGTGTGTTTATTCCCTATGAGCAACGCCAGAGGTTTATAGTCCCAGACACAGGCAGCCGTACTTTATGGCTCCTCTGTTTGTGTGATAGCAGTATTTATGATATTGGAATTTATGTTGTACTGTATTCACACTGTCTGTGTGCGAGTGGTGGTCTGTATTTAAATGTACTTAAGTAGATTTGGTGTTTGTCTTGTGTTTGAGCCTTTGAATAATGTCAGTTTAAGCGAGAGGTCAGATTCATTATCCCCCTCCATACTTCTTACAGGAATCCGGCCTCCCAAGGTTAAATTCAACATCCCAAGTTTTTCTCGAGGAATGAAAGCCATTGGAATAAGAGAGGAGTTTCATCTCCTCAGCCCCTGCTCCAGCTAATCTTAACCCCTCGCAATAACATTTCCACTCCGCTTCCTCCAACTCCAGACATATTTGCTCTCTCTTGCTGCTTGTGTCCTGTTAAGATTTAAACAGCAAACATAAAATGCGGAAGATAACCTGCGAAAAAAAAAAAAAGCTTTGGAGAGACTTGACTCCGAACATTATTTTAAAGACCAGATCTGAGAGCTCCGGCACAGCAGTCGGGAGCGATTATCTGCTGTGATCCCTCTCCGATGCACCAAAGTCATTCATCTGCCGATCCTCCACCCCCCGCACACACACACGCAGCCCTATGCAAAGACAGACCCCTAATCATGTCGACACCGTGTGTCAGTGCCGTGGATGAGCAAGGCCTAGAGATGAGAACGGCTCTGTAAACATGGGCAGGCAGCAGGGAGCTTCCCTCTCCCCCCACGCTGCTCAGAATAAGCAAACGGGAAGATTTAGGGATTTTGCCGGGGCCCAACTTTGTAGTATCGGCTCAGGGTCTTTTTCGACGTTTTCCGGGGTGCTGCCTATGGGATATTGTTCTTAGCTTATGAAGTGCCGCCCGCCCCTTATAAGCTGTGTGTCTTTTGTCAATAGCATTACAATTTTGGAGCTGAATCTTCTTTTTTTTTTTCCTTTCTGTACTCCCTTCGATTTAACTCTTCAGTATCTGCTCTGGCCCACATATTGTCTTTATATTCTGTCATTGACCTTTGCTGTTGACCTCTAACATTCAGATAAACCAGCAGAATCTTTATGAGGAACTCTTATTATACTGCTCAGCCATTTTTCATTTGACCTCTACATTCATAGAAGTCAACTTTTTTTTTTTTCCAGCACTGTCGATTATGAACTATCATGACAGACTAGTAAATCTAGTGTGCATCAACTGTGTGCATTCCATAAACAGGCTAATACAATTGGCTGTATCAAATGGGATGTATATTAACAACAGCCAACTGTGCTCTCTCTCCTGTCAGGATTCTATTATGGAGCATGCTCCCGCCCCTTGTTTTGATACAGCGGTAATTTAAAGACCGATCTTAATTGACTTATTTTTTCCGCATGTCTGTCGGAGCTTGTGCATGCACTGCAATAAGAGTCTTGTTTCTTTATTGGGCCACACACAATGTACTGAGTTCAATTTTACCATTCATAATGAATGCAGCCTCGCCATTCAGATGCAGCCATAAGCACACAGCAGATAAGAATTTAATTAAATGTAGATTAAAACCAAACAGGAAAACACACTGGCTGATAATTTTTTATCACGTCCCCTGGTCATATTTTTTTTTCCCTCATACTTTCGACTTGTTCTTCCTTGGGCTACATCTTTTCAGCTTGCCAAAAGTGGCACAACACCTCACACATCTCACCGTGGCGCCGTGAGATTGTGTAAAATGCAAAACGAGGGGCGGTCACACGATTAATCAGAATCCTCGTGTCTGGGGAGGCGGGGGCTGGCGGAGGATTGCGGGAGGGGGTGGACTGGGTGTACAGGGGTGCAAGGAAGAAATTAGTTGCTTCATCCCAAATTTGCATCATATTCCAAAGGACAATCCCAGCACTGTAGGCAAGGGGAAACATATCTCGCTCTCTGCAGGAACAATTAAATATTTTCGACAATGCTGAATAAATGTCACCTTCAGTATCAAATTGTCCATACTTGCTAAACATGATGTTACAGTGAGTGCCTTGAAAGCACGCCCGAGCAAAGGGAAACCAGTATTTTGGATGTGGACCGCAGCCTCAGCTAACATACTGTAACACACATTCAGGAGCTGCTCACCTCAGGCTCTAATTGTGTGTTGAACTCCACTGGGGTTGACAGTGAGCTAGAGACAACTGCAGCCTTGTCAGGGATTTCCCACCACACCCAGGTCCTCAGTCACATATTAAAGACATATATTAAAAAAAAAAGAAAAAAAAAGAGGTTTGCACACTACTAGAATTTCCCTCAGCTGTTTATTTTAATTATTAGAAAAGGCTTTTTCAAATATCAGAACTCAGCCCTGGTGCTGATACTGATGTATTTAATTTTTTTTTTTCTCTTTTTGAAGAAACACATGAATTTCTCACCATCTGGTGTCCTTATCATGTAGCATATTGCATTTGCATCCAGCTTTTCTAACACTTTCAAACAGCTGTTGGCTTAGACAGTTACCTGAGTGACTTAAAAGATAGATCCTGCAGTTTTTTAATCAAAGGTGATGGTCTCACCTTCTGCATGCGTACACAGATTCTCAGTGATGTGCTCAGACTGGAAAACTATGAAATTGCATGATTGAAAATTATAATTTGGAAAAAAAAAAAAAAATGTAACACACAAATGCTGCTGTTGCATTAGCAGAAAGGTTAGAAACATGGTCCTGGAAACATCGAAGTGGACGCAGTGCCATCCCTGCCACCTCCACAGCGGCCGACACCAGCGTGCCGCTGCCTGCCTGGCTGTTCCTGTGCCCGCCTGCCCACCGCGCTGGTGCTGCATCTCAGTTCCACTCTATTACCCTCACGCAGGCGATTGGCCTTTTCTGTGGGGAAAAGAGCAATTTCCTGTCGCAGTCTGTTTGATCAAGTGCTAAACCCTTGTGATCAATAGAGAGACAGATGTCGGCTCCAGATGGCCGCGTGGTGATACCTGGGGCAGCGCGGGGGCTTGCCAGGACGACAGAATGGCAATGAGCAAGGGCAGCGGCTGTGCTCCCGATGCACCAGCCACCGAGACACAATGTGACAAACGCAATTAGGCCTTTTAGCTGCAGATTATTTATTTCTCTTGCAAACCGACAGAAAATTTAATTAGCACATACTTTAAGCAATATGTAGAATTACAGGGGAGCAGAGACAGAGGGCATGCTGGGATGTTGCATTGGTGACTGGTGTGTTAATGTGTGTCAGACAGTGTGTGTGTGTGTGTGTGTGTGCATTGTTTCTGTGTATTGCTGTGTTGTGAATACCAAATTAGCAAACCCGTAAAGGCACAGGGACACTTTGAAAATAAGAAAAATTGTTTGTTTTAAGGCACAAATCAATAAGTGTTGATGAAAAAAAAACACATAACTTCATAAATTCCATCCCTCCTGACCAGATCAATAATGCTGAATTCTAAAGTGGATGACAGGTGCATTTCTCTGGCGCTCTGTCCTTCTGGAGAGGAAAAAGATAACTGCCAGCACCAGAAGGCCAAAATAGACCTTTCCAAAGAGGAGAGACAGAGGAGGAGAGAGGCTCCCATTTTTTAAACGGCAAGCATTTGCATTAGGGCTGGCATCCACCATACACCCCCACATACACACACACACGCACACACATATACACCCACACACTTCAACACACACTCAGACTGGCCAGCCAGCCCATGTGGCGCAGGGCTGGAGCCATGTTGGAGGAACCACTGAGGCGCGTGGCAATGGCGCACCGCTCTCCCAGGAAAAACCGAGCTTGCCGCCGTTGGCCCTCCGCCGTTCACCTGCTCCCGCTGAGGCATGATGGGTAGGGGGACATGGGCCATGGGGCCGCAGCTGGAGGGGAGGGAGGGGTAGGGTCTGCTGCGGTGCTCAACACGGCGGCATCCTGTCATGAGGGGTCTTCTGGTCCCATTAGCAGGGCTTGGTCAGGACGGGCCCCCAACCAGCCTGCCGCCACAGCGGGGGCCACAGTAAACACATGTCGACTGGCCACAACCAGGACACAGGCAGCACTACCCGCAGAGAAGGCGAGCTAATAGAGTGCTCAATGGGACAAACCTGTCCAAATAAAGAATAAAGCAGAGCGGAGCGGAGCAGAGCGGAGAGGAGCCAGTCACAGCTCTCCTTTAATAGTCTCCTCCACTTTTCTGTGGACAGGGAGGAGCTGCCTGTGTGTGGCAGCTAATGAGGAGAACAGCTTTGTACTGGAGGAATGTGTAGCTGGTATTGTCTCAGACTGACAGCACAGAACTCATATGTGTTACCTGCAATATAGAAAGTGTAACATGAGAAGAGCACATTCAATTTGTTTTGGAAAAAGGAAAATGTCTTTAGTATTTTTGTGCATTTTAAAAAAGGTTTGGTTAACTTTAAATCATAGAATGGAAAAAAAAAGGTTTTGTTTAAGTCATAATAAAACAGTTGATATTTGGTGTGTTAATTATTCCTCCTTTGATTTAATAAATTTCATTAGAAAATAAATAAAATTGAAATTGAAATCTAAATAGTCACGCTCCATCATTGCTCTCTAACAGAGCAGAAATAGCTGCTAATTCACATTTCTATTTTTTTCCTCCCTCAAAATCCCCCTGCCAGTGTCGTTCTCACTGTAATGAAAAAGCTGCACAAATCTCCAGAGACTAACCACAGCAACATCTTTTAATTTCAAAGTGAAACATTTCATTTTTACTCAGTAAAACATTTGCTGAATCACATCACTGCTACATTTTTTTTTTTTTTTTTTGTCCTCAAACAATTGGTAAATGTGTGTTGAATGACATTGTTCCTGTGTGCTGTTCTGCTTTTATGTCTTTGTTGCCTGTGAATGTATACTGTAGAGAGAGCGGCGTGTATGAGGCTCCCCTGGGAGGACTTTTTAATTTGTGGATTCTGACCCGCGTGCCATTCGCTCAAGGCCATCCATGAGCTCTCGGAACTGGCTATATCTGCAAAAACACTTGATGCTAAAATTAGTCTGGACACTGTAGTGCAAAAGGAGAGAAAGCTGGGGGGTTTGGGGTGTCAGACGAGACAAGGCAAGTCAGGGCTCTGTAAACACATATTTACTGAATATTATTTATTTCCCTGGAAAAACGGTTTTGTCTGCAACAATTCTGAAATTTCAGGAATAAAATATAAAAAGTGACAGAAGCATTACAGCGTGCCTTATTATGGCCATTACAGAAACGCAGCAGCAACAGACAAAAGATTATTAAACATGAAAAAAAAAAATTAAAAATCACAACATTTAAGCCCCACGTTTTGAAGCTTTCACATCGTAATTTCCAGGTAAATTCGAGTCAAAATGAGGTCAGAAGAATTCCTTTTGATCCAAATACATTTCTCATGAGAGTAAGATCTTTAGCACCTACCTGCAAGGATGTATAGGCAGACTGGTGTCTGTGCTGCTCTGCCATGTCTGAGACGTCTCTGCATCATCACAGCAAAACATCCACAGGCTGCAGCTTGAGCATGAGAAGAGTGCCTCCTAGTGGCCTGGGAGGAAACATGAGAAGGAGGAGGCAGAGGAGGAAGAGAGTGAAAGAGAGATAGAGAGGGAGAGAGTCAATCTGTGTCACTGCCTTAGTGAAATAATAGTAGAGTCAGCTAATTCTAGTTTAGTGTACCGTCAATAATAGTAAGCTTGTTTGACCCTGTGAATGATGTTCCCGCTCGTGTCTAACTCAGCGTTTTCCTTTCTGCTGCTTGCTTGCTCCGGCTTGGGATTGTGACGGCGGGTTTGACAGCCATGAGTCATACTAATGTGCTCAACTCTGATGATCCAGAAACAGTCTAAATATTTACCAGTATTCATGAGGAGGATTTGTTTAGTGTGTGTCGCAGCACTGTCTGCTGTCAGGTGCAGATACAGATATTATTCATCCACCCTTTGTGATTAATATTTTCACAAGATAGAGGGAAGTTACCTGGGAAGTTATTTGGGTGTCAGGTTGTAATTTACTCCTCCTATGATAAAGCTTCCGTTAAAAAAAAAAAAAAAAAAACAGAACCAGTGGTTAACAACATGCAGCTACTTGATATTCGTAGGTGCTTGTTCCCATTTGACCAGGAGGAGTTGGAGCTGATTTGAAGACAAGAAGAGTAGAGGTCTTTAATTACAACCCTCTCTGTGGCTTCAGGCGCCAGTGGCCTCTCTTCACAATTAAGACCAGCAGTGAGCGCAGAGCCAGTCGACAGAGACGACAACTTTAAGGGGACAAGGAGAGAAAGAGGTTTCCACATCAACATCAGGGTTGACAAAGGAAGAATCGAGTTACGCACTGAATCTGGTGTCACATATTTAAATCTGTTGCTCTTTCAAATGTGCAGAGGGGTCATCAAGCTTGTGACATCTTGCTCTCAAACTCTGCCATCTCTCAAAGTGCACCATGATGCTTTATAATACATGACCCCATGATGTATTTAGGTATTGCCAATAGGCCCCAGTATAAGCCCCATTCAGCCCCTCCCATAATATGTGGCTGTGGCGCAGTGGGACTGTACTCCACTGCTGTAATGGCCTCTGCAACGGTAATGTGTTTGGACAGATGGGAGAGGCAAGTGCTGATGTGCTTAACTACGCATTTTACAGCTAAACTATTAAAGAGTTGTGCTGTTTACACACCAACATTTGAATACCTGTCTTCAGGCCAGTTTAATTATCCGAGCCCTTCTGTTATTTCTGCTGCTTTGTTGTCTCTCAGCTTTTTGCACGAGGCATGAGAGATTTGTTTGCGGCTTCATTAAGATATGGTGGTGGTAGCGGTTTGCAGGGAGCAAAAAAAAAAAAAAGCTCAAGTATCTCATACTCTATTCTCCCAGCCTCCCCCATACATACACAGATACTGTACACACCCATTTTCTTATAAAGTCATTTAAAGTGAGAAAATTAAAAAATGCCTGTGATGCCTGCCCTTTGAAATCTCTCAGGCTTTAGGCAAAGGGGAGGGGACACACGCCCTGAGTCCCTGCGATTCATCCTGAGAGGTTTGATTAGTTTATAAGTACTTATGGGCGGGGGGAGGGTTTGCATTGTCATTTTGTTTCATGAATTCCTTCATATGTTCATCTTCAACTGCATGTTCAAATAAACCATTAATCAAAAGGAAGAGAGAGAAGAGGGCATTTAACCAGCAGAGCCATAGTCTCAGGGCCTCAGTGAGCTGGTGGATATGGTATTGAGAGACTGGAGGAAGCAGTGGTTTTTAATTATCTGGACTACGTACAGGATGCCGTTTTTGATTGTTTTAATGAGGCAGCTGGCCTATTGTCTCCCCTTAATTCCTCCATTGTTTTTAGAATATGTCATAGTTCTTTATTCTTTTATCAGGTGCTCTGCAGGAGGATTTAGACAATAGCCTTCATTCCAACTGCATTGGCCACTGCACAAAGGCAGCTCACTGCAGACAGTTAGCAGGCAAACAAGTGCAAATCACAAGCTCCACTTTTCCCTGCCTTTCCTCCAGTTTCAGGTCCCGCAGTTCTGGTCTTTCACTCTAACTCTTGACACCCCCACCCCCCCACCCCCTCCTATTTGTCATAGGTGGTTCACCTGTGTTTCTGTGATTAGAATCACCTGTTTCTTGCGAGAGCTCCTTCATGGAACATTGTTTTTGTGTGCTGCCCCCCTGATGCCTCTGTGCAGCTGCTTTTCTATGCTTTGCATCTCCACATGTGCATGAAAATGACTTGTTTGTGCACAGCATTTGCACATGCACACGTTACCTGCACTTGTTTGTGGCTGCAGAGTGAATCACATTTATTTGTATGTTTCAGTTTTAGATTCTTGAACAACTCGTGAAATGTGAAATATTGATAATTCCAGAAAGCAGTCAAAAACATTACATATTATTTTCTAAATTGGAGTAAAAACTGTCACAAATCTGAGTGAAACAGTGATGATTTCAAATTCTACTGACAATTTAAGTGTAGTTTAAACCATAATCCTGCAGCCAGGGCACATGTATCTCACTACCCTGTCTTGGTTGAGTGACTGTAATAAGCAGAGTGCTGCCTCAGTGTTTTGTGTAGCTCAGTGAAACTGGGACATGCAGTCCTAAAACTCACTTCCAGCATTCTCACACACAACAGATGGATCTGTAGCATTCTTGGCTGAAGGGATGCAGTCTGAGTGCATATTCTGCTGTCAGAATGCAGTAAAACATTTTCATCAGACTCCACATAATCTGCTTCATTTTAGATGCGGAGAGCATACAGTATCTTTGATTTGGATTGATCCAGAAAAACACTGATTTGTATCTGAGTGTCAGGCCCTAGTTCATAATTCTCTTTGTAAGCTGAGTGCGTCTGAACTAAGAGATCCATACAGAGGAGAGAAACTTTTGTGGCTATGGCTGCGATATATTCCCCGCCATTGTCAGTGGCAGTTTGTATCTACCTTGATGGTAACTTGGGCAGACAGTGGAGGGGAGTTTTGTTATTTTAATTAGGAGATAAAAATTCAAAGGGCCTCTCCAGGCAGTGTGTGGTATGACAGAATCAAAACGATGAAGTGGAGCGGCCTGAAGTGTGTGTCTCGTCACAGCAGATTGGCCGACAGATAGGCACTGCTCTTTAAAGTGGCGCTGACATGCACACTCTGAGGCAGGCGCATACACACACACACATTGGTGGGGAGGAAGCCTGCACACAAGTGGGACTTTGAAAGATAACATATTTTAATACCATTTCACTCCTTTGACACGTTTGTGCCGGTCTAATTTTCAGTGCTTCACCAGCAGATAGGAAGGGCCAGAAAGGTTTTAATCAAAACTGTGATGTAAAATCTGAAATATTCAATTTTGAATTGAAATAATGGGGCAATTCATTCTAGAAACTTAACAATGATTTATACATAATACATGCGGTGGTAGTGTAAAGACATGGTGGCACTGTTTCCACCCCTTCGTTTTCCACTTCTAATAAATCCCCAGAACGGTGAATTGTTTTCATACAGAGCTTCAGTGGAGCACCTTCGCCACGTCTACAGGGCGGCTTTAAACCTGGTGATTCATAGGTTTTGTGTAAACATGAGTAATCAGTGCTCCACATGTGTGGGGGCTTTCTAGCTCCGTCCCCCTGTCTTCACACCTCTCCTAAGGACTCTCTTTATTCCACATCAGCCAGGGCTCAAATCACATGTCCCCTCTCAGCCTGACACTCCGTCGGTATGTTTGCACATCTTTGAAAGCTAACAGCGTGCTTTAATTAATTGTCCAGCTTTCCTCAGAAACAATGTCCTAATTCTGCCATTTAGCGGGAGTGTATCATAGTTTGTTGTTATCTCCCTAGCCAGATTTCTGTAAATAGTCATATTAAAAACTTTAATCTCTTCAATGGAAAATGAAGTGCAGCTGAAAAGCCTGTCATGTGCTGAGATAAATATTATCTAAGCTAAAACCTTCACTCTCTCCCTCTACCCCCCTTCCTTCCTCCTGCCCCCTCCCCCTTTCTCTGACTTAATGAATATGTTCAGAAGATTTCAGAGGAATGCTTAATCCCAAAACACAACAATCTAATAATATGGAGGACCTGTCTCAGTGTTCCTGCTGACAACAGCACTGTAGGCTACAGTTTACCCCAGCTGAGGTTCGCCTTGCTTCTGGATATGAACGTCAGTAGCTTAAAAAGACATTTGAGTGGCAGTATAAAGGAAGAAATTACCTTTAAAAGGTTCTGCCAAATTACAAATACATATTTACACAATTACCTTCAGTTGGATAGATTTGTTTTGACTATTTTTTAAGATATGTGTCTGAGATTTCTGCCTCCAAATCTCTGCCACCAAAACAAGGTGAAGAGAATTTCATTTCATTCAGTCATTGCTCATGGCAATACGAAATGATCTTTTTGAAGATCAGTTTTCTTTAAAAAACCAGTGTGTCACTCCAGAAACAACAGTCTCCTTTAGTGTATATAACCCACAGACCAAACTGTAAAGAGCTGTCATTGGAACAACAGAAAAAGTAGTCCCTCTGAAAACTGTTGATAGCATGCTCTGTCGATAATCCAGAGTAATGTGGCAGCTGATTTTGGGAATTCATGTTGAATGTCATTTGATGGCGGCAGAAATCTGAAAAAGTAAATGAAAAAACTGGAAGGGGGCTCAACAGAGCGCAGATCTACACCGATTCCAGTGTCAAAGAATACACACCAGACTTCAGAGAAAGGAATTCCATTAAATACCAAAATGTAATGGCGCTCTTTGGCCCAAGTCCCATCCCTCCACTGAGTTTGGTGAAAATTGGTTCAGTACTTTTTGCATAATCCTGCTGACGAAACAAACCAACAAACAGACAGGGGTGAAAACATAACATCTTTACTGCAAATAATAGTCTGTTTTTTATTCCTGGTACAATGCAGTATGTATCATGTAATATTTTTCTATTTTGGAATTTCATTTTACGTCCTACCCAGCATCCTGTTATGCAACACGCCACTGAAACACTGAGTCTTTGAGATGTTGTGCATGCCATTCAAGTCGCACGCAAATATCGTCTCTGATTGCATAATGCTCTGACATTTAAGACTACGGTTGCTCCTGTGTACACACAGTAAAGCCTTCTCTTCTCTCACAGCAAGCTTTTAAATGTCTCCTATCTCTGTTTTGTCCAGGTGGCCAACTGTGGTGCACCACCACCAAGAACATGATGGAGGGCGAGGAGCTGGTGGCGTTTGCGGTGGACTTTGACTCACGTCTGCAGGCGGTGAACCACATGTCTCTGAGTGAGGGCATGTACCCAGCCAGGCTGCTGGACAGCATCCAGCTCCTGCCGCAGCAGGCCGCAATGGCCTCCATCCTGCCCACTGCCATCGTCAACAGTGAGTGTCCACGCACAAGCGCACATTCAGGAGCAGGATGGAGATGTGCTTTTGTTTAGACACAAGTGCTGTTGCTCCTTCTCCCTTTCTCTCTCACACACACACACACGCACACACACTAGTGCACAGCCTGCACTCAGTCACCTGCTTAACAAGGAGCGTCGTCTCCGCCGGGCGTAGATTAACCCAGATGAGTCTCCGCACTGGAGATAAGAGCCATCGACCTTCAAGTTTTGGGTTCACATAAACACACTGAGGCTCGAACTAACGTGTTAATTGCAAAATACATGCCTCATGCAAATAGTGTGTTTGTTTACTTAGCGAGGGCTATCTGGGTTCAGCTCAACAGGGAGGCTTCTGTAAGCAGATGGTCCAGTGTTCTTGTTTGCCCTTGAGAAAGGGCACCAACCCAGTGGTAGAAACACAGCGATATGCAGCAGCTGAGGATTTGGTGGAAAAGCCTTTTAACACAGGCTTTGAGAGTCACAACTCCAGAAGTATAGAAGAGCAGTATGTGTGTATGCATGTGCGCACACTCTTTATCTTTAGACTTATGCATAAATATGAAATTTATGTTTGTATCCTGATATCACACCCCCTTTGTTCCTTTCGGTCTCCCTCCAGAGGACATCTTCCCCTGCAAGGCATGTGGAATCTGGTTTCGGAGTGAGAGGAATCTGCAGGCCCATCTGATGTACTATTGCAGCGGGCGACAGAGGGAGCCAGAGACGGTAGTGGAGGAGAACGACACTGGACCCCACCAGACCCCCAGTATCTGCCCCTTCCCTCAGTGCAACAAGAGCTTCTCTGGAGCGAGGGCCCTGGAAATGCACTTGAGCACCTCACACAGTGGTGAGTGACAATGTCATGGATCACAGAAGATTTTTAACACAATGGATTTGAATTTCTTGTGAATACCACAGGTCTTTGAGATGGCCACTTCCAGTCAGTTTATAAAGAAAGAGGGTCTTAGTGTTGTTGAAGAAAAAAATGACACACATTTGAGGAAATGACTGTCGTTTCTTTTCAGAAATATACATATCCTGCTGTCAGCTATCATAGTTGACAGTTTATCCTTGAGCAAAAAAATGTAGTGGATGGGAATAAGCTTGGCATAATGCATGAGCGTTTGATGGTTTCCACAGTTAACTCTAAAGGAGAAGTGGGAGGCGAGATTCTGAGCATTTCTCCCTTTTATCTCCTTCACAGGTGTCAAAATGGAAGAGAGCCTCCCTCCTGGCACCAGCTTGAAATGCACAATCTGTAACTACACGGCAGATTCTCTTATTACATTCCAGCATCACATCATGTCTCACCTGTCACAGGCGGCCTTCAGATGCAATCACTGCCATATCAGCTTCCAGAGCCACAGGGAACTCTTACAGCATCAGGACTTACATGGGCACGGCAGCAAACTTCACAGGGAAGGCGACGGCAGTGAGCATTCCCCCAGGGGGCCTGAGGAAAGCCTCCAGCAGCAGCAGCAGCAGGCCCGCGCTGAGCTGGCCAACAGGAAGGATGCTCTGCTGGGAAGTCCCAAAGGGGCCCTCAACAAGGAGACCAGCACAGACGGAGAGGCTGACAAGGCTGAGAAGAAGCCCATGCTGTCGGTTCAGAAGGGAGAGGCGCACCCAGGCAGTAAAGCCAGTTTTTCTTACACAAGGATCAAGTCTGAGCCCTCCAGCCCCCGGCTGGCCTCCTCCCCTGTGCAGCATAACATGCCTACATTTCCCATGGGCCCCTTCTTGTCTCAGTTTGCTTTCTCCCAAGACATTTCAGTAGTCCCACAGGCTTCTGAGATTCTGGCTAAAATGTCAGAGCTGGTTCACCGGAGGCTGCGCCATGGAGGGAACAGCTACCCCCCTGTCATCTACAGTCCTCTTATGCCCAAAGGGGCCACCTGTTTCGAATGCAATATCACCTTCAGCAACCTGGACAACTATTTGGTCCACAAAAAGCACTACTGTAACAGTCGCTGGCAGCACATGGCAAAGTCTCCGGACTTCTCCGCCCTCTCAGATAAGGTCCCTGAGGCGGTGAGCCCCAACAGTGGTCACAGTTCTGTAAGCATGTTGGCCAGCTGCCACCCCACAGAGGCCGACAGCCACCTCATGCAGTCTGCCTGTCTGAACTCCAATGTGTTGGACATGATCAATGCTGGGGCTAAAGGGCCTGATAAGGATCTACCCGGACAGGTGAAGAAGGTCTCTACCCCGACAGGGGCTGAGGAGAGGCTGAACGGCAAGCAGATGGAGGGTAAAAGCCCCAGTACAGGCTTGGTGGAAAGTGACAATGATCCAACCAAGACAACTTGCGAGGCCTGCAATATCACCTTCAGTCGTCATGAGACCTATATGGTCCACAAGCAGTACTACTGTGCCACTCGTCACGATCCCCCCATGAAACGTATGTCCACCAACAAGGTGCCCTCCATGCAGAGAACCATGAGGACCCGTAAGCGCAGGAAGATGTACGAGATGTGTCTCCCTGACCAGGACCACCAGAGGCCCCCTATGGGTCAGCCCGGCTTCCTTGGAGTTCCTCCTATGAACCCTTGTACGTCCCAGGAAGCCGTAGAGAGCCTGGCAGACCGCTTCCACCCCCGCTGTGACATCTTCCCAGGTATGGTACCCAAACACCTGGAGGCCTCTCTGACTGTCACTAAACCAATTCTGGCTCCTAAATGCAATACTGTGGAGCAGCAGGAGCTGGACGCCCCCATTGATCTCAGCAAAAAGTGTTCGCCAGTCCCTGACAAGACATGTAGCTCTCCTAAAAGACTGTTGGACTATCACGAATGTGCAGTGTGCAAGATAAGTTTTAACAAAGTGGAGAACTACCTGGCGCACAAACAGAACTTTTGCCCTGCAACAGCCGCTGCTGCCGCCGCTGCTGCTGCTGCTCAGCAACAGCAACAACAGCCACAACAGCAGCAACAACACAATGAGACTGGCAGCCTGGAGCCAAGCATGTTCCCAGATGTGAAGAGTGAAGGCAATAACAACCCTGATGATGTCTACGATAAGAGCCCAGGCAAATGTGAGAAGAATGGCAATGGGAAGGTTATGGTGCAGAATGGCGGCATGTTCCCCCCTCACCTGGGGCCTGTGCCGGCACTCAAGCCTTTTGCTGAGCCCCAGCTCATCCCATCAAAAGATGAGAACAAGAATATGTTTCTGCCCCACTGCCTTTATCCCGGAGCAATAAAGAAGGTGAAAGGTCCTGAGCAAATATCGCCGTATTTTGGGATAAAGCCAACCGATTATGTGACCGGGGGACCAGTGATGCAGGGAGAGGCCAGCGAACAAGAGCAGAGTGTTAATGGGGGAGGAGGAGGTGCAGGTGGAGGAGGAGGAGAGACAGGAACAACCAGAGAGCAGGCCCCGCAGCCTGCTGCTAATGGTTGCCCCCACCCTGGCAAGGAGCCCCTTCCATTACTGCCCAAAAACCGGGGCATGGTCATCGTCAACGGGGGGCACAAGTCTGAGGAGCGTTCAGGCACAGCTCCACCGCAGCAGGAGAACCAGCCCCAGCCAGACGGCCAACCCCCCAATCCCTCACCTACGTGGGCCACTGAGAACCAGGCCGACTCCAATGAGAACATGTCACCTTCCTCCAAGTCCCCAAACGAGGAGGCGGCACCCACAGCCAATAAAGGCGTGAACGGCTCTGGAAGTGGCAAGTACTGCCGCCTCTGTGATATCCAGTTCAACAACCTGTCAAACTTTATTACTCATAAGAAGTTTTACTGTTCATCACATGCTGCAGAGCATGTAAAATAAGTTAGAGGAATAAGACATGTTCTTCTCCTCCTTCCCACACCTTTCCCCCCCCGACTTTTAACCCTTTTTTCTCCTTTGTTTTGGTACACTGTTGTGTCTGGAATAGTGCATCACGCAGTGCTAAACGCTGCTTGTGGACAATCAAGAGAAGCTTCTTCTTTCATCGTTTTAACACTTAAAAATGCAAAACCATTGGTTAAAAAAGAAAAAGAAAAAGAAAAATGAATCAAGAATAATATTGGTGCCACTTTCACATTAATTTATTTTACAATCAGTATTAATAGGAGTAGTGATCTTAATTTAAATTCAAAATGAAATTTATATCAGAGTTGTTTGTAATGTTATTGTATAGTCATTCTTGTGTAGCACACATATTGTTTACACTGTAATGTAGGCTCAATGAAACAATAGACAATACAAAAATGAGATGCATTTTAGACACAAAAATAGCTACTGAGGCACTTGTGTATTCTTATTTGCTGTACCAGTTTCTGTATATGCCCAAAATGTGACTTGCAGATTGCTACTAATGACTTGTGAGCCTTAAAAATCACCATTTGGGTGTGATAACCAGGCACAACGCTGCATCTCACATTTTGACATATACACATGGCTTTGCATACATATGTGGCTGTTTGTCCCTGTCTCTTTTCTTCAACTCAGATGTGGATGTTTTCATGAGGATGGCGGCATTCTTGTATAGTACTCGTATTTCTGTTTGATGATACTTTGGTCTCCCTTTTTGCAATTTGCTCTCAATGCAATACTTTGTAAATGGGGGAACATTACTGAAAGCAGTATTATGAAATGGGGACTGTGCATATAATTATTTGTAACCCCATAGGGAAAAAAAGAAGTTGTACAAGAATTAAGTTTATTGCTGATGAACAAGATGGGTGGGAGGTCAGTGGGGATACTGATGTAAAATGATCATTCCAATGTCCTGATTATGGGAGAAAATGTTTCTTAAAACGTTGTTGCTATGCATGTATATGGATGGAATTAAATTCCAGATCTGTTGGAAATTTTTATTTTGATGTGGTGTCATAATTAAACTTAAATCCTCAGGATAAACCAATGCTGTCTGGTCTTTCTTTCACTGTGCCATAGATCCATACAAAAACAGCTCATGTTTGCCACCGTTAAAAATAGACACAAAGGTACATAAAGATTTATTTACAAAAATGCAAAATTAGGTTTGCCTGCCAGACACATCCGTCTGCAATTTATAAAATTAATCACATCAACATAAGTCCTAAAATAGAGCTCTTCATCTGACTGTGATGTAACTCAATTATATGAAAGTAACAAATGACTGTAGCTGATGCAGCAGACACAGAGGAACTCGGTGTACCTTTGCCTGTGGCCATAACATGGCAGAATATGAAGACAGAAATGAATGAGATTAAAAAAAAAAGTATCAGCTTGAGCAGTGACATGTGTGGCCTTTTACACTGATAAGCCGTAATGTATTAATTTTTGGTACTGACCAATCAGGTAAAGAGACTGAAATAACAACTCGTAAGATAAGATTTTCTGAATCTAAGACAGCAAATATTTCATCACACTGAATCCCCTCCAGTTACCTTCAATTAAAAAGCTTCCAATGAAGCAGAGCTGCACAGAAACCTGTTCTCAAACTGACTCCTTGATGAACCTTACCAGCCATGTAGACAATCTCTACAGATTGCTGCAGGGAGAGGTAAAAAGATAACTTGAATATTTTATTGAATATTTAAAACATATTCAACTATTATTCTGTCCAGGTCTGGGGTAGAGTCACATTTTGGCCATGGGTCACTCGCTCTGCTGTTTGGCTTGTCGCTGGTTGACTAGCCTCCTCAGGTGCTGGATGATGGCAGATGGCTTCTTGTAGATCATTCGCCGGTCTGCTCCTTTTATGTGAATGTGATTGGCTGATGGGTAGGACTCCACCAGAAACTTCTTTTGAAGCTTAGCTACCATCTGGTGTAGGGGAAAGATGATTTACTATGGGTTTTCCACAACAGCTATTACAATATTGTTTAGTCACTGTACAAGACTTTGAGTTGCACGGGCAGAGGAAACATTCTCACCTGGTTCAGGTGTTGTGGTATTTCTTCGTCAAAGGAATCTCCAGTGATCACGCTCACCGACACCCTGCTGGAGAGGGGCTTAAACATTGTGATGTCCCTTTAAAACAACAAAAGAAAATATAAATACACATTTGGTGTAATGTTTCCGTGTTGATTCTGACTTCCACAATCAGCATGAAAAAAGCAAAACTGTTGAGAAAATAGAGAAAATAAAACTAATTGGGTATGCTTTCCATACCTCACTTGAGCTGCACTTTCATTCAGAAAGTAATGCTCATCCACAGCACTGCTTTGGTGGGCAGGGTTACTGAGCAGGTATTTCTGTAAGGGACACAAATACAAAACATAAATCAGTCACAACATGAATATGTTTTTATTCAAGTGTCATACATCTGAAGGCTTACACAACACTACAAAGGAAAGCAAGCCAATACATGGTACTGAACACACGTGAAACATATTATATCAGAAGTAAACTTTACAAATAAAGCAGATGGTTCTTTCATTACTTTCTTTGTTTAATATTTCCTCTGACCATTTTTCTTTATACTTTTTAAACAGCAGAGACCTAAGGTAACTCACCCTATAAGGCAACTTAGTCCTAAATATACTGTCAATCAAATTTAGAGAATAACTGGATACTTATTTGAGCTTTTCCAATAAAAGATTTGTTCAGTAAGTCTATTGACAGGCCTATTGGCCTATTGACCAATCTATTCTTCAGTCAGAGCAGGCCAGCCTGTTGCCTAACTTCACACAGCTCCCATCCCATAATGCCACATGCTGACAGTTCATGTACAACCAAAACAAAAAAACACTGCATAGTTCCCACAGATCTGGTTTCCACTTTATCACTTTTTGTTTGTCTGGAACAACCTCAGATTCAAAATGGTACAGACACAAGAAATTAACAGTTGGCTGGACGTATTGTAACCAAGTACTACAATCTTTAAAGATATAATTCTCCAACCTCTTAAATCCATCTGAAAATTAACATTTCCAGGATGACTTGAAGAAAATGGTGAAATGAATTGCAGCCATTGCTACAGCAAGACAATCTGAATGCAGTGAAGACAGTGGCCCGGCTCATTCAATGAGGAAGCTCCAGGCGAGAACACATCGCAATATCACATCTGAAATCTCAGTCTTGGTTCTCTGATTCTGTAGCTCAGGGCGGGGAAAGTTCACCACGCCACCAGAATAGATGTGAATTCTCAAACTGAGCAGATTTCCCCTTTAACTGTATCTATCACCCACATGTGATGAGACCAAATAGCTTTGGTGCCGTTAACATAGCAGCAAACAATTCTGCTCCAGTTCAATTAAGCAGTGGTTACAGAACATGCCCTTGAGAAATGGACTGCATGCTCTATTGAGTTCGGCAAGCTTGTGAGTGTGTGTGAGTGTATGTGTGTGTGCGTGCATGTGTGTGTGTACGTTATAACCTTCACTAGCCTGTCTACAAAACCTTTCTCTGTCCTTGGAGAATTCAAGCACAATGATGTCCTTATCTCCTTGGCAACAACTGTAATACTTGAAAAGCTGAAATAGGTCCCTCATCACTACTGCCATCAAATCGTGGATGGCTGGCAGCAGAGAACAAGGCATCTTAACGAACTGCTCGCATTCATCTAACGCAAGCAGGCATCATTGCATCACACAGACAGCTGCAGGAAAAACATTTAATGCTGAATGGATGTTAGAAATGTCACTGAGCGCTCACAGAGGGCCACTAAAGTGTAAGTTGTTTCTCTGAGCGAAAATAAGAGAAATTGAAGTAGGACTGTATGTTTTAAATGTGATAATAAATTAGTTTTCCTGCAATTATCTTTGTCTGTGTCCCTAATAGGCCCCACATGAATGTTAGAGGTTTGTTTCAGTATATCAAGAGCACTTTCCCATGTTACCAAACATATTGGCTGTTGTTCATCACCAGAATCTATTACTCCTCTTCTGCCGAGGATGTTTTCCATTGCAAGTAAAAAATGACTACAGGCCTTTAAGACAGGCAGAAGTGTATGTTTTTTTGGTTTTTTTTTTAAGATTCACAGCAGATCTGAGCCGTGCAAAATCGAAACCCCTGTGGAAAAAAAAAGCTCATCTGCAATAGACAGCAAAAAGCTTGTATCTTACATTAAGAGCCTTTCCCTCACAAACTGTATAACCTGTCAAAAGGCTGAGTTTTACAATATAGAAGGCATCGAAAGATACAGTGCAGTGGCAGCATCATGTCAGCTCCAGGAACAGGTTCAATTTTCATTTATTTAAAAATGATGTCTGGTGTCATATCGTGGCAAATTCACAGTCTCCGACCATATGAAGACAAACGCTCCTGCAATCATCATCCGCTCATATCTCTGCTGAGGAGGAGGCGGGATTATTCTCGCACTAGCACCATCCTGTGGTTGTAGAGGAAAAATTGGAGATGTACATTTAAAATGCCTGAAAAAAAAGATCACTTTCCCTCCATATTTTTAATTATTTTTTAAAGAACAAAAGCCAAAGTCTTGTCTTCCTATTATGTAAATCTCAACATCTCTGGTAAGATAGCTCCTTTCTACACTGATGACTTGTTATATTTCTCCCTAAATAACCTCTAAATTATTCTTGATCTGCTGTGACAACAACAAAAAAAAAAAAGATTCCTGCAGCTTTTTTTTTTTGAACAGTCAATCTCACAACCTTTATGACATGCTTCATAGTAATCTGTGTGCGGTTGTGTGTGCATTAGCCTGACCTGCCGTTGGACGACCTCCTCTGAGACGTTTTCGCCTTTGATAGTCGGTTCAATCACCCCCAGGATAATCAGCATGCGGCTCAGCCCTGCAGCTGCTGAGAACTGTCTGGCCTGGAATGACGGCAACAGCTTACCATACCTGAGCACACACACAGACACACACACACACATTTTCACTAATAAAACTTTTGCAGTAGACAAATTTAAGTTCAACCATCTGAACTACAGTTTTTTTTTCAGTTTTACTGCTACATATTTTGACCCTGCAGGGGCTGCAGAACAAGCTGAAAACACAACACTGACATATTCTGGCGTTAGGTATTCTAGCTCATGTGTTAACAAATCATTTCTTATTCACAAATCCAGAGGACATTAATAAGTAAGTTTATCTGAACTCAAGTTTCTGTCAAGCTGATGAATCAATTCATCTATAAGCTCTATTTACTGTCTCAATGAGCTCCTCAAGCAGAATATTTAGCTCTTTAGTTTGCTAAATGCCCCTTGTTCACCATCTAGTCACTGGCTTTGTTTGTCTTTAGCACAACATCTTCCAGTCAGTTCATCAGAGGTTTTTCCCTGAAAACAGCCACCTGCTACTGTTGGAAGCATCAGTGAAGTTTGATCTTAAATCCAAAACAATGTGTTAAAGGACCAAAGACCTGGGGGGAACTGAAGAACTGAGTGATTTTTTTGTGTAGGATTATCACTACCAGCAACCTTTCAAACACACTAGTCATTTGATCAGTTGTTACCCATCAAGCAAATCAACCATCAATGCCAGTGAGTCACTATCACTGCTTTTCCTTGAAACTGTAAATGACCATGTTTGTCTTCATTTTTGCTGCTTAATAACTTTGTAAAGTTCAGAATGGCGCCAATACAATAAGGGTCATTTTATTACAATAGTTAGATTACAATAGTGCTTCAAGCAGAGTCATACATGATATTTGCCTTCTTCAAGTCTTTTTCAACCCAAATTCTCAAACTTTCTCTTCAACAGCATTTGCCTGGGGAATGAGAAATACTCTTTTTTGGCAGACGAAAGAAGAGGAGCTGTGGGATTTTGTAACTCAGGAGGCCCAATCGGTCTCGGCTCACTGGTGCTCTGAATTGGCTGGTCTCAGCCTGTGGAGCCCAATCAATAGTGCCGCGTGCCTGCTGCCGCCATCGCCGTGCCGCAAAGCCTGCCCCTACATGCAGCCAACACACTGTAGAGCAGCCCCTGTGCACCAGGAGACACTCATCCCTGCTTTAGTCTTACTCCTGATCTGGGCCAGACTAATAACACCATGCCCCTGTGTCCCATCAGTTTCTCTCTGCCGCTTTCACCACTACAGTAAATTTCAGTACCTGATCAATAACTAGGAAAAAACCTTTCCATATGCTATAGCCCTATTAATGTAACCTTAATGGGGATGTAACAAATCCTTATTCGCACCAGTGATTAATTGGTTGATTTATAGTGATAAATAGTTTAGTCTATGAAATGACAGAAAATAGTGGAATATGCCCATAATTTCACAGAGCCCATCACCCCAAAACCCCAAACTAATCCATTCACAATCATAGAAAATGGGAAAACAGGGGAATCCTCACATCTAAGAAGCTTCTTCGGCTCTTTTTTAAGCATGCTAATGGTTTGGCTCCACTGGCGTCAACGTCCACCTCTTGGTTCAAGTAAGAGTTTCCAGTGAAATGTCTCAATAGATGAAAATGTTACTTGGGTGCTTGGGTTTATGACCAAACATCTGCAAAACTAACAGCATTCCCATCAGCCTCAGCTGTACTTTGTCTTTCACACTAACAATTGTTAGCCTAGCATAGCATAATATCCCTAACCCACACAGTGAACATGGTAAACATTGTTGCCTGTCTAAAACACTACTCAAAACATACTTGTATAAAGCAGATTTTAACTCTTGATTTGAATCCTTTTATTTTTGGTTTCTACTTTTGGTTTTATTCTCTTTTGTCTGTTTTATTGATTTTGTTGTTTTAACATCATCTCCCTGCCTTGCTATTGACACTTTGCCTCTCTTCTCTGTGTCTTTTATTGCCTCGTTTTGTTTTTATGTATGTACAGCACTTCATAACTCTGTTTTTAAAAGTGCTATATAAATAAAGTTATCATAATCAGTATTATTATTATTATTATTATTATTATTATTGTTACTTGATTTAAGTCAGCATGTTACCATTGTCGTTTTTTTAACAGGCTGACCTTAGCATTTAGCTCAGGCCATTTAGCTCATGTTTAAGCAGTAAAACTTACTTATACTGTACATGAATTGAACAGTTTATGCAGTCACAGTCTAAACCATTAGTATTTGTCAGTGTAAACTGCATTTCACAACAGGTAGGCTTCAACAGCGCTGATTCAATGCCATTATATTGCTCATATCAAAGCTACATCATAAACATGCACTTTTCATGTGTAAAATAACCCATTTCACCCATTGTTGATATGACGTGCTGCTACCCAAAGAACTGTAGCTTAAGAGATATCAAGCTCTGCTCCGGCAAAGCATGTCAGCACTGATTGGTCAGATAAAGCTGATAGAAACAGCGGAGAATGGTGGTTCAACTGCAACAAATGGCTGTGTAAGATAACATATCTGCCGTATTCATGGTACAGGAAACAGTCCCCACAGGTCAATAATGGATATAGGCAGAGGGGGGAAAGAAACAAGTCGACTGCTCTAATTTTCAGTCTTCAGCAGACACTGAAAACTTTTCTAATCAGACCTCCAGAGATTGACATTTTGATCTTCCTTGCCACAGTTTTCCCCTGAAGTCATTCTGGGACCACAATTTAGAACTGGCTCTTTGACCTGGCTCTTGAGGGACTTCTCAGTCTCTGCACATTTTCCACCTGTCACCCTTTTCTTACCCCTTGATTCCAAAAAATAAAGGGAAAAAAACTCTCTCTCTATCTGCCCCCCAAGTTTGAATCTGGTCAAATCATTCCTGGCTCTGGCATTGAACATTATTTCAAGGATTCTCCAGCCACCTGTCCTATTCCCTCCTCTTTTTTCCATTTTTAATTCTGCCCCGGAGTGAGGATTATGCGAAGCAAGGCATGCGTGTCAAAGGGAAATTTAGTGGGTAAAGACAGCCAAGATTGGCGGGATGAATTAAACAGATAACGGGAGGAGACGAAGTGGGGGAACCATGTAGAGCAAAACGCCTCACCGATGTTGGTCATTTCAGAGGGGCTCTTTTTTTTTTTTCTCCCCACAGGAGCGAGGAGGCAATATCTAAATTAATAAAGTGATGAAATGAGTTTGTGCCGTGGACTTTCTGCTGTTTGACTTTCCCATCTGGATTAGTGCAGGCTGAATGGACGCTCTGTTACTTTTGTTACAACTGCGCAATTCACTGTCGGAATTTGGCCCTGTAGTGATAAGGCTCCCCTCCTCCTCCTCATTACCATCTCATTTCATATGCAGGGCCTCTGTTACCTGAGAGCCTGCTCACACACAAAACACGAACTATTACACGAGCTTCTGCCAACTATTACAATGAGCAGAGAACATTTAAACATGGACTATTACATGAGGCTCAACTAACTATTAGGCTAAAGGAACTTTTTTTTTTTTTTTTTTTTAACTGCAAAGACTTTCAGACTATTAGAAAAATGAGGCCACGTGGACGTGGACAGGTGCATGATGACGCCTCTGACTCTCAGGCAGGCAGGACAAACTGACCATATATGGATATATGAATGGATGCATGAACTCTAATTATTTAAAGATTCGTCAGAGCTAAAAGTCTTACTTTATAATGACAAGGATGGAGCTCCAGCCTGAATTTAACACAATGCCATAATCCCCCAAATCTAGTAATTTACTGTATAATCAAATATACAAATATTGTACATGTTCTAAATAGTTTAAATGCTTATTCAAAAAATATATTGTTCTAACAAACTGTCTTTGACTTTTCCTCATGTCTGATACGATCATAGCAAAAAGGGTAATCCTCAGTAAACTCTGTCCAATGCTCACTCCAAGTGTCTTAAGATCTGGGAACCCTTAATTGAACATATTAAGGAGAGGTGTCAACCTGAGGGCTAATCATATTGGACTGTATTGTAGTGAACTGTATTATATTTCATTGTGCTTTCATCCACCAGGATTTCAGTTCTCTGTCCTTCATCTTGGGCCTTCCTCAACCTCACTTGGTCCTTGTTCCCTGGACTCTATTTCTGACCCTTAATCCACTTGTGGACATTTCAGTCATCACACAAACTGAAATACATATGTGCACTTTCTCTGTGAGCTGGTAGTTTGTTTTTATTTGTTTGCTTTATTTTACATTCTACACTGTCATGGAAATTTGTTTCATTTGATATATAGTCATAACAACAGTAAACAGCTTGATATAACAACAGTAAAACTGATCACAAGTACAAATATTAAAGCGTTGAGGGGGCCCTGACACTTTTGCAGACTAATACTAACTATATCTTAAAGATGCAGTTATTTCTGCTCTCTGTCAACACATCCTGTCAGTTGAACATTTATGTTTTCTGCAGGATTTCAATTTGTCTTACAAATGAAAAAGAAAATACAAGTATAATGAATCACCCTTTAACTGGGTACTCAAATTGTAATGTGTGAATACCGTCATTATTTAATAGTCTGTTTTTATGTTTCAATGTTATGTTTTATTTTTCCAGTTGTGTAGTTATAACAACATTTTCTCCATGGGATCATTAAACTTTTACTTTATGTCAACAAGAGGCTGTAAAATTTTGCTTCGAACAAACGACTGCATATAAAGATGGATAACATCTGGCTTCAGTATTTTTACAGGTCAATTAAATTTTTCCCAAAGATGGTTTAGTGTGGTTTGGTCTCATCACACTGATGTATTTTCACATGTTCATTTTTCTGATAAGTTTGCTGTTTAATTAGTTATCTGATACTATAAAACATGAATTTGACATCATGACAGCTGTGATTGACGGGCAGGTGTATGGGGCGGGTTCTTGATACTTTGGCTCCACCAGCCAGTCACTACTGCACAGACTCTGACTCCACATGATTTCACCAGCAAGGTGGCAGCGGCCGTATCCAGGAGATTCTGGTTGAATTTTTGTACAGTGGGAAGCAGTGGAACCGCGTCCTTCATCTTCATATATGGTCATTGGCTTAGAATATGAAAATAATGAACCACTGCTGTTCATTGATACAGATACTGTAATGTCGTTACACTCACCTGTTATTATTTGATTTTTATCAGATTAAAAATACCCTGATTCTGCTTTATATCTGCTTCATTACAATCACCTGCCAATCTGTTTCACTTATTATTTGAAGTGCTGAACAAATCTGAGATGGACATACTATATGTATAGTTCAAACTTTGATGATCCCAGCAAACACAACATTTTTCAAAGTATTTACAAACATTTTTAAACAGGAATTAAATAGAACTTCAAAACCGTCCCAACGTAGGACAACTGCAATTTAAAGGTGCAGTACCCAGTGTGAACACAAGGTGTCAGTCTTGTACCACAGCCCACGCCAGGCTGAGAGCAGCGTCCCCTGCCACCTCAAAGACTTCCTCTCTGCATCAATACTATAGATTACACTGGGGTAAATACACAGGGGCCGTGGTAGCCCTTCTTCATTAGTGGAGCATAGCAGCAATAGTTACGCTTACAGTGGTTCTAATTACAATTAATTGGCATTCCCGATTCGTCTGGGAGTCTCTAGATGCAGGGGGGAGAATCTAGGGAGGGGGTGGGGAGCAGCTGAGTCAGGGGAAGACTGAGGGTCGAGGCTGACACACTGGGAGCCGTTACAGAACCACAGTACGAAGCATAATGAATCACACACTGTTGGGGCCTGCAGGGTCAGACACAAGCCTGGTCAGATATCACACTGTATGTACAGTATGTGTGTTTTATAGCCAAGTCATGGTTTTATCATCACTGAAGCAGAGGTATCAATGCAAAAAATATAAAGTAACATATTTTTTTTTTTTTTTTTTTTTTTTTTTTTAATATAGTCTCTGTTTAAATCTGCTTCACATGTGTGCAAAAGTTGACAGGGATTTACAAGGTTTTTCTCTCACATTTTTATCACGTAATGTCCATCAACAGCCTGCATCGTGCTTTTGTCAGGCTGCATCTTCTCCTACTGCTTCATTTTATTTCCTGCTGTTCTAACTTTCTCTCACTTTTACTTCTCCATTCTTCCATTTCCCTCTCCCTCCATCAGCCCATGGCCGGGTGATTGCTGCCAATCTCAGCCAAGGATTCCTGGAGGGGTTTAGAGCAGGGCTTTGCTCCAGTGGGTTATTGAACGCAGCTCACAGTGAAAGCGAATGGGCTCTGAGGGGGAGACTGGATATGTCATCACTGGCTGCTACTGTTTACCGATGAAGGAGACAGGGAGAGCAAGCAAATGCTCCGAGATTACGTAATGTCTCTTGAAGTATTAAATTAATGAGTGTGGCATCTGGGTATAATTGAAACATTTAAATGTTTTAGAAATTGAAGGTATGATAGACATTCAACATGAAAATAGGAGGAGGAGGAGGTGGAGGAGGTGGAGAAGAGAAGAGAAGAGAAGAGAAGAGAAGAGAAGAGAAGAGAAGAGAAGAGAAGAGAAGAGTCTATTATGTCTGTAAATCTCTCCACTAACAAAGTGCTGTGAGGAAGGATGGAAACACTCTTCTTGTCCCTGATATTAAGCCCCGTCTGGCTTATAAATCAAGCTGCATGCAGCAGTTGTGTGACTCTGAATGGTCGTCAGTCAAAGTGACAGTCATACGCTGCCTGTCATACAGAGCAGGCTCCAGGTGAGCCGCAAAACACGTCTATCTGCTACACACTGCAGCGAGCTGTGTGGGTAAGTGGAGTGTGTGTGCTCTGCGTGCGTACAGCATGCACCTGTATAAATGCCTGTGTGATCAGGACCATGTGTGTGTTTGTGTGCAGGGCCTTGTTGGGCATATTAATGACAGGTAGGCTGATGAATGGGACAGAAGGTGTCATTTTCATTTTGGGACTTGTAACTCAATCAGGCTTCTATCCGGGCCTGCAGCCGCAGATGTTCAGCCCACACTCAGAGACTCTTTACCTCATATGCTCCCTCAGCAGCCACGTAAATGCATCATGTGTTCACGCCCACATAAATGAGGGATCATCCAGTATTCTGGTTTATACAGCACACACACACACATATAAGCTGAAATAATTTCACTTGAATTCCTCAGCTACATACCTAAAAATACTCCCAGGCTACAGGCTGTGCATCTCAGCATCAGACTCAAAGTATTCAAATTATCACCAAAGTAAAAAAAAAAAAACTACCGATGACTAAAACTTAAAAGTGAGATGTGGAGGGAAGGGATGAGGAGACTTTCAAGCGGTGCTCCTGTGAGGACTGAGTTGCACTAAACACAGTAAGTACATTAAAACGGCAAGCTTGCCAATCAATCAGCATTCATTAAATTGTAAGGACCATCCCATTAGACGAGAGCATTCCCCACTGTTTCAGCTCTCTGAGCAAATATATTCCCCATGGGGTAAATTAGTTCACGCACAAACTCAGCTGCAGAAAGACACACGTGTGTGTGTGTGTGTGTAAGTGCAAGTTCTTTCTTTTAAATACAAGATGAAAAGAATTATCACTTTATCAGAAGCTGTGAAAATCACTGACCACTGATGGTTATTTAGAGAGTCTGTATGATTACAGATAGTACACAAGGTGGCCAGAAGTATGCAGACACGTGTTTGTCATAGTTTGGGCTATCCAGCTGGTTCATCGAAAAATTTCATGCCTTTTTTACATAAGTGACTACAGAGAAAAAACTGGAAATATGGCAAGGGTGAGGTGGGGACAGACATGCAGCGACAGCCTCTATATGCCTGAAAGTGACCGGTAAACAGCAGGAAGGCCGATATCTGAAGATACAAGCAGGCATATAGGATAAAACTAAACACAACCACACAGAGATTCAGTTCTGAGAGCTGAAGAAGAAGAAACACAGCTTCCTCTCTAGTCTCCATTACAGACACACATGTTTAGCCTTTAGTTTAGTACAAGGCACAGCTTATTTGATTGGCAGAAGAGGATCCAAATGGTCAGCGCTGGTATCAAGTCGGGCGATAACAACGTGGCTGAGCATGATCTGGTACAGACACGTTGTGGAAACATGGTCAAAGCTTACTGCAGGACCATCCACTGAAACACAGCTTTAGTTCACATTCAATGAAATCTTGATGTTACAGGATACAATAATATTTAACAAAATCACATTTCCAACATTGCAGTTTGGGGAAGGTCCTTTCCTATTTCAATATGACAATTCCCAAATGCATGAGGCCAGGACCATCATAGAGGATGTTGTGGTCTGCACTGAAGTGATGTAGAGCTTCCTCTGCTTATACCGCTGAAACAAAGAGTGACAGCGCCGAGTGACTCAAACCACTGGCTCTCATCCTGAATGCAATTTGTCCAGACGTTCACTGGGGCTTCTCCTAATCTCTGATGTTAGACCCACTGCTTGGTTTTTCATCAGGAAGCATTATCTATGCCTGCAAGGAAATGAGACACATGCTGCCACGTCTGCAGCGGAAAATCCCAAATAAGAAAGTTGACCCCTTACAGCAAGAGCACACAAGTGAATGCCTACGCACACATACACACACGCACATACACACAAGCATGCCATTCTCGGGAGATGATGGCAAATCATTTTGTAGGATGTAACAGAACTAATTTTGGGAGCGAGCCTCTGTTAATGAGCAGGTCTTTGATGTGTAAATCCTCCAGTCCCAGTGCAAAGCTGATACAGTCTCCTCACAATCCTGCTCAGGTGCAGCCCTGCTCCCTTCTGCACTACTTATCTTGTGTACCAAATACTGTAAGACCTCCGACAGCTAATGAACCCGTATCTAAGAGAGAGAAATGCACACCTACATGTATATATGTATACATGGGTGCAAAAAGAAGCAAAGCATGCTGAACAATGCCAGTTGCACTAAGATGCCGGGATGCTGTGAGGCACGGTGTTATGCTGCATCTCTTACATCTTCATACTGTATATCTCATTCCTGTTTCTATTTTTACTCCCCCATGGAAATCAGACACCAATGATAGAATTGTTTTTTTATGGAGTAAATGTAAGTCTCTGCTTCATTTCATCTCTCCATTGCTTCTCCATAGAGTAATTGGATTGTGGCTGCACTGTCATGTACTCAGTGAAATGAATGCCTATTAATCAGAGGATAATTGGACACATACCCCTGATAAATGGTGCTGTTCCAGTTTGAGTCACGTACAAATTAGGCCATTTTCAGGGATCCATTTCTTATCTAACTTGACTCATGCTTATGTAAGCTGTGAGCTACGATTGGTGGATGGACTGCAGATGCACTAAGTCATGAAGTCATGCCTAAAAATTAGATAACTTGATTTTACCGTACTATTCCCTGTCATATCAGAGCTCGCACACTCCTTGGTGGTGATTGCAAATCATCACAAAATAAAATACTTTTGAGCCAGTAAAACAACTTCACTGGCTTTGATTGAACTTGGTCTACTATGACTGTGGCTTGCCACATAAAAAATTAGAAGGAGGTTGTACACTCCCGTTACCACATGGAAAATGAACACTGTATCACTAAGTTCGGATAAATAATCAAACAATTCAAAACCACTAATGGTTACTTGTGAGGTTCAGTGCTCAGTGTTCGGCCCATTACAGTTTATTTTGCACATGACTGATATGAAATTAATTGTATTTGCAGATGATGCAAATGTGTTTCATTGTCGTACAACTTCAGAATAACTTTTGGACGCGAAAAAAACCCCTAAAAAGTCTATAGTGTGCTTCAGAAAGTATTCATACCCCTTCAATTTTTGTACACTTCATTGTGTTGTAGATTTAATTTTAAATGGATAAAACTGCCATTTTTTCCATCAATTTACAGTCAATAACCTATAATGACAAAGTGAAAACATGTTTTTGCAAACGTAAAAAAAATAAACGAATGCAGCAGCTCTCACTACAATAGTACTCAGACCATTAATTCAGTATGAACACCTTTGGCAGCAATTACAGCTTCAAGCCTTCCTTGGTAAGTCTACGAGCTTTGCACACCAGTTTATCCTGTTCTTCCTGGCAGATCCTCTTAACTCTATGAGACTGGATGGGAAGCATCTGAACTGCCATCCTCAGGTCTCTCTGCAGATGTTCTGGCGGCTTTAACTCTGGGCTTTGGCTGAGAAACTCAAGGAGAGTTGCCCTGAAGATGAACTGTTGCCTCAGTCTCAGGCCGCATGAACTCTGGCACAGGTTTTCTTCAATGACCTCTCTGTATTTGGCTGCATTCATCCTTCCCTCAATGTCGCCCTGCTGTCCCTGCTGCTTAAACCACCCCCGCCCTACAGCATCATGTTGCCACCGTCATGCGTCACAGTAGGTACGTTATTAGCCAGGTGATGAGTAGTGCCTGGTGTTTGCCAGATATAGTGAGTTCAACTCTAGGAAAAGTCCCGGTGGTTCTAGAGGCCACTGTGCTCCTGCAAACACTCAAAGCTTTAGAAATAGTTTTATACCCTTGCCCTGATCTGTGTCTCATCACATAATGATACAGTGGAGGTCTACAGAAATTTCCTTGAACTGAATGGTTTGGTTTGTGTCCTGACATGTAGTGTGGGACTTTATATACACAGGTGTGTGCCTTTCTATTCCATGTCCAACCAGTCCAGCTTACCACAGGCTGATCAATCAAGTTTCTGACATCTCAAGGAGAAGAAAAACAAACAGGATGTGTCTGACCACAATTTGAAGTGTCAACAGCAAAAGGTCTGAATAATTATGTAAACTAGAATGGCACTGTGAATGCCTCCACCAAGGTCAAACAATCCTACGCACGTCTGTCTAGTGCTTACTATCTACACCAAAATTAAATGGCTTCTTACTTGGTTCATGCCCAAACCCTCCACCAAGTTTGATGCAAATTGGTACTGTACTTTTTGCGTAATCCTGCCAACAAAGACACAAACCAACTAGGGGGGCACGCATATACCACACTTCAAAGAAAATTCTAATTCATAGTAAATGATCTGCTCCAAAATCTATGGATTCTTTTCTGGCCGATGCCAGCCCTACTCGTCTCATTACCTCCTTGGCAGAGGTAATGAGAGATTTCAGTTTTTTAATAAATTTGCAAAAACCTGAATATCTTCACTTTGTTATCATGTATTACTGAGTGTAGATTAATGGGCACAAATGGCTATTTTATCAATTTAGAATTTAATCTACAACACAATAATGAAGGGAAGGGCTCTAAATACTTTCTGAAGCCACATTTCATAAAATCAAAAGCTCTAAAATTCATGAAGATGGTAAATATTAATAACACAATTGTTATTGTTACATCCCAACACATATTACAATGTGGACACACATCTCAGAGATTTTATTTATCTATTTTTTTTTTTTAAAGATAACTGACAAACTAAGTCTGAATGTAGAGAAAATCAAAGTCAAAAACAAATGTATCCAAAAGCTGTCAATATGAGTTTAGAGGAATATGCTGGTTCTGGAAACTACAGGGAAGGACTGATGTGAATAAGATCCTACAGCCATGCTAGTGAGGCTGCACTTTGGAAGAGCAGTAATTTGAGCTAAATGCTAACATTTTCATGCTAACATGCTCACAGTGACAATAGTAGAATGGCAGTCTGCCAAGCACATACATCCACTGAGGCAAAATATTGAAGAAAATGTCAAAACTGCTTGCAATGTTGAGGAAAAGTGATTTTAAAAATCCTGGATCTGCCCCTTTCACCAGATTTGCACGAAAATGTAATGAGCTCCTCTCTGGCCCACACCTCGTCCATACACCAAGTTTGATGCAAAATAAACAAACAATTACAGATGAAAACGTAACTTCCTTGGCAGAGGTAACAGGCCTGCTGAAGTTAACAAGGTATCATCTTGTTTTCTACTGCACTGACCTACTGACAGTAATTGTGAAATACCTTCTAATGATTACAAATGACATGCTTTGCTGGTAAACAATCTGAGGTAGTGTTGCGTAATTGACACTTCTACCTTCTACCAACATTCCTCCTCCGCACTCTGGGTTATCATTAATAATAACCCTTCCCCTCTGTATGATAATTAATGCATAATGAGATATATGCTGTGACAATGACTATCGCTTAACATATATCTCGCCTGGAGGATTAAAGCAGTGTTATAACACTTTCTGTCAGTCAGTCCCGACAGCTGACACAACCCTCGCTCTCCCCTCATCTGTTTCATGCTAAAACCGTGTGATCAGCTACAGCTAATGAGTTTCTTAGGCCTCCAATTAATCATGCTAATGAGCCCCACCCAGCAAAGATAACCAGCTATTCTCACCATTAAAAGCCTATCAGGGAGAAGTTTGGAGCTCAACTCTTGAAACATGCTAGCATCTCTGCCTCCTTTCTCCGCATCCTAATCCTCTTTTTTTCTTGATACACTTCCTTATTTCTTCTCCTCCTCACTGCCTCTCGCTTTTTATCTGCTCCTCTCTGCCCTTCAGAGCTCTTTATCGTCCTCTTCACTCTTTTCCACACTCCTCTTTTCTCTGTCTCCTTTTCCCTTCAAGTTTTTCCACATCCCTCTCTAGTGTTTGCTTCTTCAGCATCTTTCCATCTTCTCTCTTCTTCCCTCCTACCTCTGATCTTTCCTCTCATCCTTTTTTTCTCCCCACCTCTGTCCTTCCTATGCCCCTGAAACCTCCTGTACACTCACCAGTACTCGTTCCACTGGTCCTCCTCAAAGACGTCTTCTGGGATGGGATCAATCAGCACCAGGTCTGACACTTGCCTGAGGACAATGAGAGGACACACACAAATACATTCAGATGAGGTAAGACTCAATGACTGCCCTTGTCCACTTTAACCTCCCGGCCTGGGCCTTAATGAGCGCGAGATGGATGGCATCCTCCTGTCTGTCCTTCTGTAGATTTGTCTCTCCTGTGTCCCCACAGACACGTACATCAGATCCAGGGGCAATATTTCCATTTGGAAAGGTGTCATCCACTCACCACCACTTAATTTTCTCCCTTAACGGCAGCAACATTGTGCCTGATTAAATACTAAATCTTTCATTCCTGGTACAGCCTACTTGTCACATTAATCACTACGTTGTCTCTGCGACAGCTGAGTTATGAGGGATGATGGAAATGGACACTGGAATATATTTTGTTAAGTGTGAGTTTGAGAGGCAATTCATTCCGTATGCTATAAAGCTATTTTAAATGTGGTCATCTTCAGATTTGCTGGAAAAAAGTCTGGTGGTATTCTATATTTTTAATTGTCAACAAATCCAATTAAAAGACCAAAACCAACAATAACGCAATTCAACTAACAAGTACGGCGTGTGCAGAGACACACACACACACTGTAGTTTATTCAGTATCTGTTTTTAGCTTTTTAGCTGTTTTTAGAGTTTTGTCTTCAGCAGGAACCAGTGAGTTTGAGGCTGAGAGCCACACACAGGGCAGGCAGGTCAGAAAGTCCTGAGAGACACACAAACACATTGTTGGTTAAGGTCCTCTCATGTTTAAGTTTATTGCTTATAAACTATGTTTGGATGAACTAATGCCTGAAGATATAATAAATAAGATGTTTTATAGTTGGAATGTTACATAAATCTACTTTAAAATTCAATTATACACTGAATTAATTTGACTTTTTATTAGATTGGTATTACAGAAAATTATTACTAAACTCTTTATGAAGTTTGGCAGGCGGCCTAGTAAGAGACAGATGAAAAAACATCAGTCAGAATTAAAGATAAAGATATACTGGCTTTTTGTCCCTAGTATGGGTCAAGCTCCAAGAGCAATGTCTCCTACATTTCCCATAATGCAATTACCAATAATAACGGGCATATACCCAAGTCTTTAACTCAGGTTGTAAAACAGGCTTTCTGTTAAAAATGGCTCCAATCCCAAACCAAGACAACCCTGATGACAGCACAGGTCACGGGGTTATCTCCCGCAAACCTGACAAGGCTCCTCTCAGCACCACACAACGAGTAAACTGACGTTTATGTGTAAAATTGTTTGAGTTCCACTTTAATCATTTCCATTGCGTAACACTTACACATCGTGAATGTGGCTGTAGAACCTGCCGTTGAGTGCACCAAGCTCGGAGCCCACCAGGATGAAGGGCCTGGCTATCCCGGCACCCTGCAGGAGTCGGTGCAGATCATCCACCATCCTGGAAGACAACAACACTCATCTATCTCTGCACAAAAACAGGACACTCTGCAAACTGGGCAAGGAGGTTGATTTATTCAGATATGTGGGACTAGGGCTCCCAACATGAAAGATGAATAGGACAGACCATCATTAATCTCATTAATCTTTGGTCTGCTCGTTAACAGATTTATTAAGAACCCACTGAAGAGTCATTATTAAGATGCAAAAATGACCTAAAAAAAGAAGTACAGTTGTAGGAAGGGAAACAAAGAAGAGTTTTCTATCCTGAAATTACAATAAAGAACTGATTGAAACTTAAAGTAAGCAATATTTTTAGTTCTTCTAATCACTTTCCAGGCATGGCACCAAAATAAACAGCACAGCACAAAGGAGGGGACTGTTGGCTCCTCTCCATCACAAAACACCACAGGACAAACAATCACCAGCAAACTTATATCATCAGAGGGAGCTTCATGATTACATGAGATGCAGCAGCTCCTCTGCGACAGCCATCTGTCGTCCTGGGTTTGTTGTGCTAATAAATCAAAACTGTGGTGTCACGCTGAAAAGAACAGATTTCACCAGACTTAAGGGTAGGCGGTCATCAAACTCCTTGAGATATTGAATTCTGGGAAATTGATTGCTTGCATCTCAAATGGGTGCTTTCTGGGCAAGATGCCAAGGTAAACTAGACCGCTGACTGTCGACGACCCACACCTGCTCATCCCTTAGGTACATTTAAGGTTCGACAAACACATTAACATGTCAGAGGCAGGCAGATTACAGACCAATCCCACAGCGGCGTGACGCAGGGCAGGGCAGGGGTGTGGTGTGCGCAGCAGAGAATACATAAGGTGTCCATGCACACATTAGTCTCTGCTGGCTGAAACATTCATGAAAAATTGCAAACATTTGCTGGTTCCAGCTTCTTAAATGTGAGCAAGTGCAGCTTTTCTCTCTCTCAACTAAATATCTTTGGGTCATAGAAAACAAACTGTATGAAGACACCTTTTTGGACTGGAAGAAACAGTGATGGGCATTTTAAGACATTTTTAGACTCAACAACAGACAAACATGTGCAAGCACACAGGAGACACCATCCTTGACTTTCATCAGCCTTCATCATCATGATTTGCTGTTTCTCCTCCTACACTCAACCCTTGGACAGTCTCAAACCATTTTTCCTTAAGCTCCAGTGTCCTGAAACTGACACAAGTCATACAGTAGGTCACCATAGAAACAGAGGATGTGCCATTACCACAGGCCTGCTCCACATTAACAATGCCCCACGGTGGATTCTTCCAACAATCAGCTTATCAGATCCAGAATCACCTGCACCACTCACTACAGGAATATACATTTAAAGTAATGTCTCATACACAATTTCCCACAAATTTTTACAAATACACCAACAACAAACAAACAGCCCACTCACTCTTTTAAAAACCTGCTCAGGGCTGACACTGAAATTATGTTTACAATGTAGACTTTGTGTATGGAGACTAAATAAAGTGTTGTCCTGCATATGTCACAGGGGCTCAGGAAAACTGCCAAATGAAATGGTATTCTCACCGTCCAGTTGTTGACATCCCCCAAACTTTCTCAGTTCCTGTGGTTTCATTCGGCATCAGCCGCTTGCTGAAGCCCAGTCCCATTCTGTCATAGGTGCAAACCTGAGCAGTATGACAAACAGGGACAAGGACGGGTTTAAAAGGTTTTTTAAATAACACCATGTTCTAAAGGCAGAAGGGCCCGGCCCCTCCCCTCCTGCACAGCCATATTAAATTCATGATGGTTGCATAACATTGAAAAATGTGACACATATGCAGGTGTAGACAGAGCACGTTTGTTTTTGTAACTGCAGTTGTTCAGATAGATCTAGGCCCTTCCCAACAAGCCTGTGACCTCATTTGGGTCACATTTCAGACAAACAACATGGGGCAGGCTGTCAGCCCCAACTTTCCGCTGTGCTGAGTCCTTGTTGAGCAGAGACGATGTGGCAAAGCCACTGCAAGGTCTGTCCTTACATGGCCCTGACAACAAATACAATGGCTGCATTAGTGGGAGTTGATTCCACAGAAAGTTCCCCATAGTGGATTTTCTTGGTCAAAGGCAAACCAACAGCAGCATCCTAACTCACCCTCAGTGTGCTTCAGGAATGTGATTCATCTTAGATTTACTTCAGTTCTGATGAGCTACTGATAAAAGCTGGTGTCTGGCAAATAGTTTTAAAACACAAATATTCAACACAATCCACAGTAATTGTGCCATTTCCCCACCTTTGTTAGTGTGGCCACACTTTCTTGCACATGAAACCAAATGTCTGAGGACATTCCAGTCGGTGCATCCAGTATTACTAAACAAGACAAAACTGGTTAGGCTGAGCTCAGTTAAAAGATTCAAACAAGCCACATGAAAACTTTTCATGGCAGATTTAAAGAAAACATTTTTACCAACTGGTTTTCCTTGACCTTTACACAAAAGATGCATCTTTTGACCCAAACTAACATCAACAATCTGGCCATCTGAAAAGAAGAGGGAAAATAATAGAGACAAAGATAAGACTTAACAGAAAAGTTCTCTTTTGGTAAAGTTCCAGCAGAGTCTGTTTAATTAACTATGGAATACATTTATGAAAACCTGTTTTACAGGTTAATACATGACTAAATGTAAAGGAACAATGACTTTGTTAGACTTAGAGAAGAGAACCTTTGGGCAACAGCATCTGTCCTTCTCTCTGAAGCGACGCATAGTTGAGGAATGGAGGGATGATGATGATTAAAAGAAAACACTTCCCAATGTTTATGAGCACAGAACCGCAAGACACTCTGCCTTTAGCTCCAGTCTGGCTGTGAAGTCTCTGATCTGGATCCTAGTTTAAGTAGAGAAGAAAAAGTGATGTTACCTCACACATGAACCTCATTTCAGCATCCTGAAGGTGAAAGAAATGTGTACATATTAAATACACTGTGCTAAAGTTTTAAGTACACAATACCATCAGGGCCTGATCAGACCCAAAATCATTCTCCAGCATGACAACAACCAACAACCCCCAATACACAGCCAGAGTCATACAGAAGTGTATCTAGAATAACTACTGATGTTTTAAAGGCAAAGGGCAAAGAGAGTAAAACCAAACATTTATTTTATTTAAGTCTTTTTTTGTTTGCTGCACTTTGCTGCACCACTGTATGAGGTTAAATGATCATCAGTACTACAATCACAACTAAAATGATTTTTGAAAGCATCTTCACTTTACTTTTAGTGCCTAAATCGAAACAGTCTTTAACAAACAAATTTGTGTTATCATTTTAGCAATTTCAGTGATAATTCCATGCCCTGCAGTTAGATACGATTATAATAAAAAAGTTAACTGAGGGCACCAGGGATAACCACTGTATATTTTGGTATAAGATCCCACATAACAACTAATATTGTTATTGTTATGCCAAATGTTATTTTATTGTCCTGTTTGTAATGCCGAATTAAAGAAATGATGCTAATGGTTTGTTGGAATAGTGAAATATGATAAGTTTTGATGTGGGTGAGCTGTAAATAAATAGAAACGAATTAAAATCGATGTTTTTGAAGGGAATTTGGCTCCTTTTCTCTCTATGTAAAACTGAGGGACGCTGTCGGATATACAGTTTAACCGTCCACACAACGTCGGTGTTGTAGGATCAGTATGAGAGCAGGAAAACGACAGTAGCAAACATAGTTTGATGGCAGGATATGATTTGAACAAGTACAGTTTAACAGGTTAGCTTTTGAAGTCAGTCAGTTGATACTAGCTACCAGAGCGGTCACATGGAGGCTAACTATCAGCAGCTAGCCTTAATGTTGCATTACCTTTTTGTCAGCATTGCTGATAGGTTCATTGCTCGATGCTTGAGCTTCCGTCCTCCGACGCATTTTGAAATAAAATAATTATCAAGTGTTGTAATACTACATGCATGAACTGTGCAGAATGAATTGAAAGAACTGAATTGTAGCAACTTCCTGGTGGAGGTACGAAAGCCGACAGGAGACAAACTTTCCCTTACGCGTACAAGGTGTTGGTGCTTTCTCATTTTTCTTTTCATCGCAATTATTTCTAAAATAAATAAATTAATTGATTAATTGATTGATTAATATAAATATAATAAAAATCCACTGTCACACTTAATATTATAACTCACTGTTTGATAAGTGTTTCCCACTGAAATCTGATATGTTACTGTCAAAACACAGTATGAAAACTTATAATGCCAAAACTAAACTAGTTTTTGGTTGTTGTTAACTATAATATGACATAATTATCATCATCATCATCATTAGTAGTAGTAGTCGCAGTTGGGGTAGTACTATTATTATCATTGTTAATTTGTTTTGTTTTATTGCTGTTTGGTAACCTTACTTGTTCACTATATTTCACTTATTTATTTATTTATTCATTTATTTGCCCCCCTCTCTCTCTCTCTCTCTCTCTCTCTCTCTCCCTCTGTCTTTCTGTACATCCAGAATTGTAGCAGTTCATCTACTGGTCTGCAGGGGTCGCTGTATCCCACAAACTCATCCTATATTCCACATCAATCCACATCAGACTTTGTTTAAATATCTCATAGATCCAAATGAAACATGACCCTAATACAAAGTGGAGGTCAATCTCTAAACATATGGAAGTGTCAACTGCATCTTGACATAATCAAATATATGAAGATCATCAGAAACTGGGGGTTTGATTGCACGTCCTCTTGCTTCTTTTAGGTTAGCCAATCAAACTCTCATCATGTATAATAACGCATTTATGGTAGGCAGGGCATCTGCTTGCAAGACAAGTAATATATGGAAATTGCTGTTTTTATGCAGTCATACATGTGCTGCACGCCAAAGAGTGCTGGTTTGCGTCATTCAGGGACTCTGATACGCACACTGATGATATTCTGCATCATTCACATAGACTTCCACACAGTACGTGCCATGAATTGTTATCATCTTGCACATTTCAGATACCAGAGAGACACTGAATAGTTAAGCTTAATGGTTTTAGGAAAAGATTCAAGTTTTAAGTAATCCATGACATCAGAAACATGTCATCATAAAGGGACTATGAAACCTTATTTTTTTCTTATTCAGAATTATGAGATATGCATTAGCAAAGAGAGAACAATGAGAGACTATCTTGACTATTTGTCCATTAAATGACATATAGACAAAGCTCAACAATAAACCTAGATAGCAGGTGACTGGTGACTGGAGCCATGTAGGGAATTCATTACAGTAATTAAAAAGCGTGGCTGGACCAAAATGATGAATGTCAGGTATTGACTCACTGTCACTGTGTGTGTGTGTGTGTGTGTGTGTGTATACTGTTTTTGTCTCAGAGTATACAGGGTTGATTAAAGGTAATGACGCAGGGCCTTCTCGACCTCTTGCTTCTGTTCCAGCTCCACATAATTAGGACTGAGAGAAGGATGGTCTAATCAGACAACTGTAGCTTCCCTCAACAATTTGCCAATGCCATTCAAACAGTCACTCAGCCCTTGACGTCTATGTGGCCTGTCAGTCTGAACAGCAATGGACAAAACACATGTCATTTGCTGTCTGCCCCCAACCAAAGGTTTATAACAAGACTCACCAAAGTAAAAGAAAAAAAACTCTGATGATGCATGATGTCCTTGACTGCCTGACTAAAGGTTGGTATTTATAGTTTGTCTGTTGGATTACCGGTGCAGGGTTCAGGGCTTTACACATCTCTTACAAAGCTCTAAATCAAACTCACAGATTCCACCAGTGATTGCACCCTGAGATCGTCAGATATGACCTGCAATGCTTTCATATGATTGCTTTCTTTTGAAGTATATGTTCCTCCTATTTTCTTGCAACATTTCTGATGAAAAAAATGTATAATATTCCTGCAAAATCCTTTTAGGGATTTAAAGGCTGCTTGGTGTTCTATTATATTTACAGTGACCTTAATGTAATCAGCTTTGATGTCAGTGTAATTCCTAAAATACTGCTACAGTATAATATTTTTTTTATCTTTAATTCTGTGATGATGCCTGTGGATAAAGTTGCTAAAGTTAATGAAAAGAACATTGTAGTTCTGTTGGTTGGGGATTAATATGATATTACTGTGTCCTTTAGCATCCACAAAACAAGAAGAAAATGTTCTTTTAGTTTATTGCTTTGCACACTTTGCTATTCTAATCAGATCTTGCTCATAAACAACATCTGCCCTCAAGCCACACGTAACATCTTCACACTCTTGCACAGAAATGAAGAGCCATTCCTCCATTGCCAGGTCACCTTGACGCCATGTTTGCCATGTGTGCCATGTCTGGAGGCAGCAGTCATTTTTAAGGTGTTGCTTCTCCCCCCTCAGCCCTGACATTCAGCAGATACTCACACAGTGCATTTCATCCTTAGTTACGGGAAACCTTTCCCAAACAACAGATATAGGATGGGACAGCCACTAAAAATGGAGAGCAGAGCAGAGTCTGAGTGCACTCAATAACCTATTATTTTGACATTTCTCACATGCCTCCACTCCTGTTTCTCCTTGTCCAGTCTCAGCTCTTTCCCAAGTAATGTTACTCTGTTTGATCTCAAACCCTGAAAATTGATTTCTTAGAAAAATAAATCACACCACACCAAGCCACTGATGCACACAGAGGGAGACTTTACTTCATGTAGGTCTACGTGAAATCAAATCATAATTGAGATAGCATGGCAGGCGGATAAAAAGCCATTTCCTGTTTGTCTTATCTGTTTTGTCACACAGAGCAGGTTAACTGGGTGACATTTCCGCACTGGGCTATCTGTATCACCAAAGGCCATCGCCAAATACTGCTGTGGCATTCATATCTCACAACATGTGGCCTTGCCTTTATTAAATCCTGACTGAATAGTGGTATGATGGTCCAAAGCCCCAGCTCAAAGGAAAACTACTGTGCTCTCTTGGTAGCTGTGTGTTGAAGCCATGAAGGATAGAAATGTCATTTGGTTGGTCAGGACACTTAGTCTGTTGGTGGACCATTTTGATCTTGACTGAAATATCTCAACAACCACTGGATGTATTACATGAAATTTTACCATGGTCCCAGATGATGGACCCTAAAGACTTAAGTGATCTCCTGAATTTGTATTTGCATTTGAATTTGACCAGTATCAAGCCTCAGGTTTAGCCTACCTGCGCTTACTCCTAATTAGCATGTTCGCACACTAAACTAAACTAGATGTCATTCTTCATCTGTCATCAGTCTAATTTTCAGGTTCAGTGGAAACACAAACAAGAATGTGCAAAAGTAGTGCAGGCCCAGAATGAACAACTGAATAGTATCTAATGGTATTTTTTGCAAGATTGATACGAATTCAGTTTACACGGGTGCATATTGCCTCTAGTAAATAGCCTTATCCCTGCACTGTCAAACACTGACAAAAAGTTTTACCTTCTCCTGCCTATTCTGCCTAGTGCCAAACTAATCAATGGAAGCATCACAACCCTCAGAGGTGTTAAAAACTCAATTGAGGTTTGTGTGACAAAGTTGAACTTTAAACAGTGCAGGTAGCGACTGACTAAAGCCTTAATTAAGGTCCTTGTGGACCCGCAGTTGGACAGCTGTGGACACTACGGACAAGTAGTTGTTTTTATTACACTACTTTCTATTCTGCTTGGAGTCCACTCTGAGTGTCAACAGTGCCTTTGTTGCGTGGTGGCTGTACAGATTTGTCCTTGTACCCTCCAATGCACAAGATGTCCACACAAGGATGTCCGCACAGAAGTACAAGGACGTCCACATCTTGCATGCACCCTCTGTAACAATGTGAAGTAATTAAAGAAAGAGTTCCAATGCCAAAAATTGCCCTCTGTCCCCGTTATTATATTGAATAGGAAGCATGTTTGAAACTGACTGATGTGTAGCTAATTCATTGGTGTGTAATCTGTTACAGTGCACCATGCCATAAACTGCTAACATATTTTGTATGTAATCTTAATGTGCAAAGCCGCTAGTAACTAGCCGATTGTCCATTGCAGTTTAGAAGAAAATGGAAGCAATTTTTTAGCAAAGTTGACAAACCACAATTGGGAATGTTTTGTGTTTCAATTGAGTGATTTTATGTGAATGAATCTGAGTTTTCTCCTCTCAGTATCATTCAAATTAAAAACGGTGATGGATTTCCAGCCTCTGCTAATTGTTGGGACGATATCATCCGCCTCTAGCTATTATACTATTTAACTGATGGCGACAAGGGCATCTGGTGCACGTACTTATGGAAAGGCCACGTATCAGGGAGTTTTTGGGAGATAATAGTCTGCAATGTTTTTGGATGTCATGCGACTATGTAGCCAGGAGGGAAAACCCATTATAAACAGATGGAACAGCTGCTTGACTGTCATATTAAATGGTACAATATCACCAAGAAAGACTCATCGATTCATAAATTTCCTCATCACTGACTAACCGACTAACTAATATTAAATGTTCTTGCTACGTATCTTATACACACCAAGAGGGGGCAGTTAATACAAATTAAACAGCTCAATGTTGTTCCATATTGTTTCCACCATTAATGCCAATGTAAGACATTCAGCATCATGCTAAGATACTATCCACTTTATGACTAGAGAGAGTCTATAGTATCCCTCCAAGAGGGCTGGAGTCACATTAAGTTGTCATTGTAACCATTCCACTGAGCTTTATTTAACATTACAAGCAATATACAGCAAGTATATTCAAGTATTTTCTCTCTGATTCACTCAAATGAGAAATTCATACTTACTGCAATAAGTCTCAAGCCAAATTAATTTGTGCAAGACTGTGTACAGTGCACATTGATGGGTCTGAGAAACAGTACACATATACACACACACTTAATGTTATCGCTCCAATGAAGTGCCTCTTTAACTAACTTCTGATGAATGGATTTGTTATCCCACGAAAAATAAAAATCCGGACAAGAGAGTGTTTAATCTCTAATATCTCATTGAGGATTTTTCTGCTTTGTAATGTATATACCGTATGAAAAGGTATACAGAGGCCATTCCTTTGACAAAAACAAGCAATTTCTCAGGAAACGCACTGTCTATGTATTTATGAGTGAGGTCCAGGGTGTTCAGGAGGGTAGGCATCACAGGCATCAGTTTTCAGACTCCATGCAGCGCTCATTGATTTTAGCCCCTGACTGCTGAAGTGCACCATCAGTCAATACAGTAACAAGTCTTCATTTATACTTGAGAAATGCAGTTTCCAACTCAGTGGGCATGAAGTCCTGGTGTTGTCAATGGGTCAGGAAAGCAGTGGTCTGCATGTGGCCTTGGGCTTCATCCGCCCACGGACTGATACATGAATACCACAGGTCATGACACCACCACTGCACATACATTACATGACAATATAAATGTTAATGCAAGTGCAATCATGACCAGCAACATTTTAAACACATGGGGAATGTTTTTCTGCAACCTAGAGTCCCAACACTGAGCCATTTTGACGTCTATATTGCATTCTCTTCTTTCCGCCCACAGTGATGACTCTATAGTGCACGAGGGCAATCCCTTGGAAAGGTAGCATTGGTTTATATGAGGCTGTCTTCCCCCAAGGCCACACACTTAATGTAGTACAAAAGCCCAAGGTGTTTTCAATACATCACTTCTAGGACTTTACTGTTATTTTGTAGGCCCATACTGATAAAACTATGTACAGAATATTTCCTTGAGTGAAGCTGGCAGCTGATGGTGCAACATTCAAGGGTGTTAGATATAATAGTTCATAAAGCCCATCCGTGAACTCATAGTATCAATTCATCAGCCAACTGAGTGCGTCAGTAAAGCGCTTAGTGAGCTATTTTGCCATTTCATTTATGATCAACTGTATATCTACAGCATATTGTAGTTGTATTCAGACAGGATGTACAGCACCTCTGTGGGGTAAGTGAGTTACTTTTATATGCAGTGCTGTCACATTAAATTCCTGTTTTAGTGATTTACAGTGAGTTAATAGTGTCCTTTACCTGCTGTATTATAATAATATTCCAATATAATATAACGTACATACACTGTGTGTTTGACAGGTCAGTTTTCTCATTACCCTACTCTGCTTTATCATTGATTTTCTTCCCTTTTTAGCTCCAACTGTCATTTGTTTCTTTAATAGTCATGCAGGTACTACCAGTAGGTAACTGTGCAGTTACTGTGGCCTTCTAACATCTATTTTTAACTAATTAACTGCAGCTGCCACTACTAGGATAGCCTATATGATGAGAAATAAGTTAGTAGAGTAAAAAATACATATGTCAGTTGATTCTGTCAACTAAATATCAATCAATTTAAAATTTCCATTTCAAAGTTTATTTCTTTTTGATTTAACTTCCACCAGAGGTAGGAAGTAACTAACCTAAGTACATTTGCTCAAGAGCTGTACTTCATTGCATTTTTTTAAAACCAACTTGTGCTTGTGTCTTTACATTTTATTCCTCTTTCTGCTTATATTCCGCAACATTTCACAGAGGAATAGTAGATAAAGCATGTCCTCCCTTCACTGCTGCTACTGTATGATGCTCATCCCTGCACAACATCCTAGGATGACAGCCCCCCCCCCCCCCCCCCCCCCCCCCCCCCCCCCCCCCCTCCAGGCTGGGACGCCTGCTTGGTATGGTCCGCTCCTCCCCTATCTTACGTCTCACTAATGGTAGTTTCTATTGGGAGAAGGTCAAATGACTCCGCATGTCTGTCTCTGTGTACATTCCCGCTGTGGTGCACGCCTGATGAAGAAACACCTCTAACACCGCGTCTTCTGTCCGAATATGTTTGCGAGCATCTGAAGCGGCTCATCGCATGATGCCCCTCTGAAAGTAAGTACTGATGCACGGCGACGCCTTCGCTGTTCCCGAAACAATTCACCCGGCTTATATTTGGATACGGCCGGATAAGTCGTTTCCTTATAAAGCTTTAATGTTTGTCAAGTGTTGTGTTTCCGTGCAGCTGGTGCAGCTCGGGAGCCCAGATGGTTTGGAAATAGTTCTCTTAGGTGCTGTGATGCTCCCAGACGGTGCAGGTGAAATTCAGGTGAAGGGTCTTCTTCCTCAGCACGCCATTTCATGCTGTTTGTGTCGTTTAACTCTACTTATATTACTATCCAGGGGCTATGGCTTATTTCTCCTTTATCTTAAGCATTATGGATATAAGCCATTTCTGTGCCCTGGAACACATATTTACAGGCTTTTATGAATAAATATCCCAGCAAAAGTGAGCTGGAATTCCCTGTGGGAATATTACAGGAACATTTATTGATACCACAGCAGAATAAAGATAGCATGAAGTGCAGTAAGGTCACTGTAGACTTTCTACTAAATAATACGGAGGTAACGCAAAAGCATGAAAACCTTAAAAAAATGATTTAAACTGAAATTAAGCCCTCATAAAGTCAGAAATGAAAATGTAAATGAATCTTTTTTTCATGAAGTCTTGTTTTTGGGAGTTGGTAATTGAATGTTTACTGTCTTTACTCCAAATGTTATCTGAGGTCGGTGTTAACGTGGGAGTGTGGAAAGTTCACTGCTCAGCAACTAAAAAGCTCAGAGGAAGGGAGACTTAATGAAGTGAGTCATCAGAGTGTGGCCAAAACTCCCCCCCTGCAGAGTAGCATGTAGCTAAGCCTATTACACCATTGCATAATGCAATAAGGTATAGCCCCATAAGGAAAAAAATGAGCTGCCTCCAGGGTAAGGCGGGCGAAAGCCTGTGCTGTATATTGTAGAGGCTCCTTAATCTCTTATTATACATTCTAATAAAACATATCAGGCTATAGCGAGGGAGGCATGTTTAGGTATAGAGGGGAGCTGTATTACTGTCCAGACACACACTGTGCTTTGCTGATGAAAGGTAGTTTGTTCAAGGTCGGTGAGATGTTCAAGGTCAGTTCAAGCAGAGAGAGACAGACAAGTTGACCAGTTTTACAAGTCAAACTGATGAAATGACTCGTTTTGGGATTATGATATTAGATACAGTTTATGTTGTTATGTTTCTTATAATATTAGATTGAACAACCAAGCATGCTGTTGATGGTAACATCTATGTGTTATTGTTGCAAACAGTCCAGACAGAAATATTCTCTGAAGAGGAGCTGTTGTGACATTTCTAATCAACATGCATACTCTCATTTCAACCGAAATACTAACTCCACATCACCATCCTCTGGCCAATAAGGATTACATTTACTTTAAAATGTTCTCATTCCCTCTCATCTGTTTTTTGTTCTTTATTGGCTTTTAATCTGTTTTAATCTCTCAGTTTTATTACGAAATTGACATCACTTTTATTTCTCATGTGCATTAGTTTCAGATTGTTTGACAGTTAACATTTATACTTTCTTATTATCAACTTGTCTGTCTATCTGTAAAGCTCTTAGAATCTCCAAGGGTGAAATAAAAGAAGCCTTACTTCTGTCACTGCTCTAAAAGATGATGGTGGCAGACACACACACACACACACACACACACACACACACACACACACACTTGCTGTTTGCTGTTACCAATTGATTACTGCATTGAGATGCATTGAACTATATTCACTTAGTAGAAATGATTACATACGTGTCATTTTAAAAAGAAGCAAATTCAATTAGTTGACTTCTAATAAAAAAGGTTTCCTTATCTGTAGTTCAAGTATATCAAACTTTGTTTTCATGTGTCTGATGCTTTGTTGTTGTTGTTGTTTTTTTTTTTTGTTTCTTTCGGCTGCTGATAAGATGATGCTGTAAGGGATGAGGCTTGATGTTGTATCAAGATGGCCATGACAAAATTCTGTATCTCTCAGATTCATCAGCGAAAGCCTCTAAAGTCATGTGGTGTTTTAACAGCTGCAACTATCTCATCTGTCTCTGCAGCCTCATTAATGCGCGCACACTCGCACATACGTACACAGACACAGCTCTCAGGCAGAGCCGAGATCCTCTGTGCTACCCTGAGGAATACAAACACTGAATTACTAACAGCAGATCTGACTTGTTGCCAGGCAGAGTGTTTCCTGAAAACACACTTTGTGGAAAATTAGTGTTAAGCTGCTGCTGTTTTTATACTCTCAGTTGAGGTGTTTCCTCTGACAGTATACAAACTGCTTATACACTGAGCTGATGCTGTTTGACATTCCATAACATGAAGGTAAATTAGTGCTGCAGAAGCCTGAGTGGCTCCATCAGTGACTCAATGGAGATTCTGTGGTTTCTAAGTTCTGCAGTTCTGTGTAAAAATAGCCGATCCTGGAATAAAGTTCCCTCTGAGTAATTCATAGCTCTCATTTGCTCTATAATAGTCCCAGGTAGCCAGTGAGGAATTGATATTGCACATATTTGTAGTGCATATGGTTCTCCAGTGGATTTTTGAGGACTCTTAAATCAAACAGAGCAGGGAGAGCCACCATCACTGAATCCTAAATCTCCCTTTGTAATTGGCTGGTACTAATCCATATTCAAACACCCACTTGAACTCGAGAAGTTGCGAGTCTTGCCATGAAAAAGACTAAAGAGGGATTTGAGGCTGAATGATGTTGTGTGCAGCCACGTGAGAATCATAATCTTAAATAATAAATCTCTAAAAGAGGGTTTGTCTGCAACCAAAACCTCCTTCCCTCTGATCATGGGCCCAAGTTTTGACTCTGTTAAGCACTTTGTTCAGGCTTCAGAAGGACCTCTACATCGTATTTTAGAGGCACATTAAGTGTAGATAAGAAAGATAGTGTAAAAACCTTGAGTGATGTATTTAAAAACTACTCAAACACAGCAGTGTCAGCAGCTAGATGGAAGATTTTTCATCACATCACATTTGTCTGCAGCTCACCGGGTTAGTTTGCTCACTATTCTGCAGTCACTGATTATTATGAAAGAAAAACAACTGATAAACTAGGGGCATCATTCATCCCAGCACATCCACAGCGCAGTTAATGTAAAGTGCAGCAACTCAACATGTTGTGTGTTCATAAGAATATCACTGACTGAGATGTACAATACAGTAAATGGTGTAGGGCTGAGGTAACGGCTATGTTCATCATAGAATAATCTGTCATTTGTTTTCTTGATTAATTGAAAAGTGGTTTGATCTATAAAATGATTTCCTAAAGCCTATAGTGACGTCTTTTAAATGTCTTGATTTGTCCCATGGTCAAAACTCAGAGATTTCAGTTTACTGTCACTGAAGCTGTATAATAGACCTAAAGTTAGGACTGTTATTATTTTTTCATTGTTTGGTCTATAAAAACATTCATCTTACTTTGGGTTAGGGTTAGTTAGTTAGTCAGTTAGAAAAGTAGGAAATATTCATACTGGAAATATTGCAGATAATTTTGTAAAAATCCTTTTTGGTGCCAGAGGTGAAGGAATTTTAGCTTTTTGTAAATATTAGTCTTTTGCAGATGGCACTTTTTGGCAATGCTGAATTTTTTTGGAGTTTGTAGAGAAGTGTGTGGGAGGTGTTAGAAAACATTAAACAGATAAGAGAGAGGGAGACACACAAGGACAGGTCCTGGATCCACAAGAGATTAGTTAATGACAAGGGCAGTGACAGTGATTTGTGGCCTTCTGTTGTAATGTGATTCTAGCAATCCAGTTGAAATTGAAAATTAATTTTAAAGCTTCCCAGAAATACATTGTTCCATCATGTTGATGCCTTTGCGCCACTTTGATGCTCAGTCTGAGCTGCTACGACTTGTGTGACTTGTTTACACGCAGGAAAGCTGATCTGGAGTCACTGACAAGGTTCTACGCATTTCTGATGATTTCATGTATCTAAAAGAAAGCTGCGATCAGACAGCAGGCCATGAAGCCTCCTCCTCCACACCTCCCTCATTTTGGTATAAATCCCCTGAGGAATGATCTGTTTCCTCTGTGTGATTTCCATCTCTTTTGTCTGGCTCCCTCGCCGTTATCCCAGCATCTAATGATGCTCATCTCAAAAGAGACTTAGCAAGGATGAACCTCCTCAGCCGTCCTCTTAAAAGAAAGAACAGGTGAACAATAGGTGAGGACGAACGTATAGCAGCAGCAGTAGTAGGATGCAGCTTACATGGTAGTAGGGCGGGCTTGGTCTGGGTCTATAATAGCTTTACCTACATAGAGTAAACAGCACCATGGGACTGGTTGGAGGATTACAGAGGATTTGCCATGCTAAGCCACAGGAACCCAGCCCAATGACCCCCTCATGTCTCCTCCTCCCATGAACAGAGCAACAAACCACCCTCTTCTTTCCTCTTCTTCTAGTCTTCATGGGACATGATGCACTGGGGGCTGGCCATGTGACCCAAATCACTGATTATATGGATAGGATAAAGGATGGCGTGGGCCCTCGTTAGATGTTGATGTTGCATAAAATGATTAAATCTGTTGCCCTCGAACTGGTTTGAGAGTGATGAATCCATGCTCATTTCCTCTGTTCTCCATTTTTCACCCCTGCTCAGGCCGACGTTTTCTCATAAATCTGCAAATTTTACCTTAATGACAAAACTTATCATCCAAATAGCTGTCAGGGTAAATTAAGGGCATGTTCTGAGTGTGCTCCCCCCTTTGAGAATGGAGTGATAATGTGACAACCAGATGACGTACATCACAAAACCCGCGGCACATAACTTAATGGGAAGAAGTCGACACTGTCGGCAAACTAAAATCTGATTTGGCCCCATCACTTAAGTTGAGCAAACATTGCCTTTGGTTCCACTTTGGGACACTGCTTTAAAGCTAATTGAATCAAATCAAGAGGATGGGGTCATTTTTGACTGACACTCCATGGGCATTTGTCTCTGTCAGCCTAATATCAGGCCGTGAAGTGACTCAGCAGAGAGCAGCCCCCAACCTAGCCATGTTCATGTCTTTAACTCAAACTGACAGTGTTCCAGCTCTCGCACATACCTTGCCATTAGCTACTCTGCTGGAAAGCTGAGGTTTTCTCTTTTTTTTTTTTTTTGTTTTTTTTGTGTCATCATCATGCCTCCATGCATGTAGAAACCTCAGGAGCAGGCAGAAATAGATTGACCCAGGAAGGCAGAGGTTTATTTTGAGTAAACACTGAACTCTGAAGAAGAGATTCTTCGTAGTTTTCTTGGCATAATGTCAAACTCATGGGGCGGTGTTGTTCCTGACTGGAATTATGTTATGATGCACAAGCAAGCGAGAGCATGTAGTCATCATTGCCCCTGGTGTGAGGAATGGCTTTGTCGCTGGGCCCTCATGTCAATATTTCTTTAAGTGGTTCATTTTTTTCATCAACCCCTCCATTGACTGTGTCACCTTTCACATTGCTTCACTTTGTAATGTGCACGAGGTAGCGTGGCACAAGTGGGAACTGAAAAGGTTCAGAGTGGGAACTTTCTAGGATTCTGCTATTTTCTACATTATGGAAAGACCAGACCAGTTGGTTTATTTTATTTTATTTATTTTTTGGGGGCATTTTATGCCTTTATTAGACAGGACAGTGTAGAGAGACAGGGAGTGAGGGGACAGAGAGAAGGGGAATGAAGTGCAGCAAAGAGTCCAGCCAGCTGGGAGTCAAACTGGGGACTTGCCTGTTGAGAGCAGGTGTCCTCATGTGGTGTGTTCCCTAACCAATCGGCTATCAGGTTGCCCCCCAGACTAGTTTCTCTCTAATCTTGGGCAGTTAATATTGACAGATGGGAGATAACATCATGTCTAAGGATTCTAATCATTTCTTTTCTGATCAAGCAGCTGTCCGTCAGTCTCATTAAGATGATTTGAATTTCATCTTATGATCAGTATATTTGACACAGTAACCTCAGCTCAAGGTCTGCTCGCTGCTTTTATCAATGCTGTCATTCACACCTGGTGGTCTCCATCAGCAGGTGGAACTGTTTTAGGTGGTAGTTGTATACTTGGGGGAGGCAGCTACCTCAACATAATACTGAAGACCATTTGGGTCACAGTCTCCCCCTTTTGTACAACCACACCCACACTAAGGTCTCGTGTTCACACCTGAGCCTATTCCATTCACTTGAAAGCTTCTATTAAAATTCAGACCTTTTGAGGTGATGTAGCAGGAGAAATCATATTTAGAAAGGCAGCCATCAACAGCAAGAAAACCTGAAACAGTGCGGGTTAGTTAATAAGTGTTGTTTTACAATCTACAGTGGTTCATCACGGTTGAGTGCAGAGGCTCAGCTCATCTTAACGAGGAATTCATTGAGGAATAATTTGTCATTTTGTCATCTTTGCTTTCTAGAGTTAGATGAGAAGATTGATGTCACTCTCATGTTTGTACGCTGAATATGAAGCTGCAACAAACATCCACCTACTGAAGAAGACGCACATAACTCACCATGAAATTGCAAGTTGCTTGTACACTTTGGTTTGTGTACAGATTAAAGAAATGAGATGTAACACGTTGGTGAGCTTTAAAGGGGCAGGTTTGCTGACTATGTACCTTTGGACAAAGCCATGCTAGCCATTTCCCCCTGTTTCCAGGCTTTTTCCTAAGCTAATGTAATGGCCTGATGGCCTCAGCTTCATATTTACCACACAGACATGAGAGGCGACTGTCTTCCTGCAAAAAACAAGCTCATAGGTTGTTTGTGCAGCAGGTTATTATGACCCATAGTTTACAATTTGTTGTTTTCCTAAACCCAACCAAGTAGTTTTTGTGCCTAAACCTAACCAAGCTGTGATTGTTATTACAGTAACCATGGCAACAGAGGTAGGTAGGCCAGTTTTGTAACCATGACAGCCATGGTTCAGTACACCTCCCGCCATACGGGTGCTGTTTCAGGAGACGCTCCTATGGGCCATATCAGAGGATTGAAAAAAAAAAAACTGTGTAGTTGTTCAGGTTTGGACGACTGGTTGCATGAGAGTGGGGTCAATCTTCCCCTTTGTAATCTTATCAAGAAAGCAATAAATGTATTTCCCAAAATTTGAAACCAGTCTTTAACATTCACATAAGTCTCATGAATTTTCCTCACCTCTGTCTCTGTCTGCAGACAGTTCAGTGCAGATTTCAAGTATTTTTGAGAAATGAATGTTTCTGATTTGGTTTGGGAGCATGCAAGAATTGTTGTCATAGGATTTTGGAGTGTGTTTGTTATGTCTCCTGTGTTTTTCCTCAGTTCTTGAATATGCGCTAATTTCTAAAGCTAAAAAGAAAATGTGTATATTGATGGAAATAGCCATTTACTTTATATGTGCAGGAATGTAGTGCTGGGCAGATGGATGAACTGTTTTTAGTTTTTACACTTGTTTGACTACATTTTAAACAAACAAGCTATGACATGATAATTAGTGAGTTTTGCCAGTGGATGTTTGAGCTCTGAACAGAGCCCGGCTAGCTGTTCATCACTGCTGCCCGTCATTGTACTAAGCTAAACCAACCACCTGCTGATTCCAGCTGTATACTTAACGCACACTCTGCTAACTCTCAGTAAAGTGAATAAATGTATTTATTTTTAGCGTCAAACTCTTCATTTAAAGATCTTTTCCAAGCTTGACTCAAACACAAAAGGCAGGCAACTGCAAATTTTGTACTTGAGCCCACTGTCTTTATCATATCCCATAGTATCACAACTTTATGGCAATTTTCAAATATGAGTTCTCATACCATTGGTTTTACAGGGAGCTCACTTTACAGCCAAACTTTTTTTTTTACCTTGTTATCTTGTATTTTAAATTCATTATTGGACTGGGTTTTTAATGTTCAGTAAATTGTGTTAAATGAACTCAGCCAGTGTGAACAGTTTAGTGGAAATGGTAATTTGAGAAACATTTATCGTCTTCCATATTTTATCCTCATTGCGGCGACATTGTCATAAGATTGTGGCTCTAACATCACCCAAAGCACGCTGTCTGTGAGAGACATAGCTGTTACAAGTCAGGCTAGAATGAGCCTCCTGCTGCAGTAAGCCACTAAATGTGTTACAGTTATTATCTCACATTTATATTTTATCATATTTCCAGCTTTTATGTCTAAATGAATCTGGTTATTAAAAGAAAGAGTCACACATGCATTCGCTGTCATTCTTAGGGCTAAATGAGGTGGTGTCAGTCAGTACAGGGGTACCATTAAGGCTGCGTCATGTTTGGGCAGTGAAATCAAACGGATGAATCCATTATCCTTTTCCACTGACAAGGGGTGGGCAAAATTTACATATAGTTTTTTCATTTGTTAGGGAAATGGTCTGTTCCAGGGCAACCTAACAATCCAACCATGACACAACGGACCTCAGGCATATTGTCGAGCTCCTCCGGGAGACGCAGATAAGATGCCCCTGAGAAGATAACAGCCATGCATCGCAACCATGAGCCCAACGCAAATATTGAGAGTCAGAAATGACAGATTGGGTGTTTATTCGTTGCCCAGTAATTGACTGAGCATTTCCGTAATGGTACTGTGTTTCCTGCCAGGCTAATGTGACCCCTATTAGTTCAGGAAACGTTCTGCAATCAGACTCTGTGTGCGCCGCCAGACACAACCAAGGAAATGAATGAGAAAGCAGAGATGAGGGACTGGGGGGCCAGAGATGTAAACAATGGTGAGGTGCAGACAATGGGACAACCAGGAGACAGGGTGGAGAACAGAAAGGAAGATGAGTCATATCACTGCAGCAAACCGGGCCCTGATTGAAATGCCACTGCAGCTATTGCACACACAGATGTTTCTTTGGCTGGCTTTAGATTTTGGATAGAATTTAATATTCAGTAAATACTTTTAATTTCAAATTGGGCTTTGGTTTCTCTTCACTGAATGGTTTACTTTGAATTCTTGTGTAATACTTAAAGCTGGACTAGGCAATTTTACACACAGAAATCTTGTTCACCTATCAAACCGATGGCAAGTATCAATACAGTCAACCCAAACCTGACATTAAAAGTAAATTATACACAATGCTTTGGTTCTACAGCCTCAATTCAGACTTTCCTCGTCTTCCTTTAATGTTTCTGAAGTATACTGCAACAGAGAGTGGACTTGGATTGCTCAAGAATAATATGTCATCTCTACCTGCTGTGTTACGTGGGTGGTGGTGTGTTGTTTCCTTTCCTCTGTGCTTCTTCATGGCTGGTACTGATTTAGCTGCATGCTGGGCCAGCTAATCCCACCCATGATCAATACTCCACTTCTCTGGCTCATACTCTGGATTTCATCCAGGAAGCAGCACAGCTGACATCTTTATTTACCTTCTTGCCAGTCATTCATAAACCCAATGGCAGGAAAAATTGGAATTTACATGTAAAATAGTATGGATTTGATACAGTGAAAAGAGTTTATTGTATTAGACGGAGATTGGACTTGTGTGTTTGTGGCTGGTTGTGTTAATGGTGCACTAGATTCATGCTTAGCTCGTCTTTGTCGTGTGTGAAATGGTTCTGTCAGCCCTCAGCTTCAGTGATGGGCCAAACACATCACCCCTGTGTCACTGATGTTTTATGGTCTGCAGCTTTCAGCAGAAGTGCAGACCCGAGCACCAACGATACCTGCTGTCCCCGTGTCTGTGTGAGGGATTCGCCTCAATCCGTTACATGCTTGGATGCTGATAGTGTTTGTCAGGATGCTCTGCACGCCCAGAGACAATTAAGCTGAAACACAAGGCTGGCTTAATGAAGCTCGGCAGGAAAAACATCCTCAAACAAGGTTCTTTTGCCAGAGAGATAGAAGTAGACAAGGTCCATTCATGTCAGGGGGAACCACAGGGCTCCACTGGTGCACTGTTGTGGTTTAGCTTTATGCACTGGTAATAGAGCAGAAAGGTGGATAAAACAAACAAATAAAACCTTTTATAGACTTTATGGACATGGTTACAAATGTGTCACGAATGATCATTTACTCCACTTACCACTTTAGACTCACCATATGCTCCAACTGAGAGGTCATCCTTGGTGTTAGTAACAAGCAGGTCTGCCTTGTCTGTCATCTGAGGTCATCTGAATTTGATTAGTGGTCGTCAGCATCTGGATAATCTAGAATCAGAGTTTCATAATTTATTGCAGGCTAAAGTGGCTATTATTAATGAAAATTTTTTTTTTTTTTGTATAGTTTTAGGCACCCGCTGTGGCTAACCAGAATCCCTATTTGGATGAGCAATAGCAAGTTTAAATCATAAAATAAGTAAATTTAAATAAAACTTAGGCTTTGAATTTTCCAGTGAATTTGTCAGGTAAATCTGAATTACAAGGGGTCCCCGACTTAGGGACTGTTTTTCACCAGTTGCTTGCTTCACCGATCAGGTCTATTGTGATGTTATTCAGATGAAATTCTTAATTGTCATCCAGCTAATAAGGTTTTTTGAACAAAAGCAACAGTTGATAGCAGCGCACTCTTATTTTGAAATAATGGTAGCCTGAATGATGAGTCTAAATCATCATAATCATCATATATGAAATATATTTAAAAAGTGAACTTTAACTAAACAATAGAGTCTATATTTCATCTCCTATCAGGTTAACTTATATCTCGCAAACTAAAACCATTAAAAATAAATGAAAATATATAAAATCAATTCTGAAATAATGAGAAATAAAATAGATAGAACAAAATGTAGTCTGCTCATAATAAGCCTTTACGTGCTTGAGTGAAGCCTGTGAGCTACATGCTTTCAGTGCTCTGCTCATCTGGAAACTCTGCTGTCACTGGTGCAATTATGTGCTGCCACTATTGCTCCTTCCTCCACCCCAGCGGCCACCTGTAGGCTTTGTCTACATCCCCTGGTAGGAAGTTATCACTGTCACTCCCCAGTTTCTGCTTCACAGAGCTCGCTACATGCTCATCGGGAGTGACAAGGTCAGAGCCTGGACAATAAACGTCAACTAACTCTGGATAGACTCTGAAAGCTTGTGAGTTGGGTGCCTACCTCCACAGTTTACAGAAAGGTTGAGTCAAAAGAACATCCAAATGTTATGTATTACTCCTGAAAGAGAGCTGCACCAGCTGGGTCCATTTCATTTAATGGTTTGAGCCTACTCTTCTTTAGTGTCCTCTCTGGTGGTTTGAAGTTGTTTTTCATTTTACTGTGTATTGCTAAAAAAAGAAACTGCTTGTTCTTAAACCCACTGGCAAGTGAAGTTGTCTCCATATAATCCCAAAAAATAGGTCTAAATCTATTTCAGTTTTGGGTCAGTATAGACTTGAAAGATTGAAGGTTTTTCATTATTTTTCTGTGGGGAGTGCTGGTTTGGGAAAGCACTCTGTAATCATTTTAACGTCCTGCAACACTGTGGCAAATGTAACGATGAGTCACATTTTAACAGCAATGGAATAGGAAATTCTGTGACTCTCTCTCCCCGGGCTCTGAAATTCCCCTCAGATTAGATAAACAGTTAGCTTCAATGAAATGAAATATTTTGTAATAATTGGCTTTCACTGTGCATGTACCTGCAGCCTTTTATGACAGCGTATTTCTCATCTCATTAATGTGTCCCTGCTGTCATAACTGTATGAAATGTTTTAGATGTATAAAAACAGAAATGTGAATGTACTGCTCTTTTAAGTCCAAAGACTTTCTGGGGGTGGCAGTACTGCCATTTTGGACCAAACAGATATCTCAACAACTATGGGATGACATGGATTCCTTTGAAATTTTGTGCATACAGTGGATTCAGAAAGTATTAAGACCCCAACAGTGTTTTTGTTATGTTGCAGTCTTATACTAAAATCAAAAAACTTTTTTCTTTTTTTCCCTCATCAATCTACAATCAATACTCCATAATAACAAAGCACAGACAGAGAAACTGAAATATCACCTTGACATAAGTATTCAAACCTTTTGGACTCAGAATTGAGCTCAGGTGCCTCCCAATTTATCAACCTTCTTTAAGATATTTCTACACCTTGGTTGGAGTCCAACTGTGGTAAATTCAGCTGAGTGGACATGATTTGGAAAGACACACACCTGTCTATATAAGGTCCACAACCAATAATGCATATCAGAAGGAAAACCAAGCAAAGAGGTGGGAGGAGCTGCCTGCAGAGCTCAGAGACGCACAGATATGAGGAAGGCTTCAAAAACATTTCTGCTGCACTGACGATCCCTAAGAGCACAATGGCCTCCATGATATTTAGATGGAAATAGGGAACAACCAAGAGTCTTCCTGCAGCTGGACAAACTGAGCAATCAGGGGAGAAGGGCCTTGGTAAGAGAGGTGAACCCGATGGTCCCTCTGGCTGAGCTCCAGAGATCCTGTGTGGAGATGGGAGAAACTTCCATCCATGGAATCCATGGATGAAATGACACTCCACTGGAAGTTATGGGCTCATCAAAGTTGTTACAATTCAACTGTGATGACATAGTGACAGTGTCAGGTTAAACTTTTAATTTGTCTAATTTTATGACAAAATACCTGCAAATGAATCCCATCAGCCTTAGCTTTACTGAGAGTTTAATGCTAATTAGCAAATGCTAGCATGCAAAGACCCTAACGAAGTTGACCAACATGGTCCATTTTATTACTGCTAAACATGAGCATGTTAGCTCTGGCATTGTGAGCTGACTCTTCTGTTAAAATGTGTTTTTTTTGTGCACAGTGATGAAACCACCTTTGATGGAACAAACTGTTGTTGCAGCTTTTTACTCTTATTTGAAATGTTTGTTTAGTTTGGCTTCTAAAAGTGAGACTGCTCTAATCCTTAATCCAGCTAATTGCATTATCAAACGTACGTCATACCTTGAAAGTAATACACTGTCGGAACAATTAGTCTTTACTGCAGGCTGTATTTAAAAAATATAATCATTCGCAAGCACAGTCAAACATGATACAGTGAGCTAATACTTTGCCGTGGCAGCTTGCCTGTGCCGATGTTGTCTGTGAATCATGGAAACCACAAAGTTGCTTCTGCACTGCTTTAGCTTACTTACAGAAGTGAGTACTTCTTTTCCGGTTTCCATGTCACCTGAATGAATTATCAGATGTTGGCAGTGTCACTCTACTTTGTTAACCTTTATGCCTGCTTATTCAGCTCCCCTCTGCTCCCTGCTAGTGCGCAGGAGAACAAAATCATTCTCCAAGTATTATAAATGAGACGGCGTGTGTGTGCATACGTGCCCGTACGTCTGACTGATGGGGGGGGGGGGGGGTAGATAGGACCGTGCCAGGTGCTTTAATCACCCGGCTCTCCTTGCCTGTCCCTCCCTCCTTCCCTCTGGCCCTCCACTCATCTCATTACAGACAGGAGAGGGTGAGAAGTGAGGCCTGCATAGACCTCAGCATTAATTATTGAACCCTATCTTCTTTTACTCCAGTTCCTCCTCCACAGTCTCTGATAACCTTTACATAAAAGAGCAGAGGCTAACTCCCAGCTATTATACAGTGTTGTAGGTATAGCATAGACATATAGAGAGAGACCCAGTTTGGGGATTTAACCATTCAGAGACTGTGCTACATAATGGCCTGTGTGTGATATGTTTGTCTACACAAGCAGATATAGTCCCCGGTTTAATTGCATTTTAATTGCTCCCCATTCTTCCAGTCGAGCTTCAGTGCTAATTAATTCCACTGTTGTGTTCTGTTGTGGCATGGTAAAACCTAATAATTATGAAAACTGCCATTTGACTCCACGCTTTGTCTTTGTCATGTTGGCTGAGTTATGCTCTGCTCATTGCCTCCTGCCATGCCCAGTCAATTTGCCTTGCTCAGTTGGAGGCCAGCTAATGGAGGCTGTTGAGGTCAGCGTGGCCGAGGCATGCTGACGACTTGAGGGCGACTTGACTGTGATGCTGAAAATCTCACTGTTATCTCCTTCTGTCCCCTGACCCTGTCTTTTTTATTTTCTTTTTCTTTGTGTGTTTGTGTGTGTGTCTACGTGTGCGTGCTTCCTGCAGGTTTGAAAAGTCAACATCAAACCTTGACCCTCCCAGAGCCACTGAGCAGAAGAAAGAAGACGCTGCCAAGATGTTCAGCACTAAAAGGTCAGCACGATGTCACTTTTGATCTTTTCTTATCTGCTCATAAAAAATAAATAAATAAATAAAATGGTATTTAAAAAAAAAAAAAAAAAAAAAAAAAGGTTGGCAGAAATCTCAAGGCATTTTAAAATGGCTTCTGCTGATAATGGCTGACATTTCTGGTCAGCGATGTTCCACACATGATTTGGATGTGAAAAGACATTGATGTGAAGGAAGCTCATGGATGATTTCAGGTCAAAACACACAAAAAAAACGTTGGCTGTCATTATCTGTTCAGGGCGATGTCCATGTCATCAATCAGACATACATAAGTGTAAATACTGTCATTCAGCCTTTGTGTTCGTTGGTTGTGTGTACATTCTGTATTTTTAATGTAGCCTGTGGTAGCGTACAGTCCTCATAAATCATTTATCAGTTTGGCTTTCTGGATGTTGACTGCAGGTCACATTGCTTAGCCAGTACATGAACGGTGGGTCTGGTGGATCAAAACAAAATGCTTTTGCTTGCTCCTTTCATGTTGTTTTAATCCTAGGTGGGACAGTTCACAGCTTGGGTTTGGTTTATATTTCAGTATCTGTGGTGCTGGGTAAATTACTGAGAACAGCCCATTCATTTTCCCATTGAAAACACAGATAAGTCTTTCTTGACTAATTAATTCCTGAATCGTAATAGAATGATGCTTTTTGATTCAATATGGTTATAATGTGCAGTCATTTTATTTTAGAACCCAATTTGTTTTAATGGCCTTCTGCTATATCACCAGCAGGGAGGACGTGTAGAATCTGCAGTTTGCCTGACTGTAGTTTTTCAACAGGAAATGTGAAATTGAAACAGTGAAATATAATTTGCGATGTGTGGGTGAACCACACTAGAAAAATTGTTCTCACATTTGTTTATGATTTGTTCAGTTTTTGTGTATATGCACAAATAGTCCATGAACATATTTACACATGTATAGATGGCATCTGAAATATAATTTTTAACAAAGGAAATAACTTTTCTCACTGCTGCTACAGTGTGCTGGAATTGACCATTACCAAAACCCCTAACTCGACAGCCGTTATTTGATCATAGCAACCGTAACTAGTGTTGCCAATTTAGCAATTTCCATGCTACATTTGGCAACATTTTAACACCCATTTAACAGCTTTCAAAAAGTGATTAGTGACAAATCTAGTGACTGTTTGACTTTGAAGTCTCTCCCATGTGGAGAGTTGCTAATATTTTTTAGTGAATGTGCTCTCATGTGACTGTGGAGGAGTCCCCGGTTTAGATGTGTCTAGTTCGACTTTATTTAACTTTTGGATGTATATTTTTTGGATATGTGTTCAAAAAGTCTGTGTGCTTTTTGAATGGGTTTTTGGTTAGATGGGTGAAGGTCTGTGGTTAACTCAAGCTCAAGACATTTTCACATTTTATTCTATGACATAAAATATGTCAGTAAATACCCCAGTCATGATTTCTTAAGCTTCTACGTGTCGGTTGAGTTGTTGCTAACAAGTGGCTAAATATGACTACAGAGGTTGTCAGGGATGTCAAATGTCATCACACCGAACACAAAATCTGATCAACTCACCCATCTACCTTTCCAGCTTTGTTGTGTTTAAGATCACACTTTTTCAAACTTTTACTACATTTGAAAGAAATAAGGCTTTTATAGCCTTATTTTCTGCAACAATCCAAAGCCAATGTAAAAATCCTGTTGGCTTTTTGTCGAGGGAACCAGGGTGATGCTAACATCCGAGTTTGCCTAAAAAATATGTTATGATGTGATGTCACTAATATGCAAATTAGCACGTGACATCACCTAATGGCATCTTGTGACTTTTTGTTGAAAATAGTTGGAAACACGGTGCCTTTGTTTGCCGTAACCTAATTGTGGCTAAGCCTACAGGGATGTGAAAGGCCTTCATATTGATGGCAGCAGAGTCAACAGTGCAGGAACCACATGTTGTGATTAGATTGACAATCACCTCTCAAATCCTGATTTACTCTGACACAGAGGAATCACCACTGCATTAGTAAGATATCGATTGCTCCTTTGCCTAGACTGATACTCACAAAAGGTGCACAAGGTTTGTTTTAGGTCTTTGGTATTTGTCTGTCAGGATGTGATAGGGACTGTGACTGCTGTCACAATGCTGCATCCATCCACCTGTCTCCTCGCAGTGTGTGTGATCATCATACTGTGGGTGAGAAGATGATTAAACCCAGCCAGCTCTCCATCTTCAGGGAGCTGTGTCAGCACAATAGATGACACGGATACACTCAAAATGACTGTAATAGGCTGCCATCTTGAAATTCAAAGCTCATTCACATTTTTTGCTGAATATGAAACAAAGCGTTTTTCTCTCACTAAACTGCTGAACGAACCATAAAGTGGCTGAGGAAATCTGTGTGTCTGTCAGAGATTGCTATGTGCTGCTGTGGCTTTATCTGTGGATGTTTAATATTGGTTTTCCTCTAAAGTTCCCTCAAGTCATCTCCAACAACACTTATGTACAATGCAGGAGCGTAATTAAAAGTCTGTCATTAAAATTGAATCAGTCAAGCGTCTTAACATATCAGTTTACCTTTGATTTGAATGCAATGAAATGTGGAACAGAGGCACACATGATAAATCCAAAACATTAGCCCTTTATGCTGCTGTCCTTTCTGATGTGAACAGTTTCACTGTTGTGGATAAGCTGCAGCGTCTCCACAGCTTGATTGTTTGTGTCTACATTAAAATGTAACTGGAGCGCTGTTAATCTGAGTCTTTCATTCTGGATGAGAACATTTATGAAGTGGAGCGTCACAGCTTTGGTTTGGGTTACTAATTTAAAGTGTCTTGCTGCAGCTTCTTCTGCCTGCTGGCATACATCTGCTCCGGAAGGAGAGGAGGTGTGATTTGTCTGGAATGGTGGTTAAATGTACAGCACATTCACAACCTCAACCACAAGCTTGAGTCTGATAATTAGAGTTGCCTTTCCGTTCCACTTCACTCGTTCAACCTTATTGGTTGTGTTCATGTTAGCTGGCTTCTTGGTTGGTAGAGGGTGGTCAGTGGTGGACAGCCTGTCAGGAGCACCGGGACATTTCCTGGTGGCCTGAGGGTCGTTTTGGCCTGTGCCGTCGACAGCAACTACACCAGCAGGTATGAGTTGACAGACTTCTTGCATCACCTCACCTGGTCTGAACTGCTGTGGCTGGCAGTGTGTGTCCACACCCTTGCTGCTGCTGCCAGCCCTGTCTTTCTACATTGAGCTTGCCTTTGACAATGGCCATCAATGATAAAAATAATTGTCCATTGTTGATGAGCTGTTGGAAGAGTGAAGACGTGTAACCACTAAGCAGTCACGTGATTTTGAGAGAGAGAGAGAGAGAGAGAGAGAGAGAGAGAGAGAGAGTAATTATAGCCTACATGGGGTTTCTGCTACAACTATATCATACACATGTAGCTTCCACTTGCTCCTGTATTAACATGCAGTTTGAAAAACTGTTAGAGATACATACACATGTTTATAGTTGAACATATTTTTTCTCACTGGTTGGATCATTGCAAATTTCTGTATTTTAAAAAAAATCTGGATTACTTTCCTCCCAGATGAACATAGTGGCCAAATTTCTAACTAGTCTGGTATCTGTTACATCAACAAATAGGGTTAGCCTAGGTTTTGTTTTGTCCAAAGCCAATTGGTAATGTAAGCCAATTGGAAATACCAAGCTGTAGTATTAGTAGCAGCAGCAGCAGTGGTAATGGCTTCTGGAGCAGGAGTTGATGTTTTTCACCACAGTGGAAGAAATAATGATTTAAGAGTTATTTGTGTAAGTCAGTTTACAGTAACCTGTGTCAGCCATGTTTATGCTGGACAACATTGTGGTCATTTCTCTGTCACCATTTTTCAAGGATGTCACTCATGGATGTATTATGAGATCTAGATACTGCACTCATGTGAATGAAAATATTCGCTGAGGGCATAGACCAAAAAGGTTTTGTAGTGTCTGGGTTTGCCTTTATGTACGGCAGCCCATCAGTATGACCGGCTGAGTGACTGTCTCATTATATTTGGTGACTTTTAAGACTCCTTTTGAGACTTATTTTTCAAAGAAAAGAAAAAAAACAAAGTGCTTGCTGACAGATCTCACTGACAGATAGTGCTTTTAGGGCAGACCTTAACTCTTCTCTATTGAGGAGAGTCATCAATATGCCGTGTCGTGCCGTGCCGTGCCGTGCCGTGCTGTGCCGTGGGTGTGGCTGTCTGGACTGACCGCAGTCAGTGAGTGAAGAAGAGCAGCAGTGAACCGCTCAACAGCCGGAGAGATTCATATTTGAGCTGTGAATGTGCAACAGTCACTAATCCTGATTGTTCGGGATCTCCTCTTCCTTTGTTTTGGTTCTGAATGATTTAACTTGACAATTTAAGTTTATAATAGCAACCTTGTTCCAGTGTTTGGATCCTCTCTATCCATCCTCTCTG